>NC_139219.1:172709548-173209548 GCF_055691185.1 Crinia signifera
AAATTTAAAGAAAAAGATTGAAATTAAAATCATGCCCTAATTATATTTGGTATAGTAAGCAAGCCAGCATGGATGGTGTAATGGTTAGCATTACTGCCTCACAGCACTGAGGTCATGGGTTCTATTCCCACCATGGCCCTAACTGTGCGGAGTTTGTATATTCTCCCTGCGTTTGCATGTGTTTTCTCAGGGTACTCTAGTTTCCTCCCACAATCCAAAAATATTCTGGTAGGTTAACTGACAGCTCACACTGAGCAAAAATGATCCCTATAATGAAGGTATGTTCTTGTACATGCGGTAGGAAATATAGGGCCAAAACAGAAGACAGTGTATCAGCAGAACCTACAGTCCATGGTGTTGACCGGAAACCTCTTCACATCAGGTGCCTGTATTACACTAACGCATACAAACGCAAGTGAGCCAAGCAGCCAAATGCATTGTATAATCAAATATCATAAAAGGCACCTTCAAATACATTATTATATCATATTCAGACACAGCATAACAGACAATCATGCCCAAGGAGGTTACACTGTAACCCCTGGGCCTTTTTAAGTCCCAGCAGTGTTAATGCATCCAAATGATGAATACATCAGGATTTTCATTGTAATATATGTTTCGCTGTATCACCTCCATGAATAGATGTTAGGATATGATCAATGAGTCTACATTGTCAAATTATTTGATCGTGTGTGGGCTTTACCAATAAATGGATCAGACGGTTCTCAGAAAATATAACAATTTTAATAATTAATAAAAACAAAAATAAAATATAATATATAACAATCTAATGTAATTAGTACGTAAATCATTAGACTGAGAGTCCAATTTGCATTGTTTAAAACCTATATCACCGGGATATTATGAACTTAATGGTATGTCATATATTGCTGACAGTGGTTTATATTACCATTCTGATTGGTCTGGTCGATATTTGGATGTATCCAGACGAAAGTGACGTGATAGTCCTGGATTTCCCTATGTTTTCAAGAACTCAAGGTTCCCACTTTGTACAGTCCTCCTCTTACTTTGCTGGAAGAATTAGGGATCATGCAATTATCCCAAATGAAATTGGTCCAGATGTTAATGGCGAGGGACGTCTGTGGGTGGATTGGACAGGTCACTAGATTTTCAAAGATGGTGTCAGCAAACAGATTTAGAGGAGCTCAACGCGTTTCCCCGGAAAGTTGTGCATCCGGCTTCCTCAGGAGCAAGTGTCCAAATGAGAGCTCAATGCTCATATTATATATACCAAGAGACTAATTATCTAAATGATTCGCCTTGGTGTAATTGTCAAACTAAAAAACATTGCGAAGCTGAGAACCGTCTGTAATAATATATACAGATTAAATGTCTTAAATATATATGAGGCAGTATATAGTAAAATGCATATATTTTGTTCACAATAAACATCTTTTTCAAAGATAAATAATAATATATGCAATCTATTAGGTCAGAGGGTCACATAACCCGGAAATAGGCTGCGTGGAATGAGAGCAAGGCAAACAATCTACTCAATTTATATAAGGAGATGAAAGCTGCTTACCAGGGTGGCTGTGGACGCCGCTGGAGCCTCCGCCGTCAGGCTCCGATTGCCGGTATCGGAAACCCGATCAGCGGAACCCCCACTAGCATCCACAGCCGCGTCTGTAGTGCTGCCTAGCAACAGGCACGTGCACGTCACGTGACCCGGGTCGTCTTAGGCGGCGCAGGATGACGTCCCCCTTAGGCCCAGTCACCGGGTGGTTGAGGGCGTATATGCCCTGATCACATGACTGACAGTGAGCTTACCGGATCAAGGGCGGTCTGATTGAAGGCTGGTCACGAGCCTCTCCTTGAATTGGGACTAATTTTTGTCCACATAAATGAGCCCACGTGGGCAGGAAATGTAACAAATACCATTATCAACTCCTCTAAAAATTGGCATTCACAGTACTTCACAAAGACATCCAACTTTTCAGAATTTACTTGTTGTGGAGAAGTGTGTGTATCACAATTGGAGGGCATCATGCTTCCACAGCTGGCAAGTTGCAGCCTATAATTATCTCCTACAAGTTAACGGTATCATAGTCTTCCTAAACCAGTGCAGATTTTGAAAGGAAGCAAGAAAATAACTGACCGCCTTATTCCTTGATATTATTGCACAGGTTGCACTTTGAGATTATCCCCTGAAGATTTCTCTTGGAGATGAAATGCGTCAGCTTACCATTCACTGCTCCCACTCTGAGAATATTAAATTGTGAATATTGTGAATTTTCTTTTATTGTACAAGTCAACCGCAGTCAGGCAGTGTATGCTCTGCCACAGCTGACCCCCAATGTCTTCCTCTAACCACCCCCCCCCCCTTTTCTTTTTATATGTAGAACAGGGAAATGTCTTCTCTCCCGGAGAGGAAAGCAGATATTGTGTGGCTATACACAGGAAAATATCTGATTGTATATGCCCATATCATCTGCTGGGTGTCAAGCTGTCTGATAAAATGGCTGCCTGTTGGACAAGTATTCTATCTGACATATACTCAGTTTTTTGTTTACCTAGTAATTGTACATATGATTATTTGTGTGTGTTCTGTGTTCCTATTGATAAAAATACATCCTTCATTGTAAATCGGTGTAATCATTCATTGTGTGATCATTTATAATCCGCATTAAATCAAAAATAGTTGGGCCAAAGTAAACAGTGATGTTGAGCAGAGGATTATCAACAACTTCTGTGACTCATGTGCTGGGCTTACTAGTGTTTTTTAATTACTAGGAGCTGAGCATTGTGCAGAATTAATCAATGTGGTGTTCAGCATCCACAGGGACTACAGAACTTTTATATTTAAGCAATGAATTGTGAAATATTATGCAGCAGAAAATTTCACCCAGGCGATTATTACTGCAGAAACTTGTAGTTGTCAGTGTCTCACTATGTTTTTAATTAATGTTTTATGTAGAAATAGAAGTTACTACTATTTTTGCAGGTTAAAGCCGTTCCCTTTCTAATTGTAGTTGAATTATTAATTACATTCATGTATTAAATAAATTTCAACTTCCATTGAAAAGGAAATAGACATAATTAGAATTAAACTTTAAGGCTTCTTTAGTGACTAACATTTTTAAAGTACAATAAATTGCTCACATTGTAAATGAAGTACATGTTTTTGAGCAAATGATTTCTCTTAAACACTTCAGAGTAACTTCCTTTCATACTGTACATCAAGAATTCTAGAATGAGAATGTCCTGTAGGAACCTGAAGAAATCTAGAAAAAAAACTGCAATTTTCACGGAGGGGGGGGGGGGGGGCTACCGCGTGTATTAAATATCCATAGATGTGCTATGGATGGATTTAAAATGCTGATTGTGATAACTATACCATTATACAATGTAACTGCTCATGTTTAATTGGATCTCTGCTTTTCTTTAGGCCTCTTGATCATGTGATCATAACAGAAAAAGGTAGCATATTTCAAGGCGTGTAAATAAAACAAGCCATCTATTAAGAGATGTCTTGAAAGAGACAGTGTAAGCAGCTGCCCCATACAAAAGTGTAGCATGTTTAAGTAAACTGAAGGTTTCTTTGATAATAGATTCTTTCTCCGCTTTGCTTAGGACTTGTTTTATACAAGGACAAAGCAAGTACAGGCTTTCCTCTGTATGTAATGAGTGATCTTGAACAAGAGCAGAGCATGGCAGATAGGGTTTTTTTTTAGACTCTCTTGAGGTTTTCTTTCCGTATAATTAGCTCGCAGTGACTTGCAGGAGTTTTTCACACCCAAGGCTTCAACACTGCATGATGTACATGATCTCCTTCAAGATGTTATTGGTCTTGATTCAAGTTGGTTAATAAAAAAAATTGTTGAAACGTAGATTCATAAAATTAAGAGTAGACTGTTGTTCATTTCCTGGAATTGAAGTTACAGTAAATAGTCTTATTATCAGGTTACTATGTCAGTTTACTATAAAAGTTCTACATGTTTTAGCTTCAAAATATGTACCTATCTCAAGGGTTCAAAATGTTTGTCATAGACTGCTAGTGTGTACACGTTTTTCTGGGTGGAAGCAGGGTGGGAGTTTAGAGTGATGTGGATAGAGGTGACCGGGAAAAGAGGGAGTGTGAAGTGCTTAGTGATGGGCTAATAGCGCCATGGTGGGGGAGAAGTGAATGAAAGTGGGGTAACCGGAGAGGAGGGAAAGGTAAGCAGAGGGTGGAAGGAAGAGGCAGAGGATTCCTGGGGGAAGCATAGAGGTGAGAGCAGGGGGCAAAATAAATAATTAGGTGGACTGAGTGATGGAGGGTGATAAAGAAAACCTGGACTTAGGGGCCTATTCAGACCTGCTTGTTGAGCAGCAAATTTGTCTACAATTGTGGGGTACTGCACAGGCACATAGATGTTAGTGCATATGCAGACTCTCACGAGCGCCTTTAGCTAATTTTTCCTTCGCCGGGGCACTCACTGCCTGATTGACAGGCAGCAGAAACACCTATGTTGTAAAGTTCGTTAAAAAAAAGGTACAGAACAATGTAAAAGCAAATATGTATGGTGGTAATGCTACTATAACTCTTCACATTATTGTCATTTTATATCTGTTTTTTGAATTTTAGATTGCATTTTTTTCGTTGTGCATATGTACAGTGAATAAGACATTCCTTTATTTGTGTCATAGGCGTTTTACCCTAGCAAAGATGGGACCAAGATACCAATGTTTATTGTACATAAAAAGGGCATTAAATTGGACGGATCTCACCCTGCCTTTCTGTATGGCTATGGCGGCTTCAACATATCTATCACACCTAGCTACAGGTAAGAGTTTTGCAAACAATGGTAATCTGTATCCAACTCCAAGTTATCAGAGAGCATCTGAAACCACATACTGTAGGTGTTTCATTGTTCCCCAGTGTATGCCAAGTAATAATTCCCCCCCGTAGTGAATGTATATTCCCTTTTGGGCTCACTCCTCTAGGAGGGAAACACTCAAAATAATCCAGAGAATATACGCAAGCCTGAAATCCTAAATAACACAGGTACAGGTAACCTAAGCATACCAGGGTTGAAATGGAAAAATGCTGTGTCCACACATTCCGCATTACGAGTGCTAGCATGCACCAACAATGACTGTTAGTATGCGCTGGCAACTTGCAGTTTTGCAGCTATCACTTGTAATGTCACAAGTACTTGCACTACAATTGCTGGTCCCATAATAAATAGTTAGTAGTATCACCTCCATATAAATTAATATGTTACTGTATGTTAATACAAATAGGGCATATTTTGTTCTGTTTAAGTGAATGGTATTGTCAGTATTGTTATTAATGTGGTGATACCAGCTATACAGTGTTTTAATGAGAGAATTGTCATTTACATCCGTACCGGCGCCATTGTAGCTTACAGTCTAAATACCCTGACAAACGAACACATGCTCACACTGGAAACTGAAGCACCTAGAGGGGAACCCACAAAGACCTAGAAAGTCAATATGTTGAACTTATTACCGTATTGTAACTACTGTATCACTGTGCTTTACCATTAATCATTAAGACTATGAGACACAAAATAGTATGTAGCTGTCAGGGAAGGGTTCCGGACGGCTCCCCGACAGTCAGGATTCCGACGTCCGAATCCCGATTGCTCCCTCTTGGGGAGCCCGCAAGGGGTTTCATTGCGCTCCCCACGCTGTGCAGTCGGGATTCCGACATCTGAGTAATGACTGTCGGAATCCCGACTGTCTGGGTAATATACCACACCCGTCAGGGAATGACTACACTTGAAGTGCCATAACTGTGACACAGCTTGCAACTCCTGTTAAATTACATGGGTCAGACTTCGGTTTTTAGTGGAAAAGGGGTAAGAAGGTCTCAGTTGTCTGTATACTAACATGACCGTAGAGGCAAAATTCTATACACCAGCCCATGGCTTTCAATGTGAGTGGCAGTTTTTATAGGTACAGTACTGATTGATTAATTTGTGTGTAGTTTTCCATTTCTCAAATGGAACATGTTATGCCATGTCACGGACTAATGGCACATCTATACTTTGTCATGGCTTATTTTGTGTCCTTGTGAGAAGTGTATATGGTTTTATGTAAATACTCCTTGGGTGTCTTGGCACAGGAGCACACAGTATCTACGGGATATTTTTATACACATTCATCACTTTCTCAGGGTTGGGGTGCTGCGTGCTGCCCTCTATTTAAGCTGGTATCCATCTATTTTCTTAGTCACTCTATATTTCATCCATACAGACCCCTTAGAATGGGATTTAATTATATAATTTTAGAACTACATTTTTCAAGTGCACAGTGGAACATCAAATAGTGCATGCTGTATGAGAGAAGTACTGTACATTATTTTTATTAATCATAACTGTATAATGTGTAAGTTTGATATAGGTATTTAATTTCATATGGATTCACTATGAATTGTTGTCCACTCAGTTGGTTTTGTCCACTTCTATGTGAAATGGACAATACCGGCTCAGTAATAATAAAATGTAAAGCCTGCTGTCTCAGCATTATAACTGATGGTAACACATCATGTTTAAAATGATAAAGCTAAAATACTTTAAATCGCATTACTACAGCATCTGGTTTGCGCTGTTGACATTACACTGTTGACACTTTAGCTGACTGCATGTAATTGTCACTTTTTCACACTGTCCCTTGCACATATGAGGGTACTTATTTATCCTGCATCAAATTAAATGGGCCGTCACATGACCAGTCCCTGCTGTTTTTGATTCTGCTCATGTCAGTTCCTCCAGTCTTGACCTCAATCACATGCAACACAGTGACCACACACTGTAGCTATAATAAGCAGCCATCAGAATCTCAGCACACTCATCTAAAATGTACTCATACTGTACATTTGCCTAACTACTTAAAAAATAGGACATTTTGGACAAGTATGTGACAAAGATTGAATGTAATAAAGATGTTCTTAAATGAATTTAATCTTGTTATTTTATTGGTACTAGATGTAGTCCTATTATAGCAAGGGGTAGTGATATAGCAAATTACACCACTTTGTCATCAGTGCTATACTAGTACATTTCAGCAGCCAAGCAGAATTGCAGCGATTATTTTCTATAGACTGAATTTTTGCCCTAAGCTTCGACTGCTGAATGGTAAATGCACATATATAGCCGATTATGATGCAGCACTACACTCTGCTAGATCATATTACTTAATGCAGCAGTCTGAGCTCAAGCGTCAATGCACACCTGTCGATCATCCTAAACACAAGCTGTATTCAGCATCCTCCACTAAACATTAATGTTCCAAGAAATACCTCATCTCAGTGGTAAAGTTGAGCTAGTCGCTTTTTGAGCTCATTTAGTACATTTTCATTGTTTGTTTTCTTTAGACCCACAAATCCCTTTATCTCCTGCCAGATCGCCCTGTCAAATACTTGAAGTATGGTAATCCTTGCAAATAGTCTGAGATGCGTGGCATAATACATGTATTTGTGTCACCTCTCTTGATTGTTCATGTCACAGAGGAGTTGTCCGGTTCAGAAAGATCTGAAATTCTGAGCCAGAGGAAGTATGGAGATTTCAGGATTCAGGAGGAGAAGTGATAAAGTTCCTGGTACTTTTATCACAGGCCAGTCAGCTCCTAACTGTCCCTTTTGTAAACCCAGCCTGTTACTTAACAGTCAGGGACTGATTGGCGGGTGAAAAAGTACCAGGTACTTTATCACTTCTCCTCCCTTATCACTTCTCCTCCCTTATCACTGCTTCATACATCTACATCTTCTCGGTTAGTATTGCTCATATACTGTATTTGCGGAATCAAATGGTGTTATGCATTTTTTAGAAGGACATCCGATTTCTATCAAAACACAAACCTAGTAATAAGGTCATGACATTCATAAGAACAATACATCAGAACACATTTCTGGTGGGGGGCGGCGGCGTCGAATGTTAAAACGACACAGAGGTCTACAGTGTGTGTGATAAGTCAGATCATAGTGAACCTTGTGGCATTTAGCAAATGGGGTAACTGCCTTGATACTATAATCTGCCACCATTCAACATCAGTGATAACAGCAGAATTGTGCCCATAATGGAACCCACATTTGATGGGGCAGTCAGGAGGGAAGAGAACCATGAAGGGAAAAAATACAGATTTTGTCAAAATAATCAGAAGGACTGAAAATGTTGGATGGCATTGCTACTGTTCTATTGAAACAATATTAAAGATCATTGGACTTTGACATTGCATTAATGTTTGTGTTTGTAATGTTCTTTCAGTGTGTCTAGGCTGATCTTTGTAAGGCACTTAGGTGGCATTCTCGCTATTGCCAACATCCGTGGTGGAGGAGAATATGGTGAAACCTGGCATAAAGGTTAGTCCTGTATAGTTTTCTTTAGCTTTTATGCCCCCGATTAACCATGACCATAGTCCTAATGTATGCATTGACTGTTTTCCTAAATTAATGATCATTATTTAAAATGATCTGATCCAACTTTTAGTGAAAGAACACAGAATGAAAAATACCTTTATAGATCTGGTCATTATGCAGCAATTATCTGCAGGCCTGGAAGGAGAGAAATAGTTCATAGTATGTAGCTTTTTGGTGGAGATGGGAAACGGTCAGAAAAACAAAGTATTGGGCTTTCAGCTACTGTGTAATGCAAAGTATCTGTCACAATTCACTTAGATAACCACAAACAGCAGAATATTTTGACTAGTCACCAGTGGCGCTTGCTTGGCCATGGAGACCCATTCCATTAAGGTACTTTTTTGCTTACATCAATGCCAGTGGAAGTTCTGAGCTTTTCAGCCATGGAATCAGCAGAGCTTTCCATTCCATAATGATCTCAAAATATCCTAATTTCCATTCAGATGTTCTGTTTATAGAACTGTCTGTTTCAGCTACGATTAAGTATGCCTCTCTTCTTGCCTTGCCTTTCATTCCTGCTCTGTTTTCACATGTGATCCATTAGAATGGTTATTTATAAGAAATGACATTAAAGGTGTGTACAGACTCATCGATTTACTTTGAATTCGATATGCTTTTGATTTCCCCAATTCCACCCCCTTTCGATTTGGCCTTTGCATTCCATTCGATTTCACAGTTGATCTGCACTTTTGCATTCAATATCGATTTCGATGTGCATTCAAGGCACAGTTGTACACATTCAGTTTACTGGATCGAATTCGATATTTCCTTGCCTGCACAGTCGGTTTTTTTTCAATATAGAGAAACCAGGAGTGCGCATCAAATTAAATGCGGATCGAAAGCATCTTAAAAACTGTTTGATTTCGATTCGACTTCTATAAGGAAAATCGAATCGAAAACCTGTCAAAATCGAAGAGCCTGTACACCACTTAAGGCATATGTATTAAGCCTAGTAATGTGATAAAGTGGAAGGTGATAACACACCAGCCAGAGATGAACGGCTGGTGTGTTTTACAGGTATCACCCCTCCGTTTATCACTTTACCAGGTTTAATATATCTGCCCCACTGTTCTCTAAAATTTCCTTTTCCCTGTCAATAAAATGTGGATAATAGATTATTCTTTGAATCCTACTTTCATTTTAATATATATTTTAAAGCATTACTTTGTGTAGTCATTGGTTCTCAGTTACAGTTAATGTGACTATAGAGTTAGATACTTCATGTATAAAGTATTCTAAGTTTGTCTTTATTTTTCACAGCTGGTATCTTGGAAAAGAAGCAGAATTGTTTTGATGACCTCCAGTGTGCAGCTGATTACTTAATAAAGAAAGGATATTCCTCTGCACAGAAGATCACCATTAATGGGGGTTCAAATGGTGGCCTTCTAGTGGGTATGTTTTCTTTACATAAAAATATATAGAAATAGCATTGCAGCAGATATTCTTTAGGGCTATTTCACATGCTCCGTCTCCTGCGATCAATTGATTGTTTCTCAATTCCAGCCCTCGGAGCCCCTAAGAGCATGTTTTACAGATCTCAGTATCACTATTAAAATAATTAGCTCCACTGCAGTGGCGTAACTATAAATTGTTCTCCCCCCTGCCAAAATTAATTGTAGCCCTCCCCCCCCCCCCCCCCCCCCATCTGCCGAAACAGGGAAATTATATAGCTATCAATATATAGATCTCTATGCATATGAAAACAATGACATCTGGGTTTTGCATAGTTAACAGGGGACACACACTGTGTGACACTCACCCCCTCTTAAACACCTGTTATGCTCCATGCTGCTGCAGGCTCCAGAGAGTCCACCCTGTAAGCAAAGTCTCACGAGTCACGCGAGTAAGGGACAGTCTGCAAACTACTTGCCATACAAGTGTAATCAAGAGTGTTTGAATACACTTGTAAAGTGGCAAATAGTTTACAGACTACCCCTTAATCCAGTGTGTGAGAGCTCTAGCAGACCTGAGAGGACGGGACTGGAGACAAAAGAAATAATTCAGTGCAGCTCCGTGACCCCAGCGCCCTCTCTTATCCTGCACAGCAGAAGAGAAGGCAAGTCAGGGAGAGCACCCTGCAGACCCCTGTCGGTGCTGGCTCCTCCAAGCCACAGCGGAGGTTGCTGCATGATAATTACGCCACTGCTCCACCTGTGGATCTTTTAAAATGTCCCCGGCTCCCTGCGAACACCGCAGGGGATGGCGGCAGGCAGGGAGATGGAAGCCTTCCTGCCTGAGCCGGAAACTTATGGGGGAGAAGGAGGGCTCCCCGGGACACATGCAGCAGCAGTTATCACTCAACAGGGCTGTTGTCTAGGAAATCCTCCAACTTGAACACAAACTAATTTCCATGTCCACTTTTGACTGGCCTATTTATTTATTACTAGAGATGTGCAGGCTCTGATTTACTCTGATTTCAAAGCAGGATCTTATTAGTTATCCCAAATCACATGACAGTTGATATCCAATAGGATCCTGCTTTGAAAATCAGAGTAAATCAGAGCCTGCACATCTATATTTATTACCAGTTGTTTATATAGCGCACACATATTCCGCAGTGCTTTACAGATATTTGAACATTCACATCAGTCCCTGTCCCAGTGGAGCTTACAATCTATATTCCCTACCATATATACACACACACACACAGACAATCTAGGGTTAATTTTGTTGGTTGCCAATTAACCTATCAGTATGTTTTTGGATTGTGAGAGGAAACCAAAGAACCCCGGAGCATGGGGAGACAATACAAACTCTGCACAGTTAGAGTGCCTCAGTGCTGTGAGGCAGTAATGCTAACCGTTACACTGTCCATGCTGCCCCCAATATTTATGAGGAAAAGCATGAGTAAAGCTGCTTTTCTTTTTTTAAGACCAGTTTTATGATAAATGAGAACTATATTATAAAAGTATTAATGTTTCTACTACTACCTGAATACAGACCTAATGCAATGAAAACGGTAAAGAGCCTCTTTTAATCCTTCACTTAAAACAGATTTCCTTTTAACTTGATTCTTATTCTCTCTCTGGTGCTCTGTTTTGGTTTTTAATTGAGTGAAAATGTATCTTGGATGTGTTTAAAGATTAACCATACACTTAGGTCACAAATCAAGGTAGCAGGTATTAGAAGAATGTTGAGAACGCAGTTGTGACAGTTATTATGTTGACATTGTTCATGGTGTCGACATGTGAAATCTCAACATTCTACATGGATCTGAGGGCAAGGGTTAGGGTTACCAATTTTCACAGCCAGAACCACCCCAGGATCGATGGGAGATCAGTCAGCTGACCAACCAGATTTGACATGATCAATGTTGATACAGTGCATCCGGAAAGTATTAACAGCGCTTCACTTTTTCTACATTTTGTTATGTTACACCCTTATTCCAAAATTAAAATTTTCCTAAAAATTGTACACACAATAGCCCATATTGACAATATGAAAAAGTGTTTTGGAGATTTTTTTACAATTTTTTTAAATTAAAAATTAACAAATCACATAAATGTACATACATATACACAGCCTTTGCCATGAAGCGCAAAATTTAGCTTAGGTGCATCCTGTTTCCACTAATCATCCCATGGTGTACCTGCAGCTTAACTAGTCCACCTTTGGTACATTTAGTTGATTGAACATCATTTGAAAAGGCATACACCTGTCTATATAAAGTCCAACACTTGACAGTGCATCTCAGAGCACAAACCAAGTAAAAGGAATTGTCTGTAGACCTCCGAGATTGGATGGTCTTGAGGCACAAATCTGGGGAAGGATACAGAAAAATATCTGCTTCTTTGAAGGTCCCATGAGCACAGTGGTCGCCATAATCCATAAATGGAAGAAGTTTGAATCACTAGGACTCTTCCTACAGCTGGCTGTCCATCTAAACTGAGCAATCGGGGGAGAAAGGCCCTTGTCAGGGAGGTAACCAAGAACCCAATGTTCACTCTGTCAGACAGCATTGTTCTACGGAGAGAGGAGAACCTTTCAGGAGGACAACCATCTCTGCAGCAATCAGGCCTGTATGGTAGAGTGGCCAGATGGAAGTCATTCCTTAGTTAAAAACCACATGGCAGTCTGCCTGGAGTTTGCCAGGGCTCCAGACCATAAGAAACAAAATTCTTTGGTTTGATGAGACAAAGATTGAACTCTTTGGCATGAATGCTTGGAGGAAACCAGCCACCGCTCATCATCGGGCCAATACCATCCCTACATTAAAGCATGGTGGTGGCAGCATCATGCTGTGCGGATGTTTTTCAGCAGCAGGAACTGAGAGATTAGTCGGCATAGAGGGAAAGATGAATGCAGCAATGTACAAAGACATCCCATATGAAAACCTGCTCTTGATCTCAGACTGGCGCGACTGTTCATCTTTCATCAGGACAATGCCCCTAAGCACACAGCCAAGAAATAAAAGGAGTTGTTTCAGGACAACTCTGTAAATGTCCTTGAGTTGCCCAACCAGAGCCCAGACTCGAATCCGATTGAACATCTCTGGAGAGATCTGAAAACGGCTGTGCACCGACTCCATCCATTGAGATATGTTTCCCATGCTTGTGGCATCATATTCAAAAATATTTGAGGCTGCCAAAGATGCTTCAACAAGGTATTGAGCAAAGGCTGTAAATACTTGTGTACTTCTGTGATTTGTTGGTAATTTATTTTTAACAAATTTGCAAAAATTTGGCAAAAATTTTGGTACTTGTGTATTTTGGCGGCGCCCCCGATCTCCATCGCGCGATGTGTACATCGCATCGCATGGCATGTGATGCGATGCAACACGATTTTTGCCCACTATGCGATAAAAAATTGTATAAGCACCCTAAAGGGTGCTTTTAAGCACTCTAATGGGTGCTTACAATGTTAAATGCACCCCCACGCCACCCCCCCACTATAAACGTGAACCCGAAACGTGGCGAGCGCAGCGAGCCCGCGAGGGGTGGCGGTACGCGGCCTCCGACCTTTTCATACCCCCACTATCCACGTCGGCGTGGAGTTGAGAATAGAAAGTGTGGCAAGCGCGGCGAGCCCCGCGAGGGGATGCGGATACCTTCACAGGTATCCGCGTCCCCTTGCGGGCTTCACAGGTGTTCGCGTCCCCTCGCGGGGCTCACCACGCTTCGGGCTCGGTGGCTCGCTGCGCTCGCCACACTTTCTATTCTCAACTCCACGCCGACGCGGATAGTGGGGGTATGAAAAGGTCGGAGGACGCGTACCGCCGCCCCTCGCGGGCTCGCTGCGCTCGCCACGCTTCGGGTTCACATTTATAGTGGGGGTGCATTTAACATTGTAAGCACCCATTAGGGTGCTTATACAATGTTTAATCGCATCGCATTGTATGCCATATACAATGGCATACAATTATAAAATTGTATGCCATTGTACAATATCGCGCGATATCGCATACCATTGCATGCCTTATGGTATGCGATGCGATGGGCGCCGCCAAAATACACAAGTACCAAAAAAAAAATTTCCACGTGGTCATTATGGGGGTTATGTGTAAAGTAATTTATTTCCCACAAAATTCTAACTTAATTAAGGCTGTAACATAACAAAATGTGAAAATAGTGCAGCGCTGTGAATATTTTCTGCATGCATTGTACAGTATGTGCCTATGCACATCCTTGCTGGCGGGTCGCCAGAACGTACGCGCTGGCGACCCGCCAGCAGCCTCGCCAGCGAGGAGACTGAGACGCGCGTGCGTCTCACGCGCACGCGCGTCTCAGTCTCCGTCGCTAGCGTGGCGGAAACCCTGTCCGTCTCCGCCTCAGGGAGACGGACGGGGTTAGGGGGGGGTTAGGGGGGATGCGGGCAGGCGGCGGGGACCCCGGGTTACCGCCGGCAAGCCGGCGGGGACCCGGGGAAACGTTTGGAAGCGCCGTCGGAAGGGGGCGCGCGCGCCTCTCGTGCGCGCGCGTCCCCTTCTCATGATCGCCATGGCGCTGGCGGGGGATGGCGGCTGGCGACACCAGCGCCATCCCCTGCAAAGATGGGAACAGACCCATCTGTATGATGAATTTTGACAGTATGACATGGTCGGCCCTGGTTTTAGTGTTTAAGCTGACCCCGTTTTGCGGCGGAGCAGTATATCTTTTTGTACACTGCTCAAAAAAAATAAAAGGAACACTTAAACAACACAATGTAACTCCAAGTCAATCACACTTCTGTGAAATCAAACTGTCCACTTAGGAAGCAACACTGATTGACCATCAATTTTGCATGCTGTTGTGCAAATGGAATAGATAACAGGTGGAAATTATAGGCAATTAGCAAGACAACCCCAATAAAGGAGTTGTTCTGCAGGTGATGACCACAGACCACTTCTCAGCTCCTATGCTTTCTGGACGATGTTTTGGTCAGTTTTGAAAGCTGGCGGAGCTTTGACTCTAGCGGTAGCATGAGACTGAGTCTACAACCCACACAAGTGGCTCAGTTAGTGCAGCTCATCCAGGATGGCATATTAATGCGAGCTGTGGCAAGAAGGTTTGCTGTGTCTGTCAGTGTCCAGAGCATGGAGGCGCTACCAGGAGACAGGCCAGTACATCAGGAGACGTGTAGGAGGGCAACAACCCAGCAGCAGGACCGCTACCTCTGCCTTTGTGCCAGCAGGCCACAAATGTGCATGTGTCTACTCAAACGGTCAGAAACAGACTCTATGAGGGCCGATGTCCACAGGTGGGGGTTGTGCTTACAGTCTAACACCGTACAGGTTTGAAATTTGCCAGAGAACACCAAGATTGGCAAACTCACCCTTGACGCCCTGTGGTCTTCACAGATGAAAGCAGGTTCACACTGAGCACAAAACAGACGTGATAGAGTCTGGAGCTGCCAAGGAGAATGTTCTGCTGCCTGCAACATCTTCCAACATGACCGGTTTGGCAGTGGGTTAGTAATGGTGTGGGGTGGCATTTCTTAGGGGCACCGCACAGCCCTCCATGTGCTCGCCAGAGGTAGCCTGACTGCCATTAGGTACCGAGATGAAATCCTCAGATCCGTTGTGAGACCATATGCTGGCGCGGTTGGCCCTGGGATCCTTCTAATGCAAGATAATGCTAGACCTCATGTGGCTGGAGTGTGTCAGCAGTTCCTGCAAGACAAAGGCATTGATGCTATGGACTGGCCCGCCCGTTCCCCAGACCTGAATCCAATTGAGCACATCTGGGACATTATGTCTCGCTCCATCCATCAACGCCACATTGCACCACAGACTGTCCAGGAGTTGGCGGATGCTTTAGTCCAGGTCTGGGAGGAGATCCCTCAGGAGACCATCCGCCACCTCATCAGGAGCATACCCAGGCATTATAGGGAGGTCACACACACTAATGAGCCACATTTTGACTTGTTTTAAGGACATTACATCAAAGTTGGATCAGCCTGTACTGTGTTTTTCTACCTTATTTTTGAGTGGGACTCCAAATCCAGACCTCCATGGGTTTGATTTTCATTGATAATTTTTGTGTGATTTTATTGTCAGCACATTGAACTATGTAAAGAACAAAGTGTTTAATAAGAATATTTAATTCATTCAGATCTAGGATGTGTTATGTTAGTGTTCCCTTTATTTTTTTGAGCAGTGTATATTTTATCAACATGTCTACAAAATATACTGAGGGCCTGCATACTGCAGTGCTGTGACTGCTACAAAAGTCTTATAGCGATCTTTTCTGAGCTCTGTTATAGAACTTTTTATACCAGAGGTGGGCAACAGGCGGCCCGCGAGACGCTTTGGTCTGGCCCGCCGAACTGACATATTTTACTATGACAAGCGGCCCGACTATAGCCGCTTGTCATTATCAGGTTACTGTGTTATCGCTGCCACCGCCGTTAATGTCCGTCTGTGCCTGCCGCGCACAGCATAAGTGTCACCGCGTCCCCTCCCAGGCTCAAAGAAGTACTGCGGTACAAACCTGCGCTACATTATGTATGTATGTATGTATGTATATATATATATATATATATATATATGTGTGTCTATATGTGTGTGTGTATATATATATATATATATATATATATATATATATATATATATGTGTGTGTATATATATATATATATATATATATATATATATATAACTCACAGGATCCGGCACTCCCAGTGGTACAGCTTAGACCAAGCGCTCAGTTGCCTTCATTGAACAGTAAGTCCATATAGAAGAGAAGAAATATGCGGCACTCAGGAGTCTTCATAAAGTTTGGAGAATTTTATTCCAACATGTTTCGAGAGCATAAACTCCCGTCGTCAGGGATAAAATACAAGTTCAAACATACAAAGCTTTATTCATCACAAACAGTGCCTCCACCAATCAGCAGCATTCACTAATCAGTCGAGACACCTGCGACGGGAGTTTATGCTCTCGAAACATGTTGGAATAAAATTCTCCAAACTTTATGAAGACTCCTGAGTGCCGCATATTTCTTCTCTTCCTCTTCATATATATATATATATATATATATATATATATATATATATATATATATATATATATATATATAATAGGAGAAGACTGCGTCACTCGGGACTGGTTCAATAACAAACAACTCATAGCCAGACAATGGTTAAGTTGACGTTTCAGCCCTCAGGCTTTTATCAAAACAGCTTACATAAGTTAGACAGTGTGTGCTTACCTCATTAAATAGTGCTGCACCATTAGTCTGTGAGGTGGGACAGAGGTCACATGGTGATGCTGGGGGCGCTCATGCAGTGACATCATTACCAGTGGGACTGTTGCCTCAGCAACTCGTCTGTGTTGTATGTGAACAATAAAGTTTTGTTGAAAACAGAGAAAAAAAAAAGTGTGAGGAGGCTTCATTTAAACCTGCTATATGGGAACAATAAAGTTTTGTTGAAAACAGAGGAAAAAAAGTGTGAGGAGGATTCATTTAAACCTGCTATATCATTCTATGTGCCGCTGTCTTTTGTCACAAACCAGTGGTGCAACACAAAAACAAACACATAACTGTGCATAAACTTAACAAAAGTGCATTAACTGACAGCGGATTTGATAGTTATAAGTGTCATATACATTAGTAGATCGTGGCAATGTGATACATATAATATTAAAGAACTTGAAAATAAATACGATTATTGTCACTCAGACTCAGCTGCCTGTACTATTCTACTCTTATTGTCGACATACCTGTAAGCTTATTACTAATGTCTTCCTAAAGTATTATTCACTGCTTATTGAGATTTTTTTGCAAAACTCTAACATGCTGTTTCAAAAAAATTTTTGCCCTGTATTGGCTCTATCTTATTATACACTCTACTAAACAAAACACTGAATGCATTCTTTACCAATGTATTTTTTATGGCTGCTCTTTGTTATATAGCACTCTTGTTGCTAGCTGTCATGTTAATTAGCTATCTGATGACACAAGCACCATGGTTTCAAAGAAACCAATGGAGTCCCAACTGCTCGTTGAGACCTTTGGGCGCCAGGGTCCCCATCTTGAAGATCCATTTGGTCTCCAGCTGTAGGAGCCTGCGGCCTCTATCTCCTCCTCTCACCAGTGGGGGCACATGATCTAAAATCATGTATTTAACTGTCGACAAAGGGTGTCGGGCTATCGCGTAGTGTCTGGCAAGTGGTTGGTCACTAGTACCTTTATTGATGGCTGCGCGTATGGCTGAGCGGTGCTGCGCCATGCGCTCCTTAAATTGCCTCTCGGTTTTGCCGATGTAGGCCAGAGAACAGGGACAAAAAATAATGTAAATGACAAATTTTGTTGTACATGTCAAAAAATGATTGATAGGGAATCTTTTACCAGAATACGGATGTGCTATTGAGGAACCTGTTTGCATAAAGCTGCACGATGTGCAGTTGGGGCAGCGGAAGCATCCCTTTCTGGTTTTACCCAGAAAGGTGCTTCCCGTTGTTTTGCCCATGTGCGTGATGTCAGTTTTGACAAGATGATCTCGGAGGTTTTTACCCCTCCTATATGCTGGCATCAGGGCTTTGTTACCCAGGTTCAAGTCTGGATCCGTTTTGACCAATGGCCAGAGTTTTTTGATCTTTTGAATTTTCTTATGTGACTCGTTAGTAAAAAGATTTACCCAAATGAATTTGTCAGATTTTCTCTCTAGATTTTTTTCTGCATTGAGCAGTTCAGCTCTTGTTCTTGCAAGAGCCTTCTGCTGCTGCTTGAGTAGGTCGGCACGTTTGTACCCCCTCTCAATGAATTTTTCTGTCATTGTGGATAGCTCTTTCAGCGCTTCCTCTTGCTGGCTTACTATCCTTAAGACCCGCAAGTATTGGCTATAAGGTAATGAATTTGTACTGTGGGTAGGATGTGCGCTGCTGGCCAAGACAAAATTGTTGCGGTCCGTGGGCTTCCTGTATAAACTGGTCTTAATACCTGACTGATCCCTTGAGATTTGGACGTCCAAAAAATGTATTGTGTTCTGGTCTATAGTATACGTGAATTTGACCGGACTGTCCGTGTCATTATGTGTGTCAATCACGTGTCGGAATTCAGAATCGGTACCCTGCCAGAGCACTAGTACATCATCTATATAGCGAAAGTATTTGATGATCTTACTGGCTATATTAGTGTCCCTAAAGAAAACATCTCTCTCTACCTCATACATGAAGGCGTTGGCTAGCGATGGGGCCACATTGGACCCCATCGCCACGCCCCTTGTCTGTAGGTAATGAGCTCCGTCACAGAAAAAATAGTTTCGACTAAGGACCAGTTCCAACAATTCCATAAAGAAATCGAGGTCTGGTCCCTTGTATTTCACGTTGTTAGTAAGTAATCTCCGCACCGCCTGTAATCCGGCCTGGTGCGGGATGCATGTATAGAGATTACAAACATCGATTGTTATCAACAGGCAGTCAGGAGGTAACTGTCCCATATCCGTGAGGGCTCTTAACAAGGTTGTTGTGTCCTTCAAGAAGGTGGACATTGCTTGGATGACAGGTTGTAAAAATCCATCCAGGTAGACCGATATCGGCTGGAATAATGATCCCCTTGCCGATATTATCGGTCTACCTGGTGGTTTAGTCGCGTGCTTGTGCACCTTTGGGATGGTGTATAGAATGGGTTTAATAGGATATACCACTGTTAAATATTCTTTGCATGTCTCTGTGATATGTCCTTCACCAACTCCCATAGAAAGAATCTTGTCCACTTGCTTCTTGTATGCTTGGGTAGGGTCAGACTGCAGTTTGGCATAGGTATCTGAATCCGATAGCTGGCGTTGTATCTCAGATCGGTAATCAGTGAGATTCTGTACGACGATTGATCCACCCTTGTCGGATTGTCGAATAATAATGTCCTCATAAGATGACAGTTGTTTTAGTGCTGCTCGTTCAGCTTTGGTCATGTTCCATTGGATGGGAGTCTTATTTGGTAGATTCGCTTATGAATCAGTTTCTGTGAGCCGTGAGAATGTCTTTAGAGAGGGATTTATGCTGGGAGGGTCAAAAAGAGATTTAGGTTTAAATTTTGTTAGGTGAGGCGGGATACTTGGAGTGTGGGCTTGCGGGGGTGAATTCTTGAAATGCTCACTCAGGCGAATTTTTCTATTAAGTTGGAACAATTCGATTTTATTCTGTAGAGGATCTGCCACTACTGTGGGAATAAATGCAAGGCCTTTTTGTAGGACACTGGTTTCCTCTGTGGTCAGCACCCGTGAGGACAAATTAAACACTATGTCCTCTGTTGTCTTGGTGGTTTTTTAAAGCACTTTATTCTACAAAACAAGCACCTTATTCTGTGAACGTGATTGAGTGTGGAGCACAGCAAATAAAAAAAGAAAAAAAGCTACACTGAACCAGGAAGAATGGCAGAGCACATTCAACAGCGTGTTACCCTCATACCAGGCTCTTTATTTAGCTATTCAGAGTCGGAGGTGGAGGACATTCTTTTTCTAGATGGGGGTAATCTGCTGGAGGGTAAGGAGAATCCCAAAGAGATTTTCAAAAGTATGTTTAACTTAAAGAAACGCGAGATAGATTTCTTTTACCATGGACTGACCCTTTCTAACTACTACCGGGATAAAAAAATCCCCCGGGGGTTTAGAATTAAAAATACCCCCACTATCGGCCGGTACAATGCTGATTTTTGCATCAAATGGACATCGATATTGAACAAATGTTCTTTTGATTTGTTACTTTTAGTTATCGAGGAGTCCAAAAAAGTCCAAAAAAAGAATATGAGAGTGCAAAAACCAAGTTTAAAACTTATGAGGAAACTCACTTGACTAAGCTAACGGCCGATACATCGGAGGACTGGTCCCTGTAGCTGAAGAACGACATAGACAAGTATACGGACGAACTCGTCCAATTTAAAAAAACAAAACGCCTTAAGGTTGACCAGGACTATGAATTTCAAAGGGTCTACAGTTGGCTGACGGGGGCCCACCCTGGCGAAGAAGCCCGCCCGCCATATCGTAGAAAAGTATATAGAAATCGCCGCAGAGTCAATGATGGTACCATAACAACAGGCAGTGAGAGCGACGTGGGTGAAAGGAGCGACACCTCTGGTTCCCGCCCTTTAGGGGTACGTACCCGGGCTCAAATAGCTGGGGTAAACCCAAATATACCAGAAGGGGGAGGCAAAACCTCAGGCAGAGGAAGGCAAGCCAAAAAACCACCAAGACAACAGAGGACATAGTGTTTAATTTGTCCTCACGGGTGCTGACCACAGAGGAAACCAGTGTCCTACAAAAAGGCCTTGCATTTATTCCCACAGTAGTGGCAGATCCTCTACAGAATAAAATCGAATTGTTCCAACTTAATAGAAAAATTCGCCTGAGTGAGCATTTCAAGAATTCACCCCCGCAAGCCCACACTCCAAGTATCCCGCCTCACCTAACAAAATTTAAACCTAAATCTCTTTTTGACCCTCCCAGCATAAATCCCTCTCTAAAGACATTCTCACGGCTCACAGAAACTGATTCACAAGCGAATCTACCAAATAAGACTCCCATCCAATGGAACATGACCAAAGCTGAACGAGCAGCACTAAAACAACTGTCATCTTATGAGGACATTATTATTCGACAATCCGACAAGGGTGGATCAATCGTCGTACAGAATCTCACTGATTACCGATCTGAGATACAACGCCAGCTATCGGATTCAGATACCTATGCCAAACTGCAGTCTGACCCTACCCAAGCATACAAGAAGCAAGTGGACAAGATTCTTTCTATGGGAGTTGGTGAAGGACATATCACAGAGACATGCAAAGAATATTTAACAGTGGTATATCCTATTAAACCCATTCTATACACCATCCCAAAGGTGCACAAGCACGCGACTAAACCACCAGGTAGACCGATAATATCGGCAAGGGGATCATTATTCCAGCCGATATCGGTCTACCTGGATGGATTTTTACAACCTGTCATCCAAGCAATGTCCACCTTCTTGAAGGACACAACAACCTTGTTAAGAGCCCTCACGGATATGGGACAGTTACCTCCTGACTGCCTGTTGATAACAATCGATGTTTGTAATCTCTATACATGCATCCCGCACCAGGCCGGATTACAGGCGGTGCGGAGATTACTTACTAACAACGTGAAATACAAGGGACCAGACCTCGATTTCTTTATGGAATTGTTGGAACTGGTCCTTAGTCGAAACTATTTTTTCTGTGACGGAGCTCATTACCTACAGACAAGGGGCGTGGCGATGGGGTCCAATGTGGCCCCATCGCTAGCCAACGCCTTCATGTATGAGGTAGAGAGAGATGTTTTCTTTAGGGACCCTTATATAGCCAGTAAGATCATCAAATACTTTCGCTATATAGATGATGTACTAGTGCTCTGGCAGGGTACCGATTCTGAATTCCGACACGTGATTGACACACATAATGACACGGACAGTCCGGTCAAATTCACGTATACTATAGACCAGAACACAATACATTTTTTGGACGTCCAAATCTCAAGGGATCAGTCAGGTATTAAGACCAGTTTATACAGGAAGCCCACGGACCGCAACAATTTTGTCTTGGCCAGCAGCGCACATCCTACCCACAGTACAAATTCATTACCTTATAGCCAATACTTGCGGGTCTTAAGGATAGTAAGCCAGCAAGAGGAAGCGCTGAAAGAGCTATCCACAATGACAGAAAAATTCATTGAGAGGGGGTGCAAACGTGCCGACCTACTCAAGCAGCAGCAGAAGGCTCTTGCAAGAACAAGAGCTGAACTGCTCAATGCAGAAAAAAATCTAGAGAGAAAATCTGACAAATTCATTTGGGTAAATCTTTTTACTAACGAGTCACATAAGAAAATTCAAAAGATCAAAAAACTCTGGCCATTGGTCAAAACGGATCCAGACTTGAACCTGGGTAACAAAGCCCTGATGCCAGCATATAGGAGGGGTAAAAACCTCCGAGATCATCTTGTCAAAACTGACATCACGCACATGGGCAAAACAACGGGAAGCACCTTTCTGGGTAAAACCAGAAAGGGATGCTTCCGCTGCCCCAACTGCACATCGTGCAGCTTTATGCAAACAGGTTCCTCAATAGCACATCCGTATTCTGGTAAAAGATTCCCTATCAATCATTTTTTGACATGTACAACAAAATTTGTCATTTACATTATTTTTTGTCCCTGTTCTCTGGCCTACATCGGTAAAACCGAGAGGCAATTTAAGGAGCGCATGGCGCAGCACCGCTCAGCCATACGCGCAGCCATCAATAAAGGTACTAGTGACCAACCACTTGCCAGACACTACGCGATAGCCCGACACCCTTTGTCGACAGTTAAATACATGATTTTAGATCATGTGCCCCCACTGGTGAGAGGAGGAGATAGAGGCCGCAGGCTCCTACAGCTGGAGACCAAATGGATATTCAAGATGGGGACCCTGGCGCCCAAAGGTCTCAACGAGCAGTTGGGACTCCATTGGTTTCTTTGAAACCATGGTGCTTGTGTCATCAGATAGCTAATTAACATGACAGCTAGCAACAAGAGTGCTATATAACAAAGAGCAGCCATAAAAAATACATTGGTAAAGAATGCATTCAGTGTTTTGTTTAGTAGAGTATATAATAAGATAGAGCCAATACAGGGCAAAATTTTTTTTGAAACAGCATGTTAGAGTTTTGCAAAAAAATCTCAATAAGCAGTGAATAATACTTTAGGAAGACATTAGTAATAAGCTTACAGGTATGTCGACAATAAGAGTAGAATAGTACAGGCAGCTGAGTCTGAGTGACAATAATCGTATTTATTTTCAAGTTCTTTAATATTATATGTATCACATTGCCACGATCTACTAATGTATATGACACTTATAACTATCAAATCCGCTGTCAGTTAATGCACTTTTGTTTAGTTTATGCACAGTTATGTGTTTGTTTTTGTGTTGCACCACTGGTTTGTGACAAAAGACAGCGGCACATAGAATGATATAGCAGGTTTAAATGAATCCTCCTCACACTTTTTTTCCTCTGTTTTCAACAAAACTTTATTGTTCCCATATAGCAGGTTTAAATGAAGCCTCCTCACACTTTTTTTTTTCTCTGTTTTCAACAAAACTTTATTGTTCACATACAACACAGACGAGTTGCTGAGGCAACAGTCCCACTGGTAATGATGTCACTGCATGAGCGCCCCCAGCATCACCATGTGACCTCTGTCCCACCTCACAGACTAATGGTGCAGCACTATTTAATGAGGTAAGCACACACTGTCTAACTTATGTAAGCTGTTTTGATAAAAGCCTGAGGGCTGAAACGTCAACTTAACCATTGTCTGGCTATGAGTTGTTTGTTATTGAACCAGTCCCGAGTGACGCAGTCTTCTCCTATTATCTACATGGGACAGCATTGCCTGTACTTATACTGAAGGCACCGGGCAAAAAGTTTCCTTCTGGAGTTGAGTGCCAGCGTTTTTGCACAATTATTTATATATATATATATATATATATATATATATATATATATATATACAAAGGAGAGACCCTTTCCTGCGCTTATAGAATGAGAGCAGCACCTCTGAAGGGTCTTCTGCTAGACAAGACCCAATCAAATAGACATAAAGAAAAAAGGGGGGATCAGAGTGCGCTAAAGAACAATAAATGTCACTTAAAAGGTTGTATATTTAATATAAAGTATAAAAAGTACACATATACATTATGTACAATAAAACACCCTTCTTAGGGGTATTACAAAAATGCACAGTACAACAATTGGTAAACTTCAGTAGGATTTGCTTGTTTCAGAGAATTCGTAATCGCAGATACAAGGCCCAACGCGTTTCGTCAAATCATGACTTCATCAGGGGCAAGATATTGCAATCAGTAGTCACTATGGAAATTCAATGCAATAAATACCATAGGAATCAAGTGTCTCAGAGACAGTCCGGTACGCTTCCAGCAATCAGAAAAAATAAGAATTATTCCTAGTTTGGTTTAACCAATTCAGGAAAATTAGCGGATGCAATGGAATCCTCCAAACAAATTAGTAAGTGCAGGAGCAGTCACACACAGCATAGGTTCACCAATGTGAATGGTGCGGCCCTCAAATACTTTCTTTTTAGTAAGCGGCCCCCCTGCAAAAATAGTTGCCCACCCCTGCTTTATACAATGTACAGCTGCAGAGGTTTATATTGTAATGTGTTACATTAACTCTATATTGAGCCTAAGCCTGTTAAAAGTGTTGGTTATTCTTAAGACCATAAAAAATTAAGGTACTTGTGACTTATCTGGGCGCCCGATTTTCTTCATCGCACCTAAAAATCGCGTCGCATCGCATACAATCAGATTGCATGCGATGCGATTTGCCGCGATTTTAATATGTGAAGGCACCCAGATGCCTGTTTCATATGTGAAATGGCCCCCCAGATCCCATTTTTAATTGTATACCCACCCTGATGGCTAAATGCCCCCCATTGTTAACGCCACCCCACTATCAACGCCAACCCGAAGCGTGGCGAGCGCAGCGAGCCCGCGAGGGGCGGCGGTACGCGTCCTCCGACCTTTTCATACCCCCAGTATCCACTTCGGCGTGGAGTCGATTTTATATAGTGTGGCGAGCCCGAAGCGTGGCGATGGGACGCGGATACCTGTGAAGCCCGCGAGGGGACGCCTATAGCTGTGAAGGTATCCACGTCCCCTCGCGGGGCTCGCCACGCTTCGGGCTCGGTGGCTCGCTGCGCTCGCCACACTATATAAAATCAACTCCACGCCGATGTGGATAGTGGGGGTATGAAAAGGTCGGAGGACGCGTACCGCCGCCCCTCGCGGGCTCGCTGCGCTCGCCACGCTTCGTGTTGGTGTTGATAGTGGGGTGGCTTTAACAATGGGGGTCATTTAGCCATCAGGGTGGGTATACAATTCAAAATAGGGTCTGGGGGGCCATTTCACATATGAAACAGGCATCTGGGTGCCTGTACATATTAAAATCGCATAGCATGCAATACAATAGCATACAATGCAACGCGATTTTCTCTTCAAGGGAATTTCAAGGGAAATCACGTCAAATCGCATGCTTAGGGTACTGGCATACAATTTCAACATCGGGCGCCCAGATAAGTCACAAGTACCAAAAATAAATGTAGGAAATGCACCACAATAACAAGTTCAAAAGTTTAATAATCCATTTTAGCCAAGTTTTAGCAAAGCCCTTAGGTAATTGAGTGTTAGCACCAAGAATGAATTGGTACATTTAGCTATTTGAGAAAAATAAATGGTATTAAACACGATGAGGGAATGCATCGGGAGTGTAATACTGTATTATAATGGGAACATACATTTTATTTTCTACTTTAAACCACATTTTACCTTCTTCATACACACAGCTATCACATTTTATTATATTCACTCTCCAGATATTTTATGATCCTGTAAAATGAGGACTTCGAGGCTCAATAAATGATATTATTTTTAATAAAGCATATGAAGTATAATAAACAAAAGTTCAGTTCAAAATAGGAATCGGAGCGCCTCTACATAATACTCTCCTGCTTTCTTTTTTTATGGCTTCCTATGTTCCGGTTACATTGTGTTTCAAGCTACAGTTCAATAAGTGTTGTTGGTTCGTTTCTTTGTTTTTGTTTTTTTAAATACTGTAGATTTAAAGTTTACAGAAAGTTGTGTCTAACTTGACTTTTAGTTGGACTTGACAAGCTCTGGAAAATGAATTTGGAGGGTATAGTGCAGCTAATGAGGTAGAGATAAGTAGATTGAAGTTGCTAATCCAAAGCACTATTACTGCAATGCATGATTTATAAGCCTTTACTATATCTAAAATGTATTTGTCAATATTGTTTTAAAGCTGCTTGTGCCAATCAACGGCCTGATCTGTTTGGATGCGCCATTGCTCAAGTTGGTGTGATGGACATGTTAAAGTTCCACAAGTTTACCATTGGCCATGCATGGACAACAGACTATGGGTGCTCTGACAATAAAGAACACTTTGCGTGGCTGTACAAGTAAGTTTGGCATAATTCACTGGCTGACTTTCCTTCTCAGGCTAACACATAGCTTTGTGCATCGTATATGCTGGCTCTCAGAAACATTATTCATCATGGATAATATATGCTAAGCTGCAGCTTATAAAATGCGATCCTTAGCAATGCATACCACCTCCTGCCTGCATTTGTGATTGCTGAAAACTGTGATGCAATTGCAGTTCTAGAGGAACATCGCAACCATCGGTCGCAATGTGAATCTGAACCTACTCAGACTTGCAGTAGCAGAGGACATTTCAAAACCAAGAAACCTGCATACATGATGCAGACCATGGCCTTGGCACACTCGGGAAACGGGACCCAAACGCGACAGCCCCTGTCCCTCTCTGCAAACACCTCTGCCTGTCAATCAAGCAGAGGTGATAGCAGTATGCTTATGCGATCCATGCAGCGTTATAAACCAATTGCTTGAATTAATGAACTGCTGTCACATTTGCATGTTTCCAAATACATTATTTCCCACTAATAAATATAAAATTCACTTATAATAATAATAATAATAATAATAATATTGTTATTATAAATGTAATATACAGATGTAGCCATGCTCATCATTGCTGCGATGCGGCATGGTGCCAGGCTATGACTATTGGCCACTGTCCAGTAGGAACTAAGGAGCATGGCTCCAGCTGTACATATTTGAAGTACTGATGAGATGAACTTGAATAGAGCACATATGGTATGCGGGACTGCATCCTCCTCTTCTAAAATACAAGGTGGGTACACATACACTCACATCACCTTGCTAAGCATATCCCCCCTCACTATGCATTCCATACTGCTGCTGCTGCATACCTACTACTCCATCTTCTCCTAATCATCTGAGTGCCGTAACATACACTCATTGTATGGAGCCAATAGGACAATTAATGCTTCACAAAGTAATCTATTAAGATATTATGAAACGTATGAAAGATATTTATTTAAAATAAACAAAAGTGGCTTTGGCATAGGCAGGTATTCAATGCTGTTTGCGAGTGGTGACAGCGAGCAGGGCTTCCTGCTCGCTGTCACCACTCACCCTGAGAGCATTCAACACAGCCTCCGCATCCGCCAATTCCCCCTCACTCCGTTTTTTTGAGCGAGGGGGAATTGGCGGATGCGGCTCCAGAAGCAGCGAGACCCGCGGCTAAATACAGCGAGTTTTCTGCAGCAGCCGCGGGTCTCGCTGTTTTGGGGAATTCTCGCCGTCTTGTGACGGCGAGGATTTCCCCAGAAGGTTGAATAGAGCGAGCGGCGCGGGGGTTAAACAGCGAGGATCGATGGTTTTCAGCAATCCTCGCTGTTTAACCCCCTCGCCGGCTGCTCGCTGCAGGATTGAATACCCCACATAGTGTTGTGTTCGTTTTTATTCAAAGATATACATTAACATGTGCCATTTAATTATTTTACTAGAACAAGTAACTATTATTATTGAAAAGTAATCTGATAGTAGTGTATACTGTAGAAACTGTATGCTAAGAAATTTAAATGATAATGTGTACTGCTAAATGCAGAGAACTTGAAATCCTATACTGTAAGCACTTATTGATTTTCATTTTAATGGTATACAATAGTACTGATACAGCAGGAGAAACATTAGTATGCCGGATGCTAAGATGTTTTCTCGGTCACTTTACATCTTTAATGCTGCAGCCTGCATCCGAGAACCTCATTTGACTGTGACGGGATGGGCATACAATATTTATTTTTTAAAAAGGGGAAAAAATACAGATATTAGGGTTGTATTGTGCACATCTTCCCATGAAATACCTTGTGTGGTTATGATACGATTATAGCATATGTTTATTGTAATGCAGCATGCAGTCTGCGTCATGTTGTGGCCTTTGCAGTGTTTGCAGCTGTTGTGATGTTTGCAGTGTTTGGCAGTTGTGATGTTTGCAGCATGCTGTGGTTGTTCCAGTGTCCTGGAATTGTCAGGCATTTTGGTCACTGCTTTATTTTACATTTCTTTCAGAGGTCCAAAACAATATTCCGATTTATCCCAACATCTGATTCAGAATTAGCAGAAAACCCAGAGTGTTGATAAATGCAATGTTGCCTGATTCAGACCTGACAGCTGTTGTGCAAATTTACAGAGGCTAGCGATCATATAGACAGAGCGAAAAGCCGGCCTGTGCAAGTCTGCAAATGCATTGAATCCATTCACAACTCCCCTGTGTCTGACTCTTCCACATGTTTCTGATAGACTGATTGAGCCCGGAGCTGATATCACACACCCTCCCTTAAAATCCTGCCACTATCAGAAAACGGCTAGTTACTACCCCCAAATGCCGGCTACCTGTCAGGCAAGTTGCGAAGGGATTGGAAAAAAAAAAGAATTGCTGATTTTTGTAGCTGTTTGGCCTCGTATGCCCCGTTGTTCAATAATGGATCGGCTTGTGAATTGACACAACACCGATCGGGGCTGAATAACCCCTTTATTTGTTTCGGATGTTTCCTTTATAGCTATTTGGTTTGTAAGCACTCATTTATTGATATTCTGTGTAGGATTTAGCATGCATAGTAGTTGTATTCTAAGAGCTTATTACTATATTTTGAGAAGTTAGTAATGTTTCTATCATTACAGATACTCACCGCTTCATAATGTTAAGGTTCCAGTGGAAGATGGGAAACAGTATCCAGCTATGCTACTTCTCACAGCAGACCATGATGACAGAGTTGTTCCTTTACACTCTTTGAAATTCATAGCTACTTTACAACACATTGTGGGCCAAAGTCCAAAGCAGACCAATCCACTCCTGATTCATGTGGACACTAAAGCTGGACACGGGGCAGGAAAGCCCACTGCTAAAGTGATTGAGGAAGTCTCTGATATGTTTGCTTTCATTGCACAATGCCTAAATCTCAGTTGGGTTGAGTAACTAAACTGAGTGGGGATCACTGTTAAACCAAGAAGGGCTATTCTGTCACATGACAAATGCAGTATGCTCACATGTAAGTGTAGGAAATGGTTATAGTCTGTCTGTTACTTGAGACATGCTGTATGCTGAACAGAGTGTTCCTTTTCTATATAGGCGTATGGAGGGTGCGTCTCTTTTTGTGCGCTATGGCTTTAAGGTGTTGGCCATCTGGTAACTAAGGTACACTTTTGTTCACACATTGCATATGAATTTGAAAAAGCCTAAATGTTTGCAACATATCAAATAAAAGCTGCTTTCATTGCTTTCTCTTGTTTTATTTCACATACTTTACCCTGTGATTTTTCCTGTTTCCAGTGTAAGTCCTTATCTTTAGTATTTGCATATTATACCATACAGAACGTGACATTAGGAAATGCTCTGCTGGAGCGCATTTAAACGAGCTCCTCCTCTGAGATGCTTCCTGTAGGGGCATGGGGCCAGTGTCTGCATCTGAAGTACGGAAAAGACTGGAAAGGCTAAATGTAAATCATTGCTTTGATATGAGAGGGCTGCATCATGACATACATAAATATTATTTTACAAATGCTTTATATGAGTGAATGATTTTGATTTTCCTTCTGGGATTAATGACCATATAACAAGGGCAGGTTTTATAAAACTGGTAATGTAACTACAAGAAGAAGAAAAAATCCCCCAAGCACACTAAAATGGACTAGTAAATAATATGCACACCCTATATAATAGTAGAAATGTAGAGGACTCCAGTACGTATATTAGCAAATATATGGTTAAACCTCCAGTCACTTCCCTGAATCTCTGATATGGTGTGCTTACTACTACTACATAATAATAGTACCCACTTGGGTTATACATCTGTGTATTGCTAAATGGCGCTACAGCTACTGCTCCTGTTTAATTTTAAGGTAATCTAATTAAAGTTTCAAAGTAATTAAAGTAGAACTTACATAATGATTTTCCTTTTGCGCCTCTGAGGGAGTGAGGCAAAATGAGCAAATGTAGTAGTCCTGTGAGGTGCCATACCGGAACACGGCACATCACAGCTCATTAAATTGACCCCTATGTGTCACACTGGCCAATGTGGACATTACAATTTGGCAACACAAGAAAATGGCCAAACAGCTACCTGTCAGATCTTCAACATGCATGTGTGTGGTTATCACTTTCTGACCAGCTTTACGGACATGATATATAAAACCTGGGTGATGTGGCAATTGTTGGAGCAGTGTTCTGATTTTGAGGCTGTGCAGGCAGCAATACCATGCCAGTTGGTTGCATTGATGCATATGGACACCTTTAAAAAAAAAAATATACTACTCCATTATCTTTACGTTCAACATTCTCTTAGTCTATTGTCAAAACATATAGGAGCGGATTCAATCTTGGCCATGTTTTTCACCCATTTAACTCCTTTTTTCTTGCATGCACAGCTATTCCTTTCTGTAGCATAATGAACTTTCCCCACTCTCTGACGACTGGTTTGTCAGTCCTCTACCTAGAGGACACTTCCTTGTCCTCTTCTGTCTTACAGGCAGCAGCTGGAGCTATGGGAGCACTCCTTCCGCCCTGCCCTGTTCCTGCAGGACTCCGGTCACCTGTACTGTAACTGTTCCCACCCACCTGGTGGCTCTACTGTCCCTGCCTCTGCCTTCCACCAGTGACAGCTTAGTAAGTAAGTATAATTTATATAGCGCACTTTCTCCAACAGGACTCAAGGCGCTTTGCAGACATTGAAAATCAATGCACATAATACAGAGGATATTGGTAGTACAGTAACAGACAAAAGACACCCTTAAGTATAATGCAGAATTGGTGTAGCATTTTGTATAATAACTTCCATGGGCTGTGTACTCCACCCTGACAAGGTACCAGGTGCGGCAGCCATTTTAGGCGCTCTGCGTAGGATTACCCTGGGTGGAATAGATCACCCCTAAAAGAAATTAGCCAAAATGGGTGATTTTAGTGAATACTCAGGTCCATGTATTTTTCATCCCATCCACAAGTGCACCAGATGAGGCAGCCATGGTGGGCGCACTACGAAGGTTACACTGTAGGAGGCGAGCTATACAAGGACCCAATGCATATACTGGAAAGCAAATACTGGTGTAGTAGTATGATAAACCCTGCACAGAAACATCCACGTGATCCACATCCTACCCGCAGAGATACCATCTGAGGCAACCAGCTTGGTGCACTGCATAGGTCAGAGCTAGAGCTAGCAGGGTGTGCAATCTTAAACTTAAGCCCTTGCAGTTGGATAGCCCAGGAGTGAAACTGCGCATCTAGCCGGAGTTGCTAGGCAGAAGGAGGTGTGCCTATTTCCTTGATCACTGTTGTACAAGACACCCCAACGACCAGTGGGGAAGGCAAGATAATTAGCAAATACCCATTTGTTTAGTGATGCAGCTCGGAGCTTTGCCCCTCACCGGCAGATTGCTGTGCTCCTAGAGGAGGGGGTGGGACTGAAGGAGAGGTGTTGAGACTGGAGAGGTGAGGGTTTTGATTAAACGGTAAACTGCCTCCCCTAGAAGAAAACTCCAGATCCGCCCCTCACTCAACCTGAATTATACCTGGTTAAATTGTATGTCAGTGCTCTGAAATGTCTGCTTTTGACTACTACGAAGTGTCCCATGTGCTGAATACATTACTTTTAAGATGTCATTGCCACATCCGTGTAATGGGTTATTTCATGTAGACACATATTTAAAAGAATGTTTTTCTGATTTTTTTCCGGTAGTTTCAGTCATGACTCATTGCAGCCATTCGCATGCACAGCTATTCCTTCACATGTGGATACTTGCCTTTAATGCAAATCCCACATCCCATAATAATGTCATATGTATTCATGTTGGAATTGGATTTAGAGAGTGTTCTATAGCTTGTGGCTATATCAGGACAGGCACAATTATGTCTATTTTTAGAAGATACTGTAGAATTTAAACCAGGACATCATCAACTCAAGGCCATTTCTATAATCCAATTTGGCTTCTTTAGGTGTGTTTTGTCTGAGTTGCTTAGCTAGACGGGTTCATTTTATGCACACGGAAAAGTATGACAGGTGCAACAAATTTAAAAGGCTAAATATTCTAAAACTGCTAATGAAAGGCCTTCCAGCAATGATCAATATACCTCAATATACTTCTGTAAATAAGAATATTTTTAATTAACATAGGAGCTTCCTAATCATGAAATGTGTAAGGCTATAGCCCATTTGTCAATTGTAATCAATTTTAGAATACGTTGCACAATCAATGTTAGACAGTTTTTAAGGAAATAACTGCACTAAACCGTATTTAAAATTAATAATATAACTAAACTATCTCTTTGTTACATAGAAGATAAGGCTGAATAAAGAATTGCGTCCATCGAGTTCAACCTTGGTTTTAATAGCTTATCCTTTGTTATATATAGTGTATTCAGGCATTTTTTTTTAAGACAGATTATGATTCTTATTTGTACCCCTGGATGTTTTTAACCAATAAATGTTTGTCCAACCTTATTTTAAACATATTTATTGTGTCAGCCGACACCACCTCACCAGGAAGAGTTCCATGTTTACAGGGTGGCAGCCAATTTTCATAAATTATTAAAAAGAATGCTATAGTACCTGCCTTACACATTTTGAAATAGTAGTTTATATTTAAAAAAGACAATATAGTTTTTATACACATTGGTATTGTCCAGCCATATTCATGTTAAGTGTTGCACAGAGATGTAATGTTCCGGAATGCACAGGCAAATGAGTTGTAAAGCTGGTGATACACAGGTCCGACTTGGCAGCACAAGTCTGATCTGCTTTCCCCTTAAAAGTGCCCGCAATGTGCCGCTGATGGTCCGATTTCAAATATCCTTATGTGCTGCACACATCGATGGTGGACTATGTGGTATAGACCTAAATAATGAGAACAGTGGAGAGTGGGGCATATGGACACCAGTAATGGATTTAATCAGGTTTTGTATCTCTCGTCAAAAGCCACTGATGAGGGAGCAGGACGACCAAACATGCAGTAAGGCTCTCTTCTAGCTATGTAGTCTCCAACATATGTCAGAGGTTGATAGCACATAGCCTGACGGGAACCATATACCATCAAAAATATATTGTATATGTATTTTCTTTAGTACGGGCAGATAATAGATCATTTTGCGATTGCTTTTTAAATTTTAGTCCATTCATCAGGATTAATGACCTTGCCCGTCTCTTTCTCACTGTTAGTTCATGTGATTCTTTTAGGGGGATGCTTAAGAGTATCTGGTAAATAGTAGAAATTTCCTATTTTGGTTATTCGAGTGTCGGCATGTGGTTTCTATAGGAGAAGGAGGGAGGAAGGTGGGTGATATATGCATGAGTTTTTATGGCACTACCATTGGGATATACTGGACTATCATCCTTACATATCTGATCTGGCACTGAGTGATTTCCATTGAAGAAGCACCTGGGTGAAAAGTGATTCGAAACAGACAATGAAGTTTATCAAGCCATCATGTCATGACTTCAGGCTCTTGACACTGATTTCTTCTATGCCAGGATAGATGCCTTGGTGTACCACTGAAACATGTTTAACCCCTTGAGTGGTGATATTTGCTGGGGCAGGTTTGTCCTGCCCCAGCAAAACCCACCACCGGACGTTTGAAGCCATCCGCTCCGACAGAGCTTCCCTACCCCCGTGGTCCCAACTGCCCGTCAGTCAGCAGTGACGTCAGCGGTAGGGATGTTCGCGGAGGCTCGGGAGAACTCGGTCGCCTGAGTATACCCGAGCCGGGCCAAACATACCTGAGCTTATAAAGAAAGCTTGAGAAAGCTGTCAGTCAGACAGTGAAACATGTCAGGGAGCACCTGCTGATTTTACCCTGTTGTAATACTTTTGCTTGGTATTGGACACCTCATCTTTAGAGACTTCTACAATCACCACCATTCATGGGCCAGGAGCTGAGAAAGGTATTATCCTTTTACCATCATTCTGGGACTCCACCACCTACCAATTGCGGATTACAAATACGTGCAATCGTTGAGGACACCCATATTCCAATCCGGGGTTCATCCATGTCCTCCAGCGTAATCGAAATCCAGCGAGGTTTATGGACCCAACATTTATCCAGCCCTACAAATTAGCCCAAAGGAAGATAACATCTCCAGGAATTTTCCATTGAGACTCCCTATTGGACTCCATACCAATAAGTATACAACTTCCAATATTTTAATTTAATATGCAAGTAGATAAATTGTACAGATTATATGTTTTTATACCATATTAATTGCCAATACCTTGAATAAATTACATATGGTCTTTTACCATTAACCAATTGATCCATACTTTTTAGCGCTCCACCCTTTGTTATTTGTATTTATCCCTTAGAGGTTGACGCCCCCAGCAGGAGCAGCTTGACACAACACCCTATCAGGCGCCGGTTTACTTCTGGCCGCTGATACTTTCATGAAACCTTCAGATAGAAGTTTACTTCCATAATTGAAACTTCCAAGATGGTTTCACATGGACTGCGTTCTCCCTTGTTGAGTCACTTAAAATCGTAACTAAGCGCTCAGCTCAGGAACTGAGCTTCCAAATGGGACGGCACTGTGCATTTAATTACAGTCTTTCATTGTGAATACTGGCCTCCACAGCAGATATGGTATACTGTATGTGCCAAGTGCCATCTACTATTCTTTTTCAAACATGGTACAATATAAAGATTTTTAAAAGTACTTAATCTGAATTAAGCATGTAACATAGACACATTCATAGGTTGGAAGATGGCTAGCTGCACCCAGTAACATCCAATCTATCTGTTTCTGACATGGAGGTGATTATTGTACATGTTGCCAATTTTACAGTTAGCATGGAGACACTCAGCATAGAGGTTACGTTGGCTATTCCACACTGATCTGTGTTCTCTAGTGGTATCTGGTCAGCAAAAATAAAAAAAGCCAACACGCTGATAACATTATGGCATTCACACCACCCATGGTCATTGTTTTTTTCTTTAAATAATTGTATTAAAATGTCAGATATCTTTAGTTACTTGCACACTAAAGGCCCTAAATTCCAGTTCCCACTTACACTTGCAGTAACCCAATAAAAAATAAAATAAAGGCAAGAAACACTTAATTTCAAAATATTTTTGAAATAAAGTCCCATGCACATTTTTATGCAGATAAATCCTCTGAAATAATTATTTCAGATTCATGAATCATCCATGTCCTGGCTTGGCAAAATCAAACAAATAAAAATGATACTCAATTTCTCCACATTAAAATAAGGGTTGTGCCCTGATAGGTGTGAGAAAAGCCATTCTGATTGGTTAGTACACCAAGAGAGTGTGATATGGCCTGTGGGCTTACCAAATGGTCTAACCTTCTCCAAATTATAAAATACAAAATGTTATTGTACAGATTAAGGGAGGGTATTCAATCTTGGGTCACGGCTGTCATGCTGGCCCGACAGCCGTGACCCTCTCCCGTTCTCGGTCTGCTCGACCGAGAATTTGCAGGCGGGATTCAATGTCCCACCTGCAGCGAGGCGAGAAGGGGGCGAGGCCACGAGCTGCAGCCGGGAGCTCATCAGTTCTCGGCCGTTCTTCGCAGAATAAGCCTGACTTCTTGTGAAGTCGGGCTCATTCTGCCGAGATCCCCTGTTCAATGCTGTCAGAGAAGACCGCAATGAATAGGGCCACGCAGCCATCTCCCCCCGTCGGGAGATGGCTGTGGGAGATTGAATACCCCTATAAATGTAACCCTTTGAGTGCCAACATTTCTGCGAGATGCACAAAATATCCGCTAAAAATTATAATTCCTTTCATTATGATGAATAAAATATTTACTTGCCAATTTTCACAGCTATTTTGACAAATTCACTTGGCACTCAAAGGGTTAAAGGCATTTACCCCGTTATGTGTTTTGCATTGAATGGATTAAGCTGTGTTGATGACATAAAAATAAAGAATATATTTTGAAAACCATATTTAGTATGCTCAAACAGCATCTTTCCCTGTTTTATTTAACATTTGGTTTGTTTTTAGGCTTTTGTTTTCTTGTTTGAGTAAATTAAAAAAAAGTAATTTCAGCAGAGGTTATGCTGGAACCAAGGGAGTTGCTGAACAGTTCAGAAGATAAATGAAATAATGCTCACAGAGCTCCTGGGATATCAGTCTCTTTCAAGTGGAATGTATTATGGAATAAAATTACTTATGCAATATTGTCTAGTAATGTTTTTGTCTGCCACTCTACAAACAATACTTGCCATGAATGCTTTATCAGAAGATGTGTAGATGTGAAGATGTGTAGATCAGAGAATACTCGCCTTACAATATGAAAATTCTGATGGGAAGTTATTTTAGATCTAAATTTCAAAATCTCATGTTACAGCTATTGCTATGTTCACAACATGAAAATATCACAAGGTGAATTCTCAAAGTAATATTTTCCATTAATTTTTCTTAATGGAACATTTTTCATATATAGTGGAAAAAATATTCATGACAACATTGCTGCTATAAACTCATATACTGTAAAACAGTGGTTCTCAAACTCGGTCTCAGGACTCACACAGTTAACGGTTTCCAGGTCACCCGGCAGGTGCACTCATTACTGACAGACACATTATAAAAGATCTGCAGGTGGAGCTAATTATTTCAATTGATTCTTTGAGGAGACCTGCAAAACATGCACTGTGCGGGGTCCTGAGGACCGACTTTGAGAAAAAAGACCACCGACTGACTTTGCTGTAAAAAGAAATAAACATATTGGTGTTCATAACATATTCTGTGCATATCATCTATATATTGTTACTTTTCTCAAGTTCATGAAACATTTGCTCAAAAGTTGCATAGCTATCAACAAAGTAAGTTTCATAGATGGGGAAGTATATCAGGTAGGCCAGGGGTGGCCAAGCCGGTCCTCAAGATCTACCAATGGTGCATGTTTTCCAGGCAACCTGTGGATCTATAGTAGGAATGAATGCAGCATGTTTTAAAATGTGACAGTTAGTAATGACTACAGCTGTGCAGCAACTAGGTAACCTGGAAAACATGGACCGTTGGTAGATCTCGAGGACCGGTTTGGCCTCCCCTGAGGTAGGCTATATCGGTGCAGACCGAATTCACTCCCCTGTCCGATGTTTGGGGTTGGTGCATTCGCGAATATGTGCATGTGCAAGCTGACAGAGCAAACTCTTTTGCTGAGTTTCACACTCGCCTGGGCATAGACATACTTTTATTAGGGAAATGGCAAAAAAGTCATTTGATGGTGAGCGGATTCGGGCAGGGTTGGGTGGGCATTTGGCAGGGCAGCAGGTGGCATTTACTTGCTCGCTAGGCTGGGACTATACACAGCCTAGTGAACGGGTCTGAATTAGGTCTCTTATTAGACGGCTTCATACCCAAACATGGGTTATTGCAATACATCATTCAGGAACTATTGTATCAAACCCTAATGACATATTTGCAGATCTCATGCGTTGTTATGGTTCCATGTATACTGTAGGCCCTGACGATGACAACGAGGGCAGCTCTTTTTTAGAAGAAGCCTGTCTACCCAATTTCCACAGGAATTAACACAGGACCTATTAGATGATCCTATCACTGAGGATGAGGTGCTTAACACCATTAAATCTTTGCCTAATGGAAAAAGTCCTGGCCCAGGACTAAATTGTTAGGCAGTTCATTAACTCACACTAGCAAGGCTTTAGAATCATATTCTTACTTGAAAGGGAACACTGGTTCCATTAAAAAAATATTAGAAATTCACAATATGCAACTTGGCAGTGGGTGACAGTGGGAGGCATAGTGTGACTAGGAAAAAAAGTGGGTCACAGGAAGAGGGTGACATGGGCAGCAGTGATCCCCTTAGTCCTCAGGGGCCCCGATGCACAGCACCTGCTGCACCAATGGTAGTTCAGCCTCTGCAGTGGAACCTTTCATATATTATTTCACACTATTATCAGGATACCAGTTATTAAAATAGATGCTAGAGAATTACATGTCATTGCTTTTGCTGGTGACCTGCTTCTCTTCACGTCCAGCCCTAAGATTCTGTCCCATTAACCGATTGTCTTCTTTTGCTGGATTTTCCATCAATTTTTGAAAGTCAGAAGCTCTTTCTGTGTATGAGCAGGTGAGGTTGGGCTGGACTGAACCCTAATAGGCTAATTCATATATAACATACCTAGGCATTGCTATACTGCCTGACCCCTGTAAACTTATATACATAATATTGTTATAGGTGGGTTGGATCAGAAACAATAATCTCTACACAGATGTGGTACTAAAATGTCAGCTCTTCACTTAGATACTTGTTACTTGTGGGTGCCGGATGACTCACTGACAGTCGTGAATCCGACGGTTGTTTCTCTGACATAGGAATCCGGACTTACATGGGCTATTTTCCTTTGTCCATGACCCCCATAGAGGGAGAATTGTCCTACTGCATACCTCCCAACATGACCCTCTTCAGGAGGGACACAATGCTCTCCTCCTGGTCTTTCTTCTTAATGCAAGATTACCTTCATCTGTGTTGAACAGGTTAATTGATAAAGATAGGTGCTTCAACACAAGTGATGACAATCATACATTAAGACAGAAGTGCAGAAGCAGAGCAATGTGTCCCTCCTGGAGAGGGTCATGTTGGGAGGAATGCTTCTGTCAATGTTGACCTAGGGTTTGTTGACCATTCTCACTGTTGACCAGTTGTTGTTGACCTAGACATGGCCTTTCATCTATACTGTGAAAACCCTGCAACATTTCATTGTAAAGAGCAAGTCATTGCTTTCTACAATGTTTCATGTTTTCTGCTATATAGTTAGCAGGAAAATGTTCATAAATTCTTTAAAAACTTACCATTATTAACGCTGCCAGAGAGTGATATTTTATGTAAGTAAATTCCTTATTCCAGTCCAAAAATGAAGGTAGAATCCAATCAGTCCTTCTGCAGATGGCAGAAGCACCTCCCTCTCTCCTTCTCACATGCATCCATAGAACGGCTGTATGAATGTACTAGTCCAGTGGTAGCCAACCCTAGCCATCGAGAGCTACCTACAGTGCACATTTTCCAGACAACCTAGCTGCTGCACAGCTGCACTCATTAATCACTGACATATTTTAAAAGATACACAGATGGAGCTAATTAGCTCACTTGTGATACTGTGAGGAGACCTGCAAAACATGCACTGTTGGTAGCTCTCGAGGACTAGGGTTGGTTACCCCAGTACTAGTCTCTCTACGGATATAACAAATGTGTTGTATTGATATATATGTATATATAATAACAGCGTTGTGGCATGTGTAACTACTGTTTTGGTTACAGTACTTGCCTATGTGCTCTCCTCTGCGAAGTTGGGCCTGTGTGACCAGCCAGCTAGCAGCCATTGCCCTGTGTTGGGGACAGAGATCATGGGGAGAGCTCAGATTATCTTGGGGTTGTACACCACTGCTGCCCTTGTTGATCAGCTACTGGGCCATTAGCCTTCACTAGAAGTAGGAGAGATTGACCATGGATGAAGCAGCTGCCTATTTGTTATGTTTTCCCTTTATCCCTTATCTGTAGCATCATTGAACTAAGGAGACCGTGCCCCCCATATGAAAACTAAGCGTGACTTTTCAGGGATAGTATTTTAACGCATCCCCTGTCTCTGTAACAGTGTTTGCTACATAGCAGATTAAAATAAGAAATACATGTAGGCTGATACATGCCCCAAAAGCATAACACGCTTGCACTTTTTCCGCCACTCCCTGTACCTCCCAAAAAAAACACCCAGGTCTGTCAGTCACATGCTAATAAATTCTCCCTGATAGCGTCATTCAATCCAATTCAGTAACTGAGGCTAAGACACAAGCACAGTCCACTGTTACTCACCCTGATAGTCACCCAACTGAGTAAAGCTGGGTACACACTATGCAATTTTTTAAAAACAATATGCAAAAGAACGATATCCTAAACGATTATATCATGCATATCGTCTAGTGTGTATGCACTATATTGATAATGATGCGCGCTCCTGTGGGTTACTAATGACCTCCTGTGTCGTCTGTACATGCATTCAAATCCTGATGTGGTCACTGAAGGATATCATTAACAATATTGTTCAGTGTATATGTACTACATTGTTTGTCCAGGAGTAAAGGCAGTTCAAAGAAAAATCGTAAACGATATTGTTCATGAACGATATCGTATAATGTGGACCCAGATTAGACATCAAACTAGCATCTGCATCGGAATCATTGTTTTTTATATTTTTTAATGGTAAAAACATGTAAAAAATACTTGATTGATAATGCTAAAGAAAAGGACTAAATCAGTATATCAATAGAAAGTGGCAAAGACCACTTTGTAGAGTAAATCTGTAGCATAGGAATTGACAGATCAATCATATACACATCAGACATGTAACAGTCATAACGTACTAGATAGTAATTCATTTGCTAAATCTGTTTACGTGTCATAGGCAATGTCTACTCGGTTCTTTTTGAAGCACAGTTCCCTTTTTCAAGGCTGATGTTCACAGGATGTCTGGGATATAAATTGTATCATATCAGTCATCTGCCAGTGAAGGTCACTTAAGACATTGCAGTAAACTCAGACTAGACAACATTTTGAAATAGGGCTATTTGTTCATTGACCCATTCTGTGTCTTAAACAGAAATTTTAACTGCAATTTATCATGTATTTTATATAAAGCATTTACCTGCAACGTACTTAATATTTTATACATAGAATTTAACAGCAATATATACATGTAATAAAGTATGATTTCAAATCATTTTGACATTAAGGAAAATGTTATTCTCTTTTTAGTCCCAATGTACCAAATACACACCTCCATTTTCTGTATGGTAACTACGACCTCTATGCTCTATCCAGTTATCCACCAATTGGTAAGTTTTCTTTATAATGTTTATATGATATGTACATACACACATATATTTATCCAAGCATTTCCGTAATTCCCTTAAATTTCTCCATGCTCTCTGTAGTTTATGAAAAGCTTTTCTGTAATTCATTGTTCCTGTACTGTATTAAATTCATTCTATCTGTAAAGCACCTTGAGTCCTACTGGAGAAAGAGCCACAGTGGGGCAAAAAGTATTTGGGCATTTGACCCACTTAAAAAGATGAGAGAGGTCTGTAATTTCCATCATAGGTACACTTCAACTGTGAGAGACAGAATGTGTGAAAAACAGGAAATCATTTTGAGGGAGATGTATCAATAAGCCTATAACATTTCTTAAATAATGGGTCCCGCTTCTCCTGCATAACGAGGAGAAGCACTGGGGGAGGGGGTTACAGGGGACAGCTCCGCCGAGCGTAACTCACATTAGGCGCGCTAGTGATACATTAGTCTAAATGTAATCCCCCCCCCCCCCAGTTAACCAGCGTTAAGTGCATTTCTGCCACCCTTGCCCAACCAACCAGACCTTTGATTCCCATCCCAGCAACCTGCATATAGAAGCTGGATCAAAGAGACAATGACTTTACTGCTACTGCCTGGTCTTGACCTCACGACTGACCTGCAGATTGTTCCATCATTCATTAGACGCAGACTAACTAACGCCTAGACTAATCACCACCCACACTTGGCGGAGATAGAGAGCTCTAGTGAGAGGACATTAACAGGAAACTGGAAGCGGCCCCATTGACCTCTGGCAGCAGCTTATCACTAATCACAGTCATTGTGCTGTGACCAAGACTTGAAGACATACACCCCTCAGAACTTTTCCATAAGTTTAGTTTTACTGCACTTCTTGATAGTGTTCTCTAAACACACTGTGTGAAACAAATAAAGGTTTTTTTAAACCAACACAAAGCCTCGCTCATTTATTTAGGGGTAGAGCGCAGAAATTTCACCAGTATGTTACATAATGTGATTTTTCACTGAGACTGGCATAATATGAATTTTGGCTTATTCCATGTGGCTTATTGTATTAAGCCTCACAGCACTAAGGTCATGGGTTGGATTCCCACCATCGGCCTTAGGGTCCCTATGAACAGGTCCGACCAGGCCCTTACTGTGTGGAGTTTGTATTGCTTGCATGGGTTTCCTCCAGGTTCCTCGCACAATCCAAAAATATACTGGTACAGTTTAACAGGCTTCCAACAAATTGACCCTAGAATGTCTGTGTGTAAATGTACCTGTGGTAGCGAATATAGATTGTAAACTCCACTGGAGCGGGAATGATGTGAATGCGCAAATGTTCTTTGTAAAGCGCTGTGGAATATGTGCATGATATATTAATAAGTAGTAATATTCTCCAATCACAGATTAAAGAATATTTTGATCTTAATTCTTCATCTGTGACTTCTGAATCGACAGTCTGGGAGGCCCACAAGGCCGTAATCAGAGGCGCAATCATTAGATACGCAACTTATAGGAAGAAGAAACTAACAGGTAGAATAACAGCCCTGACCGAACAACTAGAACAATTAGATACCCTACACAAACAGACACGCTCCTCTGAGACACTTAAACAACTACAAGGGGTGAGAGGCGAACTCCAATCTATCCTAGCAGAAAAGACAGAAAAATCTCTCTGTTGGGCCAACCAAAGATTTTACGAAAAGGGTAACAAGTCAGACGCAATGTTGGCCAGACAATTAAGGGCTAAACATGCCGCCCAAACCATTGCAGCTATCCGAGATGACATTGGGACATTAACATTTGAAACAATTTCAATCAACCGCACCTTTTATAATTACTATAAATCGCTTTATAACTTATCTCCACCTCAACCGCCCATGTCCACACCATCACAACTAGCCCAACAATACTTGGAATCATGTAAACTTCCAAAGCTTTCTGAATCAGAAGCTTCAACCCTGAACTAGCCTATAACAGCTTCCGCATATTATGAGACTTTCTCAGCCACTCTGTCTCCAAACCTATTATCCCTCTACAACAAAGTTTTGTTAGGTGACAAATTTCACCCAGATTCATTAAAATCGGTAATTATTGTTATCCCCAAACCTAAAAAGGACCACACATGTAAAACAAATTTCAGACCAATTTCACTGATCAATTCTGATATTAAGTTGTTTGCCAAGATTTTGGCTAATAGATTGAATGTTTTGTTACCCCAATTTATCAATTCCGACCAAGTGGGGTTTATCCCTACAAGACAAGCACTTGATAATACCAGACGGACTGTTAATTTGATTTAATTCATCAATAGGTCTAAATTACCATCTGTGTTGTTATCATTAGATGCAGAAAAGGCCTTTGATCGTCTCTCTTGGTCATTTATGTTTCAATCCTTAAGGTCTTATGGAATTAATGGCAACTTTCTGAAAGCGATTGGTTCACTATATGACAACCCTTTAGCTCTAGTCTCTACTAACGGCCTCTCTTCTCCATCATTCGCTCTAAATAATGGAACGAGACAGGGCTGCCCCCTTTCTCCCTTGCTCTATGTCCTGAGCATTGAACCTTTAGCTGCTAAAATCAGAGATAATCCAAATGTCAAAGGTATTATTGTTAGAGACAAACATTATAAATTATCATTGTTTGCGGACGACATACTTTTGACTTTGTCTTCTCCTTTGACCTCCCTTCCTATTCTGATGGCGGAGCTCTATGCTTATGGGAAATGCTTGGGTCATAAGATCAATGATAGAACATCTGAGGCTATGCCACTTCACCTGCCCCCAGACATAAGAAATCTTTTTACAACACGGTTTTGGTTTTACGTAGTCTAATTACTTCTGTTATTTAGGTATTCATATTACAAAATCCTTCAACCAACTATTTAAAGCAAACTACATCCCTTTACTACAATCTATCAAAATGGATCTAAAACGCTGGGCTCCTCTTTTTATCTCATGGACTGGTCGAATTAATTCAATCAACATGAATGTCCTACCAAGGGTACTATACCTTTTCCAAACAGTCCCATTTAAGGTCCCTTTCTCATTTCTAAAAGAAATACAATCCCTCTGTGGTTCTTTTGTGTGGTCTAACACTAAACCAAGAATTAACAGATCGATCCTATCCAAGTCAAAAATGAATGGGGGCCTAGGACTTCCCATTTTTGAAAGATATTTTTATGCAACACAATTAAGCCATATTGCCAAAACATGGGTGACATTGGAATCTGACCTTATAGGTCTACCTTCAGTTAGCTATCTCCCTTGGCTCCCCCCAAAGCTGAGACCACCTCTGATAGGGGAAGTCCCTAGTGTGCAAGCTATTTTACAGACATGGGATAAACTTAATAAAAAATTTTATTTATCATCCTATCCCTTGACCCCGCTTTTGAAACATCCAGACTTCCCGCTAGGGAACATTAAATCATATTCAGCCCCCTGGATTTCAGCAGGTATTGATAGAATAAGACATATTAGAGGTGAATTTTCCCCTCCTGACTTCAAATCACTCTGTGAACGGCACAACCTTTCAAATACCTTTAACTTTGCATATATGCAAATTGTTAGCTTCATAAGCTCTATCAACAAATCAGATAAATTTAGAAACCCCACACTATTCGAACGATGTTGTATTTATAGTCCTGGTTGCAAGGGATCTATATCCACATTGTACTCACTGACCATCCCACAGAACCTAGTGACTAAAGAAAAACACGAGTTGGCTTGGGAGCGGGACTTGGGTATAGACCTGGAGGACAATTAATACCAACATTAGAGAGAACTCCTTTAAAGTTTATTTACAATGGTACATGACTCCTGACAGGATATCTAGGGTTTTTCCAGGCTCCTCAGATTTTTGTTGGAGACAATGTGGGCACATTGGTACCTTCCACCATATTTGGTGGGAATGCCCTGTGATATCTACATTTTGGGATGAGGTAATGCAGTTGGCCTTGAAAATAATGGGTCAATCTATTCCTAAAGACCCTCTACATACTCTTCTTAGTAAACCTCTTGATTCCCTATCTAAAGCTCAAAATTCATTGTGCCGTCAATTATTTAATACAGAAAAACTACTAATAGCGACTCAATGGAAGCAATCAGAGGCCCCTTCTACAAATGCATTGACTAACAAGATGTGGTATCTTGCATCTAGTACATTATGGCCCTCCTTAATGACAGTGTCAAAAAGTTTTATTTAATCTGGGACTGGTACAATCTGCACCAAAGGCAAATACCTGGCCTGGAGTGAGCTGGTCTCACCCCAGACACATTTAACCACGTACAGTGTCTGCCCCTTCCTCTCTCCCTTACCCCCCCCCCCTTTATTTATTTATTTATTTTTCATATTTCTTTCACCCTCCCTTTTTGCATTATTTTCTAAACCCTTCTTTTTATGAGTACTACATATGTCTCTGATAAAGATTTAATATGCCTTTTTTTTTGTTTTCTCTTTATTATGTTTAGTAAAAAAAAAATGAAAATTATTAGCCATATTTGTAAGGCTATTATTTGGTGACCAGTTACTTGTCTATGTTTTATGCTGTATTCTTTACATTTCAATAATGTTCTGGCTTTTTTGATGTAATTGTCTTCGGCAATCTTAATAAAATACACGTAAAAAAAAAAAAAAGTAGTAATAAATAAATATTAGTACTAGATAATATAAGGCAGTGGTCAGGGAACAGGGGTAAATTACCCTAAATTAGGTTAACATTTAATTCCTGGGGGTAATGGACAGTCGCTTCTGAGACACATTTCAAAAGGGGGGGAGTAAAAAGGGCTGTCTTGGGGAACGCACTGGAAAAATAGATCGATTAAAACGTAACCTTTATTAATTTTATTTTAATATTCCCTATATCAACAATTAAAGGGGAATTGCATAAACAGTTGACATTTTTTAAGGGGTTAAAATGACAAACAATACATACACAAATACATATAGTGTGTTAGAAAGATAGAAATAATGTGTTTAAAAATTAACACAGATGACTGTCCCTGAAAATGTCTGTTTCATAAGCCCTGAAGATGAAAAGTGAAATTGCTTGATTATAGTGTTTCCACCGATAACTTTTGTGCAGCCTAGTGTCACTGTATCACAGTTTTATATATTTATTGACTGTTTACACATAGGGCACAGTAGTCGGACTCTAAGCAATAATTTGCACTAAGTTTCTAAGATTGAAACTTGAGTCAAGTTATCTCGCAGATTTGAACTATTTATAGGCGCCCTCTTGTGGTCATGCTGGATAATGCACCAGTACACTTTGAAGATCCTCTAGTGGTCTCAATGTTTTGACTCACTAGTGTCTTATATGGTACACAAGATGCTGCCTAAGTCTGCTAGGGTATAGTCTAATGCTACCCCTGTGGAGTTAATTATCACTGTCTAGCAAAACATATTCATCTACATTACATATAGGCTATCAGACATATCAGGGACAGGCAATGTGCCGACGCAGCGTTTCACTGTTTAACTAACAGCTTTTTCAAGGCCAACCAGAAGGCCCTGCTCTGTCCCTACTTAACAGTATCCACCGGCCAATCAGTGCAGGGTATCGCGGTCACATGTTAATATCCGCCTATCGCGGGTCTCACAGCATTATTATGCTTCATTGCCTCCTCCTGTGTAGGTGACGCGATCGCGTCACGTGACCGGCGTCCCGCGTCACATGACCGGCGTCACGTGACCGGCGTCCGCGTCATCGCGTCAGCGCTTACTGCTGACGTTATGCAGTAGCGTTTCCTGATCTTGTACCCATGTGACCTGATCCATTGGTCACGTGGGTGATGACGATGAACACCATGTGATATGAATATCCAATGGTTAGGCTTCGTTTCATTGTACCCGGAAGTGGCTGTTATATTTCCATTATATTCATCACCCCGGAATCTGTATTAAGTAATATTCAGATTGTATTTTTATATAGTAGAATAAGTTTCGGAGACCCTCTGATGGTCTGTAATCTCAACCAATTTCTATCGTATGTTGGCTATTGATATTATGTCACTTCAAGCGTAGAGATCTTGGGCGAAATGTAATAGGGTGTGATTTTTTAGACATGTGCGATTTTTGGTCAAAAACGGCCGAAATCGCACATTTTCCGAAAATCGCACATTTAATAGGTTGAAAATCGCGGTAAAAAATCGCACTTTTTACCGCGAAATGGCACTTTTAGAAGTGCGATTTTTAGTCACATTTCAATTCGCATCCAGATGTTTTCCCATTATAAAGTATACAACTCGCAAATGTAATAGGGTGCGATTTTTGGTCAATGTTACCAAAAATCGCAAAAAAAATAGACCAGGTTCTGACAGGCGAATTTGACAGAACCATGCACAGATCATTGAGATCTGTGCATGGTTCTGTTAATAAAAATGTGTAAAAGTGTTTTTATAAAAAAAAAAACGGCGTGGGGTCCCCCCTCCTAAGCATAACCAGCCCCGGGCTCATTGAGCCGGACCTGGTTCCAAAAATACGGGGGAACAAAAAGCATAGGGGTCCCCCGTATTTCTGAAACCAGCCCCGGACTCTTGGACCGGTCCTGGTTCCAAAAATACGGGGGACAAAAAATCTGGGGGTCCCCCGTATTTTGAAACCAGCACCGGGCTCCAACAGCCCGCGGTGTCATGCCACAGCCGGGGGACACTTTTTATACAAGGTCCCCCGGCCAAAACATGAGCACCGTGGCTGGTCAGCCTTGGACGGGGTACCTGGAGGAGTGGGGACCCCCCCAAAAAAGGGGTCCCCCCCCCCAGGCTTCACCCGTCCAGGGCTGAAGCCCGGGGCTGTCACCGGCGTCCGTGGCCAGTGGACGCCGGCCTGATAGGGTTAAATCCATCATACATATCATTACATTGCTTTTTACCGGCGAACTACAAGTGCCAGCAGACCTCCCCCGCATGCTGGGACTTGGAGAACCACAAGTCCCAGCATGCAGGGCATTAATGGGCCCGCTGGGACTTGTAGTCCACCTGTAAAAAGAATGTTTATAAAAAACACACACACAGAGAAGTACAAGTTTATTACACACACACACCTCAATTTTACACCAGCATACTTACCATTCCTGGATCCAGCGCGGGTCTGGCTGCTTTACAGCCGGCTCCCCCCGCACTGACAGGCAGCGGGGAGAACCGTCTTTCTCCGTTGCCTGTCACCGGCTTTCTCCGTAGCTTCTGTAGCTCTGTCCGAGTGCTACAGAGGCTGAGAGCGCGATTGGCTGAGCTACAGTATGCGTCTCCATGGAGACGCATAGCTCAGCCAATCAGGACTGAGCTATGCGTCTCCATGGAGACGCATACTGTAGCTCAGCCAATCACGCTCTCAGCCTCTGTAGCACTGGGACAGAGCTACAGAAGCTACGGAGAAAGCCGGTGACAGGCAACGGAGAAAGCCGGTTCTCCCCGCTGCCTGTCAGTGCGGGGGGAGCCGGCTGTAAAGCAGCCAGACCAGCGCTGGATCCAGGAATGGTAAGTATGCTGGTGTAAAATTGAGGTGTGTGTGTGTAATAAACTTGTACTTCTCTGTGTGTGTGTTTTTTATAAACATTCTTTTTACAGGTGGACTACAAGTCCCAGCGGGCCCATTAATGCCCTGCATGCTGGGACTTGTGGTTCTCCAAGTCCCAGCATGCGGGGGAGGTCTGCTGGCACTTGTAGTTCGCCGGTAAAAAGCAATGTAATGATATGTATGATGGATTTAACCCTATCAGGCCGGCGTCCACTGGCCACGGACGCCGGTGACAGCCCCGGGCTTCAGCCCTGGACGGGTGAAGCCTGGGGGGGGGGACCCCTTTATTGGGGGGGTCCCCACTCCTCCAGGTACCCCGTCCAAGGCTGACCAGCCACGGTGCTCATGTTTTGGCCGGGGGACCTTGTATAAAAAGTGTCCCCCGGCTGTGGCATGACACCGCGGGCTGTTGGAGCCCGGTGCTGGTTTCAAAATACGGGGGACTCCCAGATTTTTTTGTCCCCCGTATTTTTGGAACCAGGTCCGGCTCAATGAGCCCGGGGCTGGTTATGCTTAGGAGGGGGGACCCCACGCCGTTTTTTTTTTAACTTTTTTTTTTTTTGCACAAAAGCGCATTTATAAAAATGCGCACATTTTCATGACTGAAAATGCGCACATTTTCAGGACTAAAAATCGCGGCAAATCGCATTTTTTTGCCGCTAATTCGCATCTCATTACATATGCGAATTCGCGGCAAAAAATGCGATTTTTAAAGGTGCGATTTGGTGCGATTTTTTTTTAGTCTAAAAATCGCACCCTATTACATTTCGCCCCATGTGTCTGAACTTCTCAATCATTCATGATATCCATTGGTATACATATCCATGTTCCCGCCCCGGATTGCCTATATGTTATATATATTTATGTTATTTCTTAATATTTTAGTATTTTGATGGTATCTTGAATAATTTAGTCATGGTTGGATCCTTAATTCTTATATTGTGTAAAGTTATAAGGAATTTTTTTCTATTTTGTGTATAAATATATATACGTATATCTGCCAGAAATGACATGATGTACATTTTATCTTTTTCTGGTGTTCTGTATGGGAATAAAGTGTATAAAGCTGTTAGTTAAACAGTGAAACGCTGCGTCGGCACATTGCCTGTCCCTGATATGTCTGATAGCCTATATGTAATGTAGATGAATATGTTTTGCTAGACAGTGATAATTAACTCCACAGGGGTAGCATTAGACTATACCCTAGCAGACTTAGGCAGCATCTTGTGTACCATATAAGACACTAGTGAGTCAAAACATTGAGACCACTAGAGGATCTTCAAAGTGTACTGGTGCATTATCCAGCATGACCACAAGAGGGCGCCTATAAATAGTTCAAATCTGCGAGATAACTTGACTCAAGTTTCAATCTTAGAAACTTAGTGCAAATTATTGCTTAGAGTCCGACTACTGTGCCCTATGTGTAAACAGTCAATAAATATATAAAACTGTGATACAGTGACACTAGGCTGCACAAAAGTTATCGGTGGAAACACTATAATCAAGCAATTTCACTTTTCATCTTCAGGGCTTATGAAACAGACATTTTCAGGGACAGTCATCTGTGTTAATTTTTAAACACATTATTTCTATCTTTCTAACACACTATATGTACAGTATTTGTGTATGTATTGTTTGTCATTTTAACCCCTTAAAAAATTTCAACTGTTTATGCAATTCCCCTTTAATTGTTGATATAGGGAATATTAAAATAAAATTAATAAAGGTTACGTTTTAATCGATCTATTTTTCCAGTGCGTTCCCCAAGACAGCCCTTTTTTCTCCCCCCCTTTTGAAATGTGTACTATATTGCTGTAGGGAACAGCACCCCCGTATTCGATAAAATATTCTGGGGCCTATTTACCCTGTACCTATCAGGGGATAAATTAAACCAATAAGGCGTGCGAGCATGCACTAACTCCTTTCGGAGTAAACCCCCTTTCCGCTTCTGAGACACAGCCAGGTATTTTTATTGTATGGGTGCCTGGAACACACTTTGCCCGGATTGACGTATGCGCCCTTTAATCATGTTCTGGCCGGGTTGGGGGGCTTTGCATGCCCAGCTCTGTAGTTATGCGGTTATGAGTAGTCTGAGGAGCGTCACAACGGCTCCACGTCACATCTCTTTCTGGGTGCTGGGGCAGACTGATGTGCACAAAGGTGGACACGGACTGTGGACACTGTCTGACCGGCCTCATGGTGAGTAGTGCGCGCTGCAGTGCCGCTCGGCCACTGCCCCCAGTGATAAGAGGGCCCTGCTCCCAAGCTTACAATCTATAGGGATAATAGGAGGGATACATAAGGATAGAATTCCATAGCATGGCAGTCCCATCAGATCACAAGACAGTCCTGATGGGATGCAATTAGATATAAATACTACTGGAGGTTGTGTGGGTGTTCCTGAATATGATAAGCTTGCCTTAAGAGGTGAGTTTTGAGGGAACGCTTGAAAGTTTGGAGGCTAAAGGAGAGTCATAGTGTGCACAAAAGGGCATTCCATAGGGGTGTGGTATGGGACTCCGACAGTCGGGATCCCGACAGTCATTATCCCGACGTCGGGATCCCGACTGCCCGGAGTCAGACAGCATGGCGAGCGCAAAAAAGCCCCTTGCGGGCTCGCTGTGCTCGCCACGCTGCGGACACGGTGGCTCGCTGCGCAAGCCACCTATTCTATTCTCCCTCTATGGGGGTCCTGGACCCCCACGAGGGAAAATAGCGGGTGTCCGTCGGGCACCCGGCTGTCGGCATTTTGACAGTTGGGATCCCGACGTCGGGTAAATGACTGTCGGGATCCCGACTGTCGGGAACTCGTCCGTCACCCATTCCATAGGGTGGGAGTAGCCCAATGTAAGTCCTGCAAGTGTAAGTGGGAGCGAGTAATGAGTGTGGATGAGAGACACAGATCTTGTGCAGAGCGGAGAGGTCGGGTGGGGATATATTTTGAGATAAGCGAAGAGATATAAGTCAGTGTAGTCAGAGTAATGACTTTGTATGTAAGTAGAAGTATTTTATATTGAATGCGGTAATATACAGGCAACCAATGGAGGGTTGCCTGTATATTGACAGTGCGGGTCAGCAGACGATGAAAGTCTAGCCAGGAAGATCAGCCTCGCAGCTGCATTCAAAATGGATTGTAGTGTGAGAGTATTTTCTTAGGAAGACCGGTAAGGAAGCGATTGCAATAATCAATGTGTGATATAATGTGTGCATGGATTAGAGTTTTGTAGTGTTTTGTGTAAGGTACAGACACATTTTGGATATGTTTTTTTTAGGTGCATGTAACATGATTTAGAGACAGATAGACTGTGAGGAATGAAGGACAGTTCAGAATCGAGGATGACCCCATGGCAGCAAACTTGTGGAGTAGGATTAATTCTTGTGTTCTCAACAGTGATAGAGATTTCAGGTTAGTAACTACTCTTGGCTGGAGGGAATATAATTAATTCTGTTTTGGAAATGTTGAGTTTTAGGTGGCGAGATGACATCCAAGATGAAATGGCAGAAAAACATTCAGAGACACGGAGCAATACTGATGGTGACAATTCCGTTGAGAAAAGATAGATTTGAGTATCATCAGTGTACAGATGATACTGAAATCCAAAAGAGTTGATTAGTTTCCCAAGTAAGGAGGTATAGATTGAGAAAAGCAGTGGACCTAAGACTGAGCTTTGTGATACTCAAACGGACAGAGGTAGTGAGGAGGAGGTAGAATCAGAGAAGCGAACACTGGAAGAGCAATTAGATAGGTAGGAAGAGAACTATCAGGATAACTTGAATGAAACAAGAATGAGCAAGCACGACAATGGAGCAGAGAAGCAACGTTGATTAAGGCACTGGCTGTAAGTTTGAGCATGATACTTAGGGGGAAACTTACTAAAGGAAATTTGTAAAAAAAAATAGGTGTATTTGTGTCCAGAAATACACTTATTTTTGACATTTACTATCCCAAAAATACGGCAATTCGTATTTGTATTGATAGCACATCAATACGACTACGAATTGCCGTATTTTCGGGATAGTAAATGTCAAAAATAAGTGTATTTCTGGATACAAATACATCTATTTTTTTTTACAAATTTCCTTTAGTAAATTTCCCCCTTAATCTCCTTGCTTTGTGCTGTTGGCTGCAGGGTAACTCGCAAGCTGGACTGAGACTTGTTGATGCTGGAAAACATGGAATGCAGCAATGTCAGAATGTATCATATATTACACACAGGAACTAGACTAACCTTGGACATGTGAGTGGTTAATCACTGGTCTTAAACATCTAGTAATCAGGACTCTGCACCTATGGAGTTAGTTTACCAGACACTGGAGCATTACAGGTGTGTAATCAGGGAAACTGATGAAAAGATGACTAGCCAGATAGGCAGGACCATGACAATATTTTTTCTCAGCTGCCTGTACTTATTATTTTATATATTATTGTATTACTATATGTATTAATGTGACCTGGAGAATTGCCATAATAGATTTTAATGACGTTTTCTCAAAATGATTTGTTCACCTATCACAGGGGTATCTTTTCACCTAATTATTCAAGGGGGAATATATAGGGCTGTAGTTGACTACAGACACACTTGCTCCTGAAGAAGCTGGAATCCAAATTAACCAGTGAAATCCAGTGAGCTTACATTTGACACCGAGACCCCTTCCTTCAGGCAATTTATCTGACCAGGATATATCCCTGGGACCTTGCTCCATTAATTGTACAGCACCTTTCCTGACACACCTTGGCTCCACCTGAGAAAAAGGTGCTACTATATTGGGACTACAGCACTGTTCCTAAACCACCACATGATTAGATCAAGTGATCAATCATCAGGAACTGGTAAAATAGCCTTATTAAAAAAGGCCATAGTCCTGTGATATACAAATTATTATCATTATCTTCCAGTGGACCACTGATTTATTGATTTTATTACATATATTATTATATCGATAATTTTATTGATTGTTAATAAATTGTATAAATTGAGAAAAAACGTCTTTCTAAATTATTTTCAGACAGTGCTGGTATAGTATATTCCCTTTTAATCCATGTTTACCCAGAGGGTTGACTACCCCTACAGCTGCTGTTGATTGCACACCCCACTTTATTATCTTTGTTCTCCCAACAAAATTAACCATAGGCTGTGTTTATGTACATGTGGTAGGTAATATAGATTGTAAGCTCCACTGGGGCAGGGACTGATGTGATGTGATTGCCAAATATTCTCTAAAAAAGTGCTGTGTAAAATGTGTGCACTATATAAATTACTGGTAATAATAATTAGATCAAATGTATATTCACTGTTAATTTCCACTAAGATTTATTTAAAGAGTTGACACAACATAACATAAACCTAGGCGAAAAACTCGTCAGTGGCATAAAACACCCAAATGAACAAATTAGCCACTGATCCACATATTTTTACCACTTTCTTGGCAAAATTACAGCTGAGTAAAAAGAAAGTGAGTGAAAGATGCCTTCAGTAGTGATGAAATTGGGCGTAATTGAAATGTCAGGCACTGAATTAGTTCCATTTTTCTGGCTATGCAAAAAACTAAACTAATAGTCTTAGTTTACTCCCCTTTTGCTCAGCATATCAAAATGTATATCCCACTACAATTACATTTTCAATCTATCATTATTAGCCAAATACAAACCTGAACTTTACAGATATGTAGTTCTTATATTAGCTAAGGTGTTTGACACTTGAAATAGCTGTCAACACAAAGACAGAGCCTTAAAAAAAAAAAAAAGTCCTCATTGCCTTTAAACCAAAGTAAAGCCCCATACACACTAGAACACATTAGAACAGTGGTTCTCAAACTGTGTGTCCTGACCCCAAAGTAGGTCCCGACCTTCTCAGCATGGGGTCGCAACTCCATGTTGCTGACCATAAGGCTGATGACTTTTCTAATAACATATGTGATGTGATGACCTTCTGCTGGAGTCCTGTAATTATTGTTATTGCTTGATGGGGTCCCAGAGCAAAATAGTTTGAGGACCGCTGCACTAGAAAATCGTCAGATATCGGTAAAAATATTGGTGGGGTCCGCGGGTGGATGAAATAGTGCTTAAACACTGAACGGTACCCATGATGATATAATTCGGTGATGTCACCAGGACCCCGCTGAACATGTAGGTTGGCTACATAGCCAAAATGAACCCTGCATATTTAGCATAAATAACAATGGGGCAGATGTATTAAGCTTTAACAAAAGATAAATGCAAGGGTGATAAGGAGAGATAAACGTCCAGCCAATCACCTGCTAACTGCCATGTTACAGGCTGTGTTTGAAAAAAGTCAGTAAGGAGCTGATTGGCTGGACGTTTATCTCTCTTTGGGGCAGATGTATTAAGCCTTAACAAGAGATAAATGCAAGGGTGATAAGGAGAGATAAACATCCAGCCAATCACCTGCCAACTGCCATGTTACAGGCTGTGTTTGAAAAAAGTCAGTAAGGAGTTGATTGGCTGGATGTTTATCTCTCCTTATCACCCTTGCATTTATCTCTTGTTAAGGCTTAATACATCTGCCCCAATATCACCCTTGCATTTATCTCTTGTTAAGGCTTAATACATCAGTCCCAATATTGGGCATGCACTACTCGTTTTCTAAAAAAGATATCACTCAGAAGGGCCCTTCTGAGCAATATAGTTTAAAAAGATTGAGTAGTGTGTATGGGACGTAACCCAATTGCAGTTGGCCCACACAGGAGCAAGTATCATTGCGTGGTCATCTTCAGTGCACAATGATAATTGTCTTAAGGGGTGTACACACGGGGTGATTCTTCTAAGTGATTTTCACTACATCATCAAAATTACTTACTTAGTATGTTTGCCTGAATCACCCTGTGTGTATACAGCGGGTGATAGCAATGCGTGGCCCTGCAGCATTCTGACTGATTACCTACATCTTGATACACACAGGGCTCAGCTGAAATCGAAGGTGCTGAATCCCGTGTGTACATGGCTTTAGTTGTTAGATATCCGACTGGGGCTCTATAGTAAAAATCAGGAGTTCGCCATTCACAATCTCCAGTGCTCAGATAAACCTATTCCCTATTTCTTGATTATGCTATATTTCCATCTGCAAAGTCTTAAGTTTACCTTGTATTGCTTTAAAAGTATAATTACACTGATTTGTGCATGTGTCTGTTTCGGGAATGTGCTCTGTTGCTCTGTATACTGAGCAATCTGTATTCAGATGCTTCTTGCATTTATTGTGTGACTATCTGATGCTTTCACAGGCATTCTCTTTTCATTTTCCATGTTCTAACAAGTAAGTTCCTTTCTATGCTTATGTTCATCTACAGCTTTGTTTTTGCAAAATCACTCTAGTGTTAATTCCGCTTTGTGCTTTGTTAATAAATGTGCAGTTTGTTTCCGGTTGACTGCACAGAAGTATGGTTTACCATTACCATGTTCTTATATCTAATGTATGTATTCATTCACCAGTCTTTAACATTCGCTTATATGCTCCTGCATGTCCTTAGTATATATCCAGTGCTTATAGTGTGCACATTATTTTTCTGCATGGAATTGCAAATCTCAGCATGTACTAATATATAAAAAACTTTTACAGGTACAGTTAGGAGTTATTTTTTAAATGGATCTCCAATGCTAGTTTTAGTCTGCACTGACGCTCCAGTGTTTTACGCAGCAATTTATATTTCAGCTTGGAAACACCCATCCCAAATCTAAAGGGGCCTACATAAGGGCAGATGAGCGTCCTGAATGATGCTAGATTGCTCAGCACACAGTGCTGCACAGCAATGTGCCGCTGAGCAATCTGTCAGGGACAGTGTTCTCCGTGGTCCAGGTGCTGGCGATTATAGATTTATCCAGCACGCTGAATATTAATCGCTAGGGCGATAGTGGTGCGTGGGGCCAAGCATCGCTATTGCTAATCCCCTACACATGGAGCGATGTAAGGGCATTTAGCGCCCGGGAATCGCTATGTGAGTAAGTCTCTCTGTACATTTTAAATCTGCCCCATCTGCAGTTCTACTGTTGCACGCCGTCCGGGTGTCCCTGCACCCGGACGGACGGCGAGTACTGTGTCATCTGACGCGGCGGGGGACGTTGCCGGGCAGCGTCCCAAGCCTCACTCTGAGGCTAAGCATCGGGGCGTTGCTAGGCAACGTCCCCGAGCTTCCGCCCGGCGGCCAGCAACGCGCGCGCCTGACGTCAGTCAGGCGGCGCGAAATTTTAATAAATAGCCGGCGTCTGCTGGGCACAGACGCCGGTTATAGCTTTTGCTTACTTTAGCAGTGTGCTTTGCTCCCCGGTCCCCTGGGTCCTTGGTCCCAGCATCCTTTGTGGTTAGTCCTTGCTGCAGTCCTCCGGGTCTCCCAGCCTGTCAGCTGCTGTCTGCCTTTGGATTCCTGTGTTCCTGCATTTCCCTGGACTCCTCTGCTGTATTCCATCCTCAGCCTGTGAGCCTGCCGTGGACCCACAGCTTCCATCTTCCGTGGGTCACGTAAGTGCTCCAGTGGAGCTCAGGTCTTTTCCTTCTTTGGTCCCCTGGCCCTCCGTGGCCTAACCCCTCCGTGGGTTTATCCTTGGTTATCCTCTTTTGTCTCGTTGTCCCTGTCTTTCGGTAATTGTTCCCTTGCCCCCGACTGTCACTAGTGTTCTGGTTAGGCAGGAGTGTCACCGTTCATCCTGATCCCTGCTTTGGGAGTCACGGTTCCTTTGGAGTGTTTTTTGGGGACTCCCTTCTATCTGCTGGTGTCTGCGACTTGGTCGCACTCCCCGTCTTGGCCTGGTGCCGGCAGTTAGGGGCCTGTTTCCAGTTAGGTCCTTTAGTCAGCTTATCCTCTTGAGTGTTCCCCATGGCGATCGCTTACCCCTTGTCACCCCATAAGACCTGGCTGCATCGGGGTCAGAGCGGGCTTAACTCGCTCCTTTGAACGCGGCGGCCACAGGTGAAGCCTAGCTCCGCAGGGGTTTGCCATCTGCCTCGGGGACTCAATAGAGAGAGTGTAGGATCCGCTGTGGCCGTCCTAACCGGCGGTCCCGGCTGTGGGCTCACGCCCTGTTATCTCTCCGCCTGGATCCCGCATTGTCCCTGGTGCCCAGGCCAAGGCATCGTAACATCTACATTGTTTTGTCAAGGTGCACAGTTTCTTGCTCTTTTTAATAATCAGGATGATTATTAATTGTTTATCTATTCTTTAATTTGAATGTATTCTTGTCAAACAAAGAAATCAATATGATATTTAATATTTGCTCAATTACCAATCAAATCAGCTATGTTATGTTACTCTGGGGAGAGATATATCGAGAGCATTACTGTTGACAACTACTTCCCTCTCTATAATTATCCTTTGTTCCCTAGTGTTCACTCTTCTGTAATTCTCCTGTCATTCTCCACTAAAAACACATTCTTAAGTATGTGTCCTGCCTAACACACTTTCTATGTCATTGGCGGTTAAGCTCTCTATATAAAAATAGCAATGAAAAACCCAGTAGTATTCCACATGAGTGCTCATGATGTAGATTCCTTTATTGCTATAAAAAAATTATTGTAATAAATTGATTAAATGTAAACACTTAGATATATTTTATTTACAGATTCTTTATAGCGCAGCAAATTCCGTTAGTAACAAACCGACATAGAGGTAGGAGGGCCCTGCTCGCAAGCTTAAATTCTATATAGTCTACTTACTTACATGCCATCTGATACAAGGAATTGCCATGAAGACATTTCAAACCAAAACAGTAAAGAAATAAAAATAATTCAAAGATAAATTGTTTCTAATAGGGTACTTATCATTCTGTATAAAAAATTGCTTGATTAAATTATTCAGTTCACCAAACACTTAATTTGAGCTATATTTATGTAAGACTATCTACATGTTGCTGGTTTATTAGAAAAGCAGTACATAGCAAAAATAATTAACAAATGGCTTATGACTAGTTCAGGTTTATTATTACAGACCACGTAATGGTGACATTTTATTACTCATAAATATTTATGCTTCATTTATAGAAACAAAAAACTAAATTGACTTTTATTGTATAAAGTTAATGATACGCAAATTATGGCAGCAATGAACTGTGTGTCACCATGTGTCAAGAAATGTTAAGACAATTATGCAAAGGATTATGTCAAATGAAAATGTTCTGTAATTAATTAAAATTGAAATATCATAGTTTATGAATAAAATAATTTCCAATTTGTAAAATATATACCTTATTTATTCTCAAATTAAAATTATGTGGTAGTATACAAAAATAATCAGTTGTCACATAAAATAAATTGCTGTTGGACTCAAGATTTAACAAAATTGGGGTACATTTATTAGCCTCTGAAATAAGCACTGATATTTATGCTATATATAAAATAATGAACAGCTGTTTTGTAGAATAGAAAAATGAGTTTAAAATCTAAACTAAAATTACAAATTTTTACGGAAACAATCATACTTAAAATTAAATAATACACGTTCGTTTGAATACACGTGAATTAAGGAGTCAGCATTTGTAGTGTCATTATAAAAAAAATGTGAAATGTAAATTCACACGGCTATAAACTTTAAACCAAATAGGTTGGTAAAACTAATTTTTTTTTTTTTTTTTTTTTTATAAAACCCGCCCCTTAATATGTATTAATGATTTCCAGTTATTAGTTTGTATAACCAAAATCAAATTCAGAGCCTTGTGTTAAAAGATGCTCACTCCTCAAATTTAAGATTGAAAGAATTTGTTTAGATTCCTGATCACAGATGCAACGCATATATATCTGTGTGTGTGTGTGTGTGTGTGTGTTTGGCATAACATAGTGCTACCAGTGCAGTTAACACTGAACTGCACTGTCAGGTCCAGTCCAGTTCAGTATATCTTTTAGTTTGTTTCAGTGTTTCCTCCAGTTCCAGCCCAATTATACACTAATGTGACAGTTTGCATGGGACACATGGATCCATCTGCCAGTCCAGTGCTCGGAACGGACCTTTAGGAAAAAATCAGTGATTTGTTTAAAGGGTCTAGAGGTGACACAACGACAGCTTCAAAAAATTTCCGCTCAACACAGTTATTTCATAGCAACTCTCTCAGTATCAGAACAATGTTGGATTCTGCTTTTATCATGACTATCTCAGATCACTTATCCTCACAAAATAAATATGATGGAAATCATATATTGTCAAGGATTCCTAAATGTGTGCAGTGTGCCCTTCCCCCTACAGCCTTCCATTTGCTCCACTGATAAGACTTGTGTAGCCTACTGTATATTGTGTCACTGCTATATGGGTGAGCCCTTGATTGGATAGTGTTCATTGCTACCTTCCTCTAGATCAGGGGTGGCCAACCGGTCAGAGGTAAAGAGCCGAAAAATATCATCAGTCAAGCCAAAGAGCCAACATCATGCGCGCGCGCCAAAAAGGGGTGTGATCGGGGGAGTGGTCAGGGGCGTGGTCATATGACACAAGGGGAGTGGCCACATGACAAAACTTTATGCCTCCAGTGCCAGATATGCCCACCACAGTGCCAAACATCATATGCCCCCCACAGTGCCAAACATCATATGCCCCCCACAGTGCCAAACATCATATGCCCCCCACAGTGCCAAACATCATATGCCCCCACAGTGCCAAACATCATATGCCCCCACAGGGCCAAACATCATATGCCCCCACAGTGCCAAACATATGCCCCCACAGTTAGGAAGCTGGGCCCTCCAGCACAGGTGTTGCCCACAGTGCAACACCTATGCTGGAGGGCCTAGCTTCCTAACTAAAGGGCCCACCTAGAGGGCCAGGAGGGCCCAACAAACAAATGAGCCACGGGCCAAGAGGGCCCGACGAATGCGCACACAGGCCGGAAGGGCCTGAATTTGCCCACGGGCCTAGTGCCCAACACCCGGTGGTCTAGGGTGGATGGAGGGTAGGAGGCCAAAGGCCCCTACCTGGTGTTGGGAGAGGCCGCTGGGGGGAGCTTCATCAGCTCTTTTGCTTCCCACCCCCGCTGGCCTCTCCGGGAGCCATCTTCTTGCAGAAGGCGCCGGAGATCTTCTGTCTTGATCCCGGCGTCTTCTGGCCTCTTCAGCGGCGCCGGAACTCTTCTCCCCGCCGCCGTCTTCTGCGCCATCCTCCGGCGGCTTCTCGCGTCTTCAGGAGCGCTCCTGCGCTCCGCCGGCGTGGAGAAGACTTTTCGCCCTCCCGCTGGCGTCTGATGTCAGACGCCGGGGGCAGGGCGGAAACGGCGCGGCGAGCGCTGATTGGCTCGCTGCGACCATTTCCTATTGGCCGCCGATGCCGCGTTTTGAATTAGCAGCCGAATTGGCGCCAAATTCAAAACCCCGGCAGATGGGATGGGAGCCGCACTTTACAGCGCGGCGAGCCGCATGCGGCTCGCGAGCCGCGGGTTGGCCACCGCTGCTCTAGATCATTGACAAGCCTGGAAGGCAAACATCAAATGAAATCATGCACTTACGTCAAGGCAATACAATTTTAAGACAGTATGTAGTCCAATTCCAGACCTTAGCATTAGAATTGCAGTGCAATGAGGAAGTGTGAACGGCAGTATTCTGAATGGTTTTACGGAGAGAATCAAGGTTGTACAAGCAACTCAGGACCAGTCATCTAGATTAGACGATTTTACAGTATCTCTCTTTTCAACAGAGTGGAGCTATTCCTCACAGAATGCTCCATTGAGAAAAGCAAGAGAAACCAACACAGGCTTATTCTCATCTCAGTACAACTGTCACAGAGGAAGAACCTATACAAGTCAATAGATTCCGTAGCTCTCCAGAGGAGTGCCAGAGTCACCACAGAGATAATCTTTACTTACAGTATACTGCTGTGAAGATGGGCATTTTGTTAAGTCCTGTTCTAAACAGGACTGCGCTCACTGGGGACAGTGTGCGCAGTGCACACAGACCTCAGTCCCAGGGACCACACCACACACACACTGCACCCATTTTTTAATACCCTCCGGCAGACATTTTTTGGTGATCTGCACATGCGCAGTGAAGTCTGAGCACTCTAGTGGCCAGACTCCACAATGCTGGGTTGCTGCTGGTTGCATCTATCCATTGTCCTGTTAAGGGGAAAGTATATGAATGTGGTTGGCCATACATAATCCTACAATGGTGGATAATAATCCACCATACATAATCCTACAATCCTAGTGGTGGATTTCCCATTATGACTCATTTTTTATTTTGTAACTGGTGAGGGAGGAGGGGGCAATGGTCAGTGAATTATGGTGGTGAAGGTGTGTGAGACTGGAGCTGCTTTTCACGAAGCCCCAGCATGAAACAGCAGTGAAATGATGGGGGTGGATGATGATATTGTGCCTAGTGGCAGCTTAACCCCTAAATTCACCCCTGAATACAACATAATGAATATTACACCAGACATCGCACAAATTGATAGTCCTTTCTAAAAGTCAACAAGTCCTACAAGCAGCACACCTTACCAATAGACTTTGGGTCTGCTGAGATCAATAAGGGATGTTTTACCATTACCTACAAATAGCCTTACAAATAAAAAGGTTGATACAGTATCTGATTTGTGTTATGATAATATATTTTAGAGTAAGTATGTTATTTATGGCTAAATATAATAGTTACAATTAAGAAGGCACTTGTAGGATGACCATTATAGTAGTTATATATTAAGTATCATTTTCAGAACTAATCAATAATATATATATATATATATATATATATATATATATATATATATATATATATATATATATATATACATACATACAGTATATATTGCAGCAAGTTAGAATTTTGAAACACTTTGAATTTGCTTAGAAATAATGAGTTTGTGGGAAAATATAAAAAAGTATATATGTAGTTTATAAGACAGGTTGATGAGTAAGTTACAATTCCTTTGGAAATGTATTCTCAAGCTATGGCCTTAACGAAATACAGTAGGTGTGATATGTCTGTGGTTAGCTAAATTCCCTTTGAAAATATGATTTAAAGACTACAATGATTTGGCAATAGTACAATTGGTACTTGTGAGTTATCCGGGCGTCCGATTTTTAAATCGGGTCGGATCGGGACATCGCATCGCATCGCATGCGACCATCGGATGCGATGCGATGCGATGACCCGATTTTTCCATAGGAATCAAAGTTAAAATGGACTGAGTCCATTTTAACATGGAATTCAATGGAAAAAAGGGTCCTTTTCATACCCCTACTATCCAAGTGGGCATGGAGTTGGATATAAACCTGTGGCGAGCGTAGCGAGCCACCGAGCCCGAAGCGTGGCGAGCGTAGCGAGCCCCGCGAGGGGACACAGAACACCGTCCCCTCGCGGGGCTCGCTTCGCTCGCCACGCTTCGGGCTCGGTGGCTCGCTACGCTCGCCACAGGTTTATATCCAACTCCATGCCCACTTGGATAGTAGGGGTATGAAAAGGACCCCTTTTTCCATAGGAATCATTTTAACATTGATTCCTATGGAAAAATCGGGTCATCGCATCCGATGGTCGCATGCGATGCGATGCGATGCGATATCGCATCGCATCGCATCTGATTGTATGCCTTAACTTAAGGCATACAATCAAAAAATCGGACGCCCGGATAACTCACAAGTACCGTACAATTTGATATTAATGAAGGTCAGTTCTATATATCTGACATTTTATTTTGAGTTCACAGATAGCTGTGTCTAGTGACATCCTTTGCAATTAATTAAGGCATTGACGCAGCCATCATGTGGAAATATACTGTATTTCTAATAGACAGCACCTGCAAGTTATGCAAATGGATTAGGACAAGTGGACTGGTGTTTTCCGAGAAATGATTAAGCCTAATGACCAATTGTATTTGAATGAACTTAGTTGATGAACTCCTTCAATAAATATTAATTTGGAGATTTTAATGTGAGATATGCTATCTGCTTATTTCTTGGAATATGTTAGATGTGGTATGCATGCTATTGAATATTAATGAACCTGTGTAGATAGATACAATCTCTGCATGTCCATGTGCAGAAAGCTTTCTGGATTGAAAGCTCAATGTGAATACGGTACAATGCAATGGCTGTTTTGTTGTAACACTTTTTCTTGGAACATAAAGTTAACTTTTTAATTACTTCAAACAATCAACTTTTTGTACAGACAATCAGTCACCTCCTTTTCAGTAATCTGTTCTAGAACATAAGGGGTTTAAACTCAGCTCGGATGAATGTACGCCATTATATTTAAATAAGTTCAGGCGCACAGTTATACTGGTCACTGCAGTTGTAGCATTAACCTCCCCCAGCTACCCAGCCATGGCCTAGGTTACCTCTGGGAGTTACATGTCCTGGACTTGATCCTTTAGACTGTTAGTGACTGACCCATTGATGAGGTTACCCAGATGCCATGGGTAGGCTTATACTTTTGGGCAAAAAGCTGATTTTTTTTCTTAGTGTTAAATTGCTAAATGTAATACAATTCTGATTAGCAAGTGTAATTTATTGTTGCTGCTATTCATGGCAATAAAATGATGTTCTGCCTGCATGCATAACTAACCTGAACTTTTCCTTGTGATGTGTACAGTAAATTGATCCCTGATGTACTGTAACACAGGCTTGACGACTCTCTGTAAAGATAAAGATGTGAGGACTAGGTGACCACAAGATTTCATGACACATAAATAATCATTAGGTGGGTCAGGTAACAGTTATCATAATACTCAGTGATAAGGCTTTGGAGACCCAGCAATCCCCTACAGCTGGGGTAGCCAACCCTAGTCCTCGAGAGCTACCAACAGTGCATGTTTTGCAGGTCTCCTCACAGAATCACAAGTGAGCTAATTAGCTCCATCTGTGTATCTTTTAAAATGTGTCAGTGATTAATGAGTGCAGCTGTGCAGCAGCTAGGTTGTCTGGAAAATGTGAACTGTTGGTAGCTCTCGAGGGCTAGGGTTGGCTACCACTGCCCTACAGTATGTGGACTTGCCAACTAAGATGACAGTTGCCAGTAGCACCAACCTACAGGGAATGTCTTCTGTCTGTCCTAGCATCAATGTGCAGCCTAACCCTCCCTAACTGCAGTCTAAATATCCCTGTACCCCTCTCCACTACCTCACCCTCCTCACTTAAGGCCAGATCAAGCTTCAAAGAGTGATAAAGTGGATAGTGATATCCAACCAGCCAATCAGCTCCTACCTGTCATTTTTCAAACCCAGCCTGTAACACATACTTGCCTACCTGACCCTCTCCATGAGGGAGAAAATGCTCTGCTCGTGGACTTCCCTGGTAATGTATGATTGCCATCACCTGTGGGGAGCTAGGTAATTGATAATAAAGGTGTTTCACCACAGGTGATGGCAATCACACATTACCAGGGAACTCCAGGAACAGAGCATTTTCTCCCGCATGGAGAGGGTCAGGTAGGCAAGCATGCTGTAACATGATAGTTAGGAGCTGATTGGTTGGATGTTTATCACTCTCCACTTTATCACTTTTTGAAGCTTGATGCATCTGGCCCTTAGTGCCTAACCCTCCACCCTCTTCCCCCCACACAGCCTAACCTTAACCATAAACCCATACCTATAGTGCGTAAACCTAACAGACACACTAATGGCTTGCTGCCTGTGGCAAATTTGAAACGCTGCAGTGCTGCCAGCAACAGATGTGTCCATTGAGGGATGTGCTTTTCTGCCATCATGCTACCCCATATCCTATATCTAGGTTCACAAATATCTAGCCAGTGAATAGATTATCTCTTTCTGATATATTCATTCCAGTTATTTTCCCCAGGCAAATGAAAATGTGGCTTCTCATCTCGGTAAAGCACAATTATTATCTGTACATGCCACAAGCACCATAAGGTGCAGAAAAGGAAATAGACAGATAATTAATTTCATTGTGATATGTACTTGTGTATTTTTCTAAATAAAATAGAGTAACTGCTGCGTGAGATTGTTTCTTTCTGAAGCAGAGCTTCCTTTATATAAACAACCTGTGTTACTACCAGTGTTATTTTTCTGAATTTCCACAGCAACAGCAACTGCAAAAACATAAATTTTCCTGTCAAGATATTGACTCCATAGTCATGACTGCAAATGAGTAATGAGCAAAACATAAGTGATTTATCAATTTCACATGAATCAAAATGAAAGTGCTGCTTGTGTTAGTGGCAGAATATGAGTGCATAGTAAAGTTAGAGTTCTGCTCAGTCAGTAAATAAAGCAGTTCCAGTAACTGGACATGTTTTTGTTTGCACAATGCATTACACTGCAAGAGACATAAAAAAAACCCTGTATAAATGTAAAATTCTGTACAGAGAATGAAATAGATTTTGCTTTGGTCAGCAGCCGCAGCTCTGACCTGGGTGTAAGGGGGCTGCTGCTGGCTGTGCCACCAGAGGAGCCCTGGCATCTGTATAATGCAGTAGACAGATGCCAGGCACAATGCATTCGCAGTAGTGGTGCTGCTACTGTGCATACGCAAAATCTTGGCTTCTATAAACTGCACTGGTTTATCGCAGCCCAGACTGTCAGTCCCAGAGAAAGGGAACACCTCCCAATGAGACTGCCTGTCATGCGGGTTGACTGACAGCAAGGAGGGAGGGTGTAAATGTATTATATGCAGGGGGAGCTAAACACTATAGCACTGGACCTGGTGCCAGGAATGTTGCTCAGATCTGTGAGACATACTGGGGTAGATATACTAAGTAGAAATGGCTACGAATACGCATATTCTTAGCCATTTCTTGCCATATACGGCCATAAATTCATATTTTTTTTAATTTACTATTGTCGATATACGGCCATTTGTATTCGTATTCCAGGCTTATTTGTATTTTAAAATATGATTGCATTTGCCATTATTAAAATATGAATAGAAATCACCATTCAGTCGACTAACTGGACGTATGTAAAATACGGTCATAATTGACCTGAAAACACTCGTCATTTTCCAGACGTATTTGGCTTTAGCCTGCATGAATCCAGTGGCATAACAATAGGCGCTGTACAAGTGTGGGCGCCGGGGGTCTGCAGGGCTATTGTAATGATGCCACTGCACAGACGTCTGTGCTGTGGCCGGGACCCGCTTTGGAAGCATCGGCAGCTCCTTCCCCCCGGCCGCCCATGTCCCCCGTGCCTTACCGCTCCGCTTAGCAGCAGGGACCCGTAGATCTTCTCTGCGGTGCGGTCCCGGGCTCACCTCTTGGCTACTGCTGCTTTGGAAATGGCCCATCATAAAATTTCCACCCCCAAACAGCAGACAGTTCTGTGATGTGATAGAGGTACACATTTTGACAGGGAAGGTATTCTAAGCAATAGACCAATATATGGGTACAAAAAGATTAATTGCACTCACCACACACTAAAAGGTTTTAGTCATAATTGTACATTTTAGAAAATGCACACTGAGAACAAGTTAGTTAAGGTGGGTGTGGAAATTACCATGAGTTAACATGAGGTTTTACCTCCGGTTTTGTATGGCATTCACACCTGAGCAGCCACTGAACCTGTCCCCTTGTGAGATAATTATTTTATTATATATATATATAGATATATCTATATATCTATATATATATCTATATAATTTATTTGTAAGACCGCCAAACCATATTCAGCATCCAGCAGCAGACTTGTCACTGTAATATGATTTAACCACAGACTGAATGTTACAAAATTCTCACAGCATCTAAAGACTTTACAAGAAAAGCAAGCAAGCTTATAAAGGGACAAGCTTATGAAGAGACCATGTTATGAAGGCCAGCCTGGAGACTATCCAATGGTGAGAAATTTCTTACAATTGAATGTCTCAGATCATTGGCAAGACCCGTCCCTGTGAAACAAACCGATTGGTTTCCGACCCGGTGGTGATATCAGTTGAAGAAAAAGAAGATACTGACGCAGATAATTATTGTGACTTTGAGTTGAATTTGATACATTTATTTGATGATACATTTATTTGATGATAGGCCTCTCCAGGGCAACCTCTCAGACCAAGACAAGATCTACGGAATCGGGGGGCATCCTTATTGGTGTCCCTGCGGATTGTGGGCAACAAGAGGTCCACGGAATCAGCGGATATCCTTAGTGGTGCCCCTGTGGGTTGTGTACAAGGTGTAAAAGAAGGATTCCCATGAGTAACCAAGTTTCCCGTATACTCACTAACTGGAGCAGTCATTTTTGACTTTTTATAGTAAATGAGGGTTACCAGGCATTGGTGGCTGGCAAGCATGGTGTGTAGAGTTATCAAAGAGGTATTGGACTCATGGTGGTGGAGTATACTTCTGCTTTTAAATTTAAACCCACAGTATAGTAATAGTCATAACTAGAGACAGGATTATATGCAACATAAAAAGCTTGAAATATGCATGCAAATATGCATGAAAAATACTTAAAATATGCATGAAAAGTGTTAAAATATGCTACATTAAATAATAAAAAAAGTAATTTTTAACTTATTTATTTAATAAGCAGACTGCAGCGTCCAAAGCTCTTCTTGCATCAACTGCACAGACCCTCAGCTCCAGCACCGATGGATCATTTTCTCCGCGCCGCGTGATGTCACAACCCTTCTGCCCTCCTCCTCTGCTGCAGAAGTCTGTCTCTTGGTGTAAAATCCCAGGCCAGGGGCAGGCAAAGGTTCAGGAGCTTCGTAATGGCATCCGCCCTGAATGACTTATCAACATGGATTGGCAGCCTAGAGCAGTGTCCGACATAGCGTACATCCAAGGTTCCCCACTCTGTGCACATATTGCCCCGGCCTGCACACTCTACCACTACCTGGCCAGCAGCAGCAGGGCAAAGCAGTGGTGTGACTCGCGGGTGGGAAGAGGGTGGGGCCTAAAATATGCACCATCACTAGATTTTAGGTCAAATATGCAATAACCAGTGACAATGGGCAAAATATGCAAATGCAAATGCATATAATCCTGTCTCTAGTTATAACATTTGATTGGAATTTAGAAACATAATTAAAATATGGTACAAGCATCACGAATACTAAACTGATGGTGATGTTAAAAGGAAAGTTGAATGAAATTATTTGGGTTAAAAATGAGTTTACTAAACAGGCGTGAGTGATGTGAGTCCCTACAGTTGGTTTACTTGGTTGAACCCCAATACCTGGTAGTCAATGTTATGTATACTTTGAGAAGTTTAAGTTTTTACTATGATAATTTTTTTTTTTTTTTTTTCTGTATACTAGTGAAATGCTTCAAGAAGGTTTTTTTTTTCCATTTTATCAAAGATATGAACTTTCTTCTGAGCTTGACGAAGGTTCAGAGGATTGACTGATTAAACAGAAATATATTGACATACTGTATATTTTTCTCCAGCAACTCATCAATAAATCTATGTTCTATTATATTTATTTACTTAAATGTCCTAATACTGCAGATGACATTGCTTGTTTCACAAGTCGTTGCCGATTATGGTAAAAGACGGCCGTATACGTCATGTATACGGCCTTTCCTTTACCAAAATCGGCAGGGGTTTGTCGGATGCAGCAACCATCTTATTTTAAGTATGACTTGCAGAAATAATTCCAAAATGGCGTGATGACAGCATTATGACATTATGATTGAAGGCAGAGCTGTGCAAGTGAGGAAGAAGAGGCAAGCTCGTGGGGGGGGGCTGAAGGTAATGTATAAAAGGGTTATCATGGCTGATCACTGTCCTCGGAAGGTTTCCATTTTGATTTGATAGAGTTATAGTTAAAGTATAAGCCAATCAATTTTGTTTCTTGTGTTAGTCTGCAATTGCAAATACCTGTATTCAAGCTATCTTTCAAGTAAAGTAATTTTTTTACAAGTTTGTGTTGGCGTGCAATTATTTCATCTTTTGTCATTATATTTAAGGGTTATAAAGTACTTGAACATATGCACTCGTTATTAGGGTGATAACCGGCCGTTTCATATGAGTGTCACAAAAACACTAGGTTGAAATGTAATAGGATGAGAGATTCAGAAAGTGAGAGATTTGGTAAGAAATCTCCGTTTTTTTTTTTAAACCGGCAATCATTTACACTTCAAAATTAAACTGGTTTTGCAGTGTAAATGATCGCCACTTTTAAAAAAAACTGGACATTTCTTACCAAATCTCTCACTTTCTGAATCTCTCATCCTAATTATTTTCACCCTTGGAGCGAGAAATAATAGGGTGTGATTTCTAGTCGCGTTTTAAAATCACACTAATTCGCATGAGAAAAAAAAAATCAATTTTTTTTTTTAAAACTGACAAATGTAATACTGTAGGGTGTGATTTTTTAGTCAAAGGGTGAAATGTAATAGGATGAGAGATTCAGAAAGTGAGAGATTTGGTAAGAAATCTCCAGTTTTTTTAAAGTGGCAATCATTGACACAGCAAAATCACACTGGTTTTGCTGTGTCAATGATTGCCACTTTAAAAAAACTGGAGATTTCTTACCAAATCTCTCACTTTCTGAATCTCTCATCCTATTACATTTCACCCAAAGTCAGAATCTGCATGCTATTTAGTACAATTTTTAGTAAGGAAAAAGTGTGATTTTTAGTAAAGAAAATGTGATTTTTGGTAACGTTTACCAAAAATCCCACCCTATTACATTTGCGAGTTGTACACATTTGCGATTTTTACAGGAAAAAGTGTTCTTGACCGCAATTTGCGGATTTTCGGGCAAATTCAACCTTTTTTTTTTTTTTTTTTTGTTAAAAATTTGCAAAAGTCTAAAATTCAAACTGTACTCAGCCCTGGCTACGTGGCTCTTGTGATGAGTGTTGACCAGTGGGCGAACATCTTATCAATGGCTTATGACATATACCCTACACTGAAACTGCCCTGGGGTGAGGTTATTGGGTATTTTAACATGTGCTGTGAACAGTGTATGTATCATTCTGTCCCTGAAGACGGGGGGGGGGGGTCTGTTGGAGTACCCCCCTTGCTTCTTACCTAGATGTGACTATATTTTACCACTTTACAAGCCATCTTATGAGTGCCGCTGTGTGTTCTTTGTTGTTCTATACTCCTATGATCCGGAGGGCATCGGGGCCATAAACTATACCATGAATATATTTTTTTAAAACACCTAATCCAAAAGAATACCAAAGATGTATTTAATTACAGAAACTACTTTAGCCACATTCCATTAGCAAGGAGGTCTATCCACCATGCACAAGCTGCCATGGCAAATTACTTCAGCTGTCAGTTTTATAACTTTTAATTAATCTTGAGTAAGGAAAAAAATGACTTGTTCCACAATAAAACATCTGTGAACAGTATAAAATATTAATACAGCGTGCTAAAAGTGTAACAAATCATGCAAGAGATTTGCATATTCTCATTAGCTGTACATATTTTCATGTATGATTTCTCTAACTATTGTTCATGCATAGATGTTTTAAGAAATCAGTTTTAATAAACAAGCTATGCTTCAGTGTCTCGACTAATGACTGGGACTCTTTCAGCAATACATCAAGAAGGAGTCATTCAGGGGTAATAATAAGCTCTTGCCACTACCTTTTTACCACATTATTCTAATACAAAAAGTATATAATGTCTGTAGCTATCATGAGAGTTGCAATGGAGCCACATTAAATTGCCATAGAAATGATGTATTATAAATACCACATTAGAGTAGTAGCCCTGTGATTAGTTGCATAGACCACACATAATAATACATTATACATAATATGTCCATAATGTGATGTAAATAGAACATTTAAAGCTAGCAACAAGATTTGCTGCCATTATAGGACATAGATTTAAATATTTTTTTGTTTATTTAACCTTCTAAACTTTAAGTTTATACGCGAAATGAGACAGTTTTGGAAATCTGCTGCTGCTAAAATACCTCTGTACAGTATATGAGCTGTCGGTTTGCTGTAACTATTGGTGAATGTGCATTAATATAGTACACACCTTATCACAGCAATGACTGCACTTACTTCTCTCATTTGACATCACTGTTGCAAACTCACGATCCTCCCAGATCGTTGCCCCCCGTCTGTCATACAGTATATACCATAAAAAATAGCCTATAATTCATCTGGCCTACTTCAACAGTATATACCCCACCTCAATATTCCTCCTTTTTTATCAAACTCTGCCTAACCCTCCATCTATCATTATAGTCCATTTTCATTAAATTGATTCAATCTTCGACCCTTTTTTATTTATTTTTTTATTATATTTTTTATTTATTATTATTTAATATTTAATATTTATTATCTATATTTTATTTATTTATTTTTCATCCATTTTTCACAATAATAATAATTATTATTGTTTTTGTCTGCACCATTACCAGTTTATTACAAGTTCAGCAGCAATATTCATGCCATCTTAAAACATATCATGTTACAATACTTCCCTCATTGTATGCATAAACTAATCAGTCTTCACTTTCCACTATCTTAAATTAGACCGTGTCTTAAATACTGCTTACACTGTATGTATTAACTAAAGCTGGCATTTTCCTTGATTTTTCCACAGTTCCTCCTTTCAATACCTCCAAACTGTTAAATAGCACCATAGGATACTATATTCCGCAATATTATCAATCAAGCACTTTAGTCTATCAATCATTCCGGCTAGTCCCTCCCCATCTTGTTCCTATCCTAGGATTGGCTAGAGATCATTTAAATAATGACCAGCCAACTACACCTGTACTCCGATTGAGAAAGCCATATGTGAAACGTACGTCTCGGAGCATAGGTCCCCGCTGTGCACAAGCGGGCACCTTCCTACCTTACTTACCTCTCTTACTACTAACATCCAGATCCCGCCTGTACTACAACCCTGCAAACTGTGCCGGTAATCCGATTCCAGTCCAGCAGCTGATTTGCCTCCCCCCCCTCACAAGTGGCTCTAACAGACTGCCACTCTCACACTGGGTGAGAGTGATCAGAGCACCCGGCGCAAGCGGCTCCAACAGACTGTCACTTCCACGCTGGGCGTGAGTGACCAGAGCACCCAGTGCAAGCCACAGTACCTGTCCATCACGCAAGATCAACAGAGACTCCGGTGCCGGAGGGAGCTTGCTGTATCCACTGCTACCCTTGGCGTCTGGCTAAAGACACACATAGCACCGAACAGCCCCGCACAACAGCTGATGGCCGCCTCTGACCCCAAGAGCCGTTTCCTGCAGATGCGTGCATCCACACCAGACAATCTCATCTGACTGTGGCTACCCAAAGGTCTTGGTCCGTGAGTCTGGCAGCCAGAGGCGTAACTAGAAGATTGAGGGCCCCATAGCAAAATCTTGGAAGGGCCCCCCGCCCCCCCCCCCAACATGAGAAAACACATTGGCCTACACTTGAAAATAAAAACTATACTCAGCACTGCAGACTCAACCCATCAGATCAGCACCACCACACAGTGGTGCACAGCAAGTTTTACTAGCTGAAATAGATAAGGAGGTGCGGGGTGGTACGGAGGGAGTAAAGATACACAGGGCAGTAGGGGGAGATGTAGGGAGGGGATAGTAAAGAACGATAGATGTAGGGCTGTAGGGAGGGGATGGGGAGATGCAGGGAGGGGATAATGAGAAGCAGGAAGGGGATGGAGAGACGCAGGGCAGCAAGGAGGGGATGGAGAGATGCAGGGCAGCAAGGAGGGGATGGAGAGACGCAAAGAGGGGATGGAGAGACGCAGGGAGGGGATGGAGAGACCATGGGCATCAGGGAGGGGATGAAGAGATGCAGGGCTGCAAGGAGGGGATAGCAAGATGCAGGGTGGCAGGGAGGAGATCACGATACACAGGGAGGGGATAGTAAGATGTAGGGCAGCAGGGAGGGGATAGTGAGAAGCAGGGCAGCAGGGAGGGGATAGTGAGACGCTGGGAGGCAGGGAGGGGATAGTGAAATGTAGGGCGGCAGGGAGGGGATAGTGAGAAGCAGGGCGGCAGGGAGGGGATAGTGAGACGCTTGGCGGCAGGGAGGGGATAGAGAGACGCTGGGCGTCAGGGAGGGGATAGAGAGACACTGGGCGGCAGGGAGGGGATAGAGAGACGCTGGGCGGCAGGGATAGTGAGACGCTGGGTGGCAGGGAGGGGATAGTGAGAAGCAGGTCAGCATGGAGAGGATAGCAAGATGCAGAGCAGCAGGGAGGTGACAGTGAGATGCAGGGAGGGGATAGTGAGATGCAGGGCGGCAGCGAGGGGATAGTGAGACGCAGGGCGGCAGGGAGGGGATGGAGAGACGCAGGGAAGGAGGCAGGGGATGAAGAGACGCAGGGCAGGAGGCAGGGGATGGAGAGACACAGGGTGGCAGGAGCCAGGGGATGGAGAGACGCAGGGTGGCAGGGAGGGGATAGTGTGACACAGGGAGGTGATGAAGAGAGACGCAGGGTGGCAGGAGGCAGGGGATGGAGAGACGCAGGGTGGCAGGGGGGATAGTGGGACGCAGGGAGGGGATGGGGAGACGCAGGGTGGTAGGGAGGAGATGGGGAGACGCAGGGTGGCAGGGAGGGGATGGAGAGATGCAGGGCAGGAGATGGAGAGATGCAGGAGGCAGGGGATGGAGAGGCGTAGGGCGGCAGTGAGGGGATGGTGAGACACAGGGCGGCAGGGAGGGAATGATGAGACACAGGGTGGTATGGAGAGGGGAGAGAGACACCATGTAGTAGGATGGCGATAGATGCAGGGTGAAAGAGAGGGGGGTAGAGAGATACAATCATCTGAGCTCCCTGTACAGCCTGCAGTATTGTGCTGTGCCTGGTAAAAAAAAACCACTATCATGAGGAAGCCCTGGGAGGAGGAAGAAGAATGAAAAACCAGGAGGAAAGGGAGATCAGCCTGCACCTGGCACTGCACAGCACTCTCACCTTCTGTATAGCAGGACTCACCCTCCGTCTCCTTGTGTATTCCCCTTGTCCAACCACCATGAGCAGAGCCACAGCCATGTAATGGTGAAAAATCTAGCTGGCTGGAGGGAAGTGCTTTGCTAGGGCGGGGGCGGGCTCCTGTGGACGGGTCACGGGTTATTGCTGACTCTTCTTGGTGTGCAGGAGCTTCTGTGCTGCACACCATAGTATGACAGACAGGGGGACTGCAGGCAGAAATTATTCTAATTTCTGACAGATTCACAGAAGCATCTCACAGTAAGTAACATACAGGGCTCACATCCCGGCTGATACAAGCCAGCTGTGAGCCCATCATGTTACTTACTGGGAGATGAAGGAGGGGGGACGAAGGATAGAGGATGGAGCCAAAGCCACTTCAAGTGCAGACTGCAGTCTCCGGAGTCCATAAACTAGCAGGGGTGCCGACAGTGCAGCTGTTGGACGCATATTGATTATGCTTGTATAGTTTGTCATACGCGCACCGCCGCAGCGCAACTGCTGCTACAGTAGCTTCCGGACACTGGAGTCTGCACACAATGCATGAGCTTCGGCTCCGCCTCCTACCTCCGTGCAATAAGTAGCATGCCAGATGATGATCCCAACTATAGAGGGTGCAGTGGGTTCCCTTGGGGCCCCCCAAGCCGCCGGGCCCCATAGCAACTGCATCCCCTGCACCCTCTATAGTTACGCCACTGCTGGCAGCCACTGCAGCATTTATATATAATCATTATTGTGGCTACTCTAATCCCCTTTGTCTCTCTAATACACTGAAAAACGATTGTCTAAAGTGTGTTATAGCATTGAAAATTATCTTGTAGTAATTTATTTAAGGCTTCCCTTTGCATTTATACAAGGAAATTAAATCCAAAGGTGATAGCAGCCCTCTGCCGCTAATAGGGGATATTAAAATCATGCACATAACACTGATGTAATTCCCGCACTATTTGCAGGTTATTTCCAAGACGGTATCTTTGAATGCTGCTATTCATGAGTAAATAATCTAATTTCCAACTTTTCTAACTATTTCCTGCAACGGCATCCCAGTGGTGTACCTTTGAACCTGTGTTGTTTTCCCTGCAATGCCAATTTTTGACAACAGGGTTTAAACTGGGAACATTTGAGGACCGCATGCCAAAAACGCACCCCAAACACTTCTCTATATATCTCACTACAAGGGTGTTATCGCTCACCCGTTGTTCACTACGGTTATTACTTTATACAATGGGCAGCAGCATACACTAAGGAAACATAGTGATTGATATTTCATCTACTTACTACTCCTACTAAATTTGGTTCTCTCATTTCCAGAGATGCCAATTCTGACTCTGCACTGTTATATGTACAACAGGGTCTAATTGGTTACCCCTGGCAACAGCAGAAACCTTTCTCTTTTTCCCTATCTCTATACTTGTGACACTCATAGGGCAGTATTCAATGTGAATACTGGCGACGTGCAGCGAATCCTGTTTAGGATTCGCTGCACATTCGCCACTGCTCGCTGCGTTCCGGAGCCTCGCCGGCTCCGGTGTTCAACGAGTCAGGGACTCGCTGCCCCTACCGGCGAATTTGAGCTCCTGCGGCGGACGCCGCAGGGAGCCTGAGGACGGTGGCATGCAGGGAGATGGAAGTCTCCCTGCCTGCCCCAGAATGTTTGTGGGGGGAGGTGGGCTCCCCGGGTACCAGGCAGCACAGGCTGCCCCCCGGGGGTGCCAGCAGGGGACCGGGTATATTCACTTCACCCGATCATGCATATGTAATGATCGGGTGAAGTGATTATATGAATATCTAATGAGCGGCTCGGCTCCGGCCCCCTGCTGGCTGGTCTGTGTATAAAAAAAAAAATATATATATATATATTTTTTTAAATTAAATATATATTCATGTGCTTACAGCACATGAATAAAAATAGCATGCCCCTCCTCAGAATAAAATTCCAGATTTTTTTACACCAATTGTAAAAAAACAAAACACTTTATTTTAAAAGTTCACCTTCCACTTCACCATAAAAAGATAGCGATTGCTACTCGGTGAATCATGGCGAAAAAAACCTTGAAATGTATTCGCCATCTGGTCATTGAATAGGGTGATTCACAGTTTTAGTCAGAAATTCGCCTTACAGCACAAAATCGCCATAAAAACCTGGCGAATCAGCCTCATTGAATACCGCCCATAGGGTCCGCTCAACTGTGCATTCACTGAACCCTATTACATGCGCAGGCAGCAGCCACTCTTTTGAGTAATACCTATCTCAAGTATAATTTCTTATCTTTTCTATCCCTCTTTATTTTACTCTAAAAATTTCTCACAGCAGCTACAATGTATTGACTAGATGTTAATAAATGATTAAATTGTTACATGACATTATCTTGTAGCAACTCTGAGGCAAGTTGTCTGATTTACTAGTATGAAGTTGATTCATTAACCCTCACAGGTTTTATTAAACATTTATCTTCATACTCAGATTCTTAGACAGACAGGAAAGCTGATATTTCACTGTTTTCTCACAATCAGCGACTTACTTATTTCCCACATTCAAAAATGAGTGGGAACCTTATGTATGTTTGATGTTGTTGTGTCTTTGTCCAATGTTATTTAGGTCTGATTAAAACAGACCTCTTCTTTTAAACATTAAAATTCAGTTTTAACTGAGATACCACTTTGAACTAGAAGGATGTAACATGTGCAGAGAGAGTTAGATTTGGGTGGGGTTTGTACTTCAAACTGATATCTATATTGCAGTGTAAAAAATAAAGCAGCCAGTATTTACCCTGCACAGAAAGAAAATAACTGCTTGTCTATGCCTGCTTGGGGCAGGTGGCTTATATCACATGAAGTCAGTGTCCGCCCCCTCTGGCCATGTCCATCCACGATAAAAGTAAGTATAGCCCTACTTTTTTCCACGAAAGGAGAAAAAATATCATTCAATGGTAAGCGTACACATCCACTCGCATGCTAGGGAACAGATTTGGGTGCTGGAGTGGGGCAGACATTCATTGGAGCGGCGTTTACCTGCTCACTAGGCTTAGGCTACCACTTATACACATAGGCCCTGATTCTAATTGGTTCGCCCAATGTGAATAGCTTTCGGGCAAATGACAGGTGGTGCTTCAAGGCTTGCAAAGCAGCAAAATCACGCTGCTTTGCGAACCAACCAGAAAGAGAGCCATAATGCCCACAGTAACTGCACTGCTTATACTCATAGGCCCTTATTCAGATCTGATCGCAGTACAAATTTGTTCTCAAAATGGGCAAAACCTGCACTGCAGGTAGGGGCAGATGTAACATGTGCAGATAGAGTTAGATTTGGATGGGATGTGTTGAAACTGAAATCTAAATTGCAGTGTAAAAATAATGCAGACAGTATTTACCCTACACAGAAACAAAATAACTCACACAAATCTAACTCTCTATGCACATGTTACATCTGCTCCACCTGCAGTGCACATGGTTTTGCCCATTTTGAGAACAAATTTGTACTGCGATCAGATCTGAATGAGGGCCATAATGGCCAAAGTAGTACCGCCACTTGCTGAGCTGGTTTCCGGCCCGGACACCTACCAAGATTAACCTTATGCTGTACCTTGCATTACCACTTAACTAAGACAATACTGGTGCTACATGCTGCAATCTAGTGCTGGGAGGATTCTGCACACCAAGTACTAAGCCTAGTTTATTCAGCTAGACTGATGTGCTGATCACTTTTGTTATATTAAAATGATACCAACACGTTTAACACGTTTAATATTACAAACTAAGCACTTTCTCTTCTAGATTGAAGTTATTTTATAATGGACAGAATGCTCTATAAAAATGCTGCCAGTGCTTCATTTGTGAACCAGACCAAGCAGTGCGGGTGGGGGGCATGGGTGGTAGCGCCCATGGGAACACCCAGCGTTTCATGGGCGTTCCCATAAAAACATGGTAATACGGCCTGGAGGCGGGGCGGGCAAATGATGTCAGTGGATGTCCATCCCTCTTCCCAACATGGATGGCGCAGATCTATGACACCAGAGAGGTGTCTTAGGTCTGCGAGCGCTTGCAAAATCATTTGATGGTCAGCAACCATCGAATGATTTGACCCTGCCAAAGAAAGCTCCACCCCAGTGACCTGAGGTATTGGTCCCAGAGATCAGACCAGTCAGAGCCGCAAAGCCGCTGCCCGTTGAAAGCCACCCGACACAGACACTCCAGTGAGTCCAGCTGGAGATCACGTACATCGCAATTACCCGAGCCTGCTTCCCCCACAAGGTACACATAAGAGCCGCACTGGGACTACACGCCGGGAGTGCGGCACTGAAATACCGGAGCCACCAATAGATGGAGGGCTGATATATTGTGGACGGGATTTACTACAGGAAAAATGCAATAAAATCCCTGCGTTCAGGGGTTTTACCGCATTTTAAAATGTACTAAGATCCGGGGTGGGATGCTCTAAACCAGAAATGCAGTAAAAACCCGATAACCATTTCTGTATGCTCTAACCTCCCTCAGCAGTGTCAGCGCTGCAGAGGGAATCGCCAGCAAAAGCCTATGTGCTTCTTACTGCAGCGCTGTGTGAGGGATCTGTCACATATCCCTCCACGCATGCCCCATGGCCAATGTGTTTCCAATTGTGCAATTATATAGACCAGATGGTTTCTGAAAAAATTAATTACAATTTATTTATACATAAATATAAAAACACTTGCTCCTGAGGAAGCCGGACAGTAAACATCCGGGGAAACGCGTGAGCTACTTTTGAATGAAAATATCCATCTACTACAAAGTGATGTCCCTACTCCCAATGACGTCCATGACCTCCTGACCAAATTGGATTACAAAATTATGGGATTTCTGCAAAATTCCTAAACACATTCCAGCTTTAAAGGAGAAGACGCCGAATAGGGAGAGCATTTAATTCCTACAAGGGAACTTTATATCGGGACTTATCATCACACCCCCTCCTGGTATAACAACCAGCGACACACCAGATGGTAATATACCTCTCTTCTGAAATTTCATTCAGTAAAGCCACTAATTGTGGAGCTCCATACTATATGGACATAACATCTTGGGCTCTATAGCCACATATAATTCATTTAATGTGTTTTTATTTTTGTTTTTATATTTATGTATATATAAATTGTAATTAATTTTTTGAGAAACCGTCTGGTCTATATAATTGCCCAGCCAGCGCTGGTACACCATTCTTTTTTCCTATCTACCATTTGGGCCTGATAACCCAGTACCAGCAGCTGTTGATAGCGCACCACCCAAACCCATTTCTTTTTGTGTTTCCAATTGTGTCATGTGATACTGTGATTAATCAGTGGTAATTCCTATATGTGTACTTATCAAATGTATAAATAATTGACCTGTCTATGGATAATTTATCACTTTATAATACAAAGTATTAGGTGTTTTGCTACAACCTTTCTGAGACAGGAGAGTCTACAGTGTAGATCATTGTTGCAATATGTTGCAATATTGAAGACTTTGCCTTTCCATCTAAGATATTTATGCTGTAATATACAGTGTGTATTGCTCCATATATGCTAGTGTTATTCAGCTGTTCTCAGTAAGGAATGTGGCAATGTTCTTCTTCACACAACTCACAGAGGAGGATGTAATCCTAAATCAAGAGCTGTCCCTTGTGTTAATAACCGCTGTTAATCATATTATTTAATTAATGTTAATCATATGTTAGAGTATATGCGATTATTAAGAATGTGGTACCCGGCGAAGAGGAGTAAAAATGGGTGGTGTTAGAACATCCCACCTCCTGTTGCTGCATTTTCACAGCATAGAAGCCTATGGACTTCTTAATGCCACCTGCCGCAGATGCTGACCACTCTTGGGCATACCTCCTTCTCCCCCTAGAAAACACAGCCGGGGGTCCTTCTGGTTTCAGGAGGAAGTGCCCAGGACTTCTGCTTCCCGGCCAGAGCCCGGAGATGTGACGGAGACCTCCGCACACCACATCACAGGTATCGCAGGGGGCCTCCGTCATCGCTCTGCGATGTTGATCGCATATGTTAGTACATATGTGGTCAACATCAGTGCGATGGGCAGAGTCCAATGTATTTTAATACATCCCACCCTGTGGGAGGACAAGCTGTACAGCTTCCGCACATACAGTACGTACTTGTTATATTGCTGACTGCGGCACCCAAAGACCGGAGCCACCGGTACATAGAGGACTGACAGCTCAAGGGAGGACAGGCTGTTTAGCTACCATTCATCCTTATTATAGTGCTGCAGATACACACTAGTTTGTTTGATCTAGGTGGGTTACTTCAGAGCAAGCAACATTGTTGCACAATTACATTGTATAGCGATAGTAACCAATAAGAGGCAACAGTAACTGTGGTATTTGTACTAATATACTAGCAACTGTTATCTCTGGCTAAAAAGTGCTCACAAAGGGCAGGATGTAAAATACCACCTCCGCAGTGATGCTATTGCGTATATATATATATATATATATATATATATATATATATATATATATATATATATATATATAAAAGCTCTCCCTCTTCTCCCTGGCCGGGAACAGAAAGCAGGTGTCTGTGTCCTGGGCAAATCCTCCTCCACTTGCAGCCGGAAGGATCTCCCGCTGTGTTAATAGGGGGAGGAGGAGTTTGATGGAGGTATCCTGGGGAGTGTGGTGTCTGCAGTGGGGGGCAGCAGCTGGCATTAAGAAACCCATAGGCTTCTATAGGGTATCGCCATCCAAAGGTGGTGATACCCTGGGCGGTGAAAATGCAGCGGCCGGGTTTAAGTACATTTGAAAATGCTGTAAAACCCCTGAAAACAGGGGTTTTACCGCATTTTTCCCTTAGTACATCCTGCCCAAAAACTCTTTGTCTACTAAACAAGGATTCAACTATCATGTCATAGGGAGTCAATTATACTATGAAACTGATATACAGGCACTTGCAGATGACTATTGGTAAATCAGATATGATAATTACAATATACTGCTGTACTTATGCATGACTCACTCTGTTTGGTGCCGTATGTTTAGAAGTACATAATAAATATTTTTGACATTTAGAAAAAAAAATCTGTCTCCATTTTCAGGGTGCAGTCAGGTGCAGGCCCAGCCCAGGATTTGAGCACTGCACTGCTAAGTAGCATCAGGACCATCCAGGGTAAAGACCAGCTCCATCTATTCACCCTTCTAACTGTCCTTTCCGCCAAAACCCTGGGGGCTCCACTCTCTCATTTCCTATCCGCTACTATTGTGTAAGAAAGGGAAGCAGCAGAAGTGGCATCTACCATAAGGGATTGGCTCTATATATCCAACAACAGCAAATCATTGATCATTTGTATGTACCACATATATGTACTATAATTGACTCACTGCTAAAAGTATAAATGATTACGATGGAGATATAGGAGGAAATTTACTAATATGAATTCCCTAGAAATTCGTATTAGTATTTTTCCTACGACTGCATACGACTGTTTCAGCCGTATGCAAAGTCGTGTTCCGGAGGAGAATTTACAAAGCAGTCATATACGACTGCTTTGTAACCCTCCGATGTCGTACTAATTCGTATTAGCTGGCCATATATACGACCGCTAATACGAATTTTTCAGGCAGTCTGCACGGATCAGTCAGATCCGTGCAGGCTGCAAGGTGTAAAAAAAAATAGAATAAATGAATAAATAAAAAAACAGCGTGGGGTCCCCCCCCCACAGCTATAACCAGCACCAGGCTGAAGGAGCCAGAGCCGGAAATAAAAAATCAGGGAACCCGACAAATAGGGGTTCCCCGATTTTTTACAACCAGCCCCAGGCTCCAGGTCCGGGGCTGGTTCCCAAAATACGGGGGACAAAATGACTAGGGGTCCCCCATATTTTAAGAACCAGCCCCAGGCCAAACCAGCCAGCAGGGTAATGTCACAGCCGGGGGACACTTATTATATAAGGTCCCGCGGCCAAAACATCACCCTACTGACCAGTCAGCCTGGCCAGGGGCCCTGGGGGAGTGGGGACCCCCCAAATAAAGGGATCCCCCCCTCCAGGACTTACCTAACCAGGCTGAAGCCTGGTGCTGTCCCCGGTGGCCCTGTGCGGTGGCCACCGGGCTGATTTCAGTGTAAACAAATAGATGAAAAACTATTGTTTAAAACTGTGGAACTATGAGTCCCAGCAAGCCTCCCCCGCAAGCTGGGACTTGGAGAACCACAAGTCCCAGCCTGCGGGGCATTAAAGGGCCCGCTGGCACTTGTAGTTCCACAGTAATAAAAATAGTACAATAAATACACACAGACACAATGAAAATAAAACTTTAATACATCCATTACACACATACTGATACTTACCTATCTTGAGCCCGTAGGTAGCCCTCGGTCCTGGTGTCCGGTGTCCTATGTCGTTCTCCATGTCCATGTCAGCATCCGTGTCATCCTCCAGGTCCATGGCGGTGTACGGGTCCATGGTGGAGCTGTGGAAGGAAATCCTACTCACCTGGTCCTGTGGTGAAGATGTCTTCTCTTGATCCGCCGTAGTCCAGGTATTCTTTAAGCTGCCAGCGCTCCCCGCACTCTCCGCATCGGACTGAGAAGACACGCAGAGATATTTCATACTCTGCGCCTCTTCTCAGAATGATTTCTATTGGCCGCCTAGCGGCCAATCAGGAGCCGACTTTCTTGGCTCCTAATTGGCCGCTAGGCGGCCAATAGAAATCATTCTGAGAAGCAAATACGACAGGGAAATCAAGGTGTATTTTCATGCCGTATTTTCGTGGCTGTTTCACGCCAATTAGCAGCCGTATTATCAAAACGGCTGCTTAGTAAATCAGGAACCACCATTCTTTTGAATGGTGATTCCTGTCGTATCCTATCGATGGTGTAGACATTCGTATTTGTAAATACAAATACGAATGTCCCATCTTTAGGAATACGAATTGCTGTATTTTTGGGATAGTAAATCCCGAAAATACAAATGTGTAAAAAATAGGTGTATTTCTGCCTACAAATACACCTATTTTTTACAAATTCATATCAGTAAATTTCCCCCATAATTCCAGGCAATTATTAGGTGACCCCTCAGTGTTGGGTAGCATGGCTGAACAAGAAACAGGATGACTTATGATTCAACCACAGATGTATCCTAATTATTGAATACCTCTAATATCAGTTTTATAACTATCATCCTTCTATGATTAAAACGCCCTGAACTCAGACAAGTCTGACACTGTCAGTTCCTAATTTCGCCAAGTGTACTATATTTATGTACGCAAGGAATACTCTTTGTATTTTAAAGGTCAAACAATAAAAGTTATACTTCAGCAATAGCCACAGTGCACACAATGCTCAAAACGCTCAGCAAGATCGCTCAGCACAGAGCGATGTGCCAGCGCTGTGTGTTGAATGATCTGTCAGGGCCAGTGTTCTTCCCTGAGAACACTGGCCCTGATTCTGGTGACTAACTTGGTTTATCCAGCAAGCTTGATATTAATTGCTTGGGCCACACATTGTTAATGCTGTGCCCCTACACACAGAGCAATGTAGGGGCATTTTCTGAGTGATGTAGTAACATCCCCCAGTAAATTGCCTTACATCGCTACATGTGTAGGCAGGGCCGGATTTATCACTAGGCCCGTGAGGCACGGGCCTAGGGGCGGCACCTGTCATGGGCGGCAGGCTGCGACCATCAGCCGCCGCCAGCCAGGCAGTCAGAATGACAGCCGGGCTGTGGGCTGCCCGGCTGTCCTCAAAGCAGTTCCGCACTTCCACCACCTCCCCAGCACAGATCGGATCTTTCTTCCGATCTGCACTGCAGCTGAGCACCGCGCTCTGCTCCCGCCGTGCTGATTGACAGCTGAGCCGCCGGCGCCCTATAGCAGTACAGGGAAGCTGAGGGAGGGCTCAGCTGTCAGATAATGTAAGCAGCCTGCGCCTCTGTCACTGAGTGGCTGGGCGCGGAAGAAGGCTGTAGAAAGAGGTGGGATCTGGGCAGGCAGCGTCTGCTGCTGTGGAGAGGTCGACTCGAGTTCTTATGCTGGGCTGCTGGCCTGACTGCAACTTCAATATGAGTAAGGCAGTCAGCTCTTATACATCTATTATAATTGTATTATTTTAGGCAGGTTTTATGATATATATATATATATATATATGTGTATATATATATATATATATATATGTATTTTTATATGTGTTTTATGTATATTTTACGTCTTGATAAAGGGGCGATACATTAGCATTTATGACTGATGCTGTGATATTTTATTCCTGTCCATCCTCTATATATACAGTGTGTATATATATATATATATATATCTGTAGAGGAAAAACAGCACTCCCAAAAATCTTCAAACACTGCTTCAGGGATCCAGGCGTCTGTTGTCTTGAAAAAGGGTCATGCGATGACCCGAAACGTCGACCTTGCCTTGTGGAATTTTTAATGGATCAAATAAAAGTTTGAAGTTTTAATTCAAGTCTGGTGAGTGCGCTCTTTATCTCCTTGGATATATATATATATATATATATATATATATATACATATATATATATGGTACTCAGGAAAATATATCACAACATTGCAGTCTTAAACGCTAACGTATCGCCCCTTTATCAAAACATATATAAATATACATACACACACACACACACACACACACAGTGTGTATGCACACACATGTATGCATCGGATATACATGTATTTTGTGTTTGTACATGTATATCTGATGCATACATGTATACGGTCCACCGGCAGGCAGCATGCCGATGCCAGCATCCCGCACCCCAACTCTCCCTCATCTACAGCCTAACCATCCCCACTAACATCCCAACACCCTACCACCTAAACCTAACCCCCCTGCCCCACATTCTAAATCTAAACCGCCCTTCTATGTGCTTAAACCTACCCCCAGCCTAAACCTATAACCCCCCCCCAACAGTGCCCCCTTGGTTTTAGTACCCGCGGACCCCCAGAGACTTAATCCAATCACACTTATGTGGTATAATATATAATATGTAATGTAATGGGAATTATCGTATGTGACAGAATGTGTAATAGGCATTATGGTGTATAGCACAATGTGTATTGGTGCAGTGTGTCTAAGGGGCTCTAGCTGGCGCGGGGTATCTAAGGGGCGGCCAAAAATGTTGTGCCTAGGGGCGGCCTGACCCCTAAATTCGCCCCTGTGTGTAGGCCCCATTGCTCAATTGTAAGCACAGTTGGTGACAAGGTCACCTGGACCCATGTGATCTAGTAAATTAACTTACAAAACTGTGCTCTATGGCCACAGTCTAATAAAAGTAATATCCTTATAACAAAAGATGTACAAGTACTTTTATTTCACAACTTTTATCCTCATCTCAAACAGATTAGGTGTCCCCATTCATGAGGTAAAAGGTCTATAACAAATTGTTACCACTTCAATCATTTACAGCTGGCTGATTTGGTGATGCACTGTGCTGAGTATGCACAAGACAAAGTGCTGTACATTTAGAACAAAAATTTCAAGCTATGTTTGACCACATATTACTAATATCACTTTAAATTTCCCACGGGCATTGATTATCTTATCTTGCAAATCTCTCATTATAAATACACAATGCAGCTATATTGCAGGCTGTGAAAGACTTTCAGATAATAGAACAGTGGCTCATCTCTGAAAAGAACATTGTTAATCTGTATCAACTTTGAAAACAATGTGACTGAGACCCTTTATTCAGATCTAATCGCAGTAAAAATTTGTAATAAAAATGGGCAAACCATGTGCACCGCAGGTGGGGCAGATGTAACATGTCAGAATCAGAATCAGAATCAACTTTATTGGCCATGTATGCTTGCGCACACTAGGAATTTTTTGTGGATTTACAGTGCAGCATCAAGTAGGGATGAAGGGGGGGGGGGAGAAGGCATTACATTAAGACATTACATGTGGGGAACACATGCCCACCGAGTTGCACAGTGCCTAGGCAGCCATCAGCGGCGCCACTGGTCACTGCTACAGCCAGGTAGGTAACATTAAGCAGAGACAGTACAATTATCACACAGGGAACACATACCCACCAAGCTGAACAGTGCCTAGGCATGTCTAGAGAGAGTTAAATTTGGGTGAGGGTGTGTTGAAACTGATATCTAAATTGCAGTGCAAAAATAATGCAGCCAGTATTTACCCTGCACAGAAACAAAATAACTCACACAAATCTCATTCTCACTATACATGTCCCCCCCCCCCCACACACACACACACCTGCAGTGCACATGATTTTGCCCATCTTGTGAACAAATTTGTTCTGAATAAGAGCCTGAAAGAAATTCTGTAGCTTCTGTCACTGTTGGCCTTAAGCATTGTTACACATGCATAGGTTTTTTTTTTTATTTTACAACTAAGGGTAGGAGGGAGGGCTATTTAAAGGCATTATTTTAAAACTATTATTTTCCCTAAATTTTGTAAAGAATGTAAACTACCATTCAAAAGTTTGGGGTCACTTAGATATTTCCTTGTTTTTGAAAGAAATTAACTGTTTATTTTTTTCAATGAAGATAACATAAAATTAATCAGAAATACGCTCTATACATTGTTAATGTGGTAAATGACTAAACTAGCTGCAAACGTCTAGTTTATAAAGGAATATCTACATAGGAATATACCCATTTGCAGCAACCAGCACTCCAGTTTTCTAATGGTACATTGTGTTTGCTAATCGCGTTAGAAGACTAACTGATGATTAGAAAACCCTTGTGCAATTATGTTAGCACAGCTGAAAATGGGTTTTCTTGTTAGAGAAGCTATAAGACCAGTCTTTCTTTGAGCTAGATTCTGGAGCATCACATTTGTGGGTTCAAATATACCTCTCAAAATGGCCAGAAAAAGAGAACGTTTTCTTATCAGTTGAATTTTTATTTGAAACCTGACGCAAAAAAAAAAAAAAAAAAAGTGGGGGCATGGGAACAATGAGTTATCTTCATCATAATATCCTAAAACAAACAGATATGGGGAAGGCAAAAAAAATAATACAAAAAAATAAAAAAGTTTACCGCCAGCAGATCATATACAGACAGATTAATTTAGAGGAAATACATAACAATTCTCACTACAATTCTCTCTCCTCCTCTCCTGTTGATGTGTATTCTCATGTAATTTGACAGCAAGCATGTGATAACAGAGAAATAAAAAAAATGTGGGGACCGAGAAAATATTATCAGGGTCCCCTTTCCCCTTCTTGAACCCCTGACTTTCCTGGCGAGACCTCTGGTGTAGGTAGCACTGGTCGCACTACTCAACCCAGGGACGTGCAGTCAGGGGAGGCAGTGCTTTCCCTGTCAATTTGTTTTAAAATAATACAAAGAATATACCTATGACACATATTCTGTGTCATAAGTATTTTTTTTATATTATTTTACTGGTTTGAATGAATTAACCTAGTTTGGGAGGCACCGATAAGCGTGCCTCCCACACAGAACTGCAAGGGGATGAAGCGGGGGGGGGGGGGGCTTGGGGCAGGGGTAAGCAGTGGGCTAAAAAGCCCAATAAAAATAACACTAAAAGCGGCACTTCTAGAAGTGCCTAATTGACAGGGGCTGCTGTGATTGGACAGCAGATCCAGCTGCTGTCCAATCACAGCAGCCCCTGTCATGTAAGCTTCCAAAAGTGCCACGTTTGCTCCCTTCTCCCCTGCTCCCCATGCTGTGACCTGTGCCGGCTCCCGAGTCCCGGTTCCCTGCCTGTGTGGCTGCTGCGCGGGCGGGGATGGAGGTGGCAGCTGAGGATGGTTGCTGGCTGCTACGTGCGCCGATGTCGACGGTCAGGTGCGTGGGGGGGGGGTGTTACAGCGGGCGGGGACGGAGGTTTGTGGCAGGGGATGGGTGCTGGCTGCTGCTGGAGGAGGGGGGCAGCGGGTGTCGGTGGCAGCCAGGGGGGGGGGGGGTTTGCGGTGCGGTGGTGGCTGTGACAGTGCCCCTCCGTTCACAGCCACCACCGCACGTCACTGACTCAACCTCTACATTGCTTTAACCCCTTCCCGACGCAGCATGTTTTTGCCTTCCTGACAAAGCCCTTTTTTTCAAATCTGACATGTATCACTTAAGTGGGTATAACTTTTTTTTGCTTTTACTTATCCCAGTGATTTTGAGATTGTTTTCCCATGACACATTGTACTTTAAATTAGTGGTAAATTTTGGTCGATACAGTTTTTTTTTTTTGTGAAAAATACCAAAATGTCGTAAAAAAATTGAACATTTTGCTATTTGCAAAATGTAAAATTTTCTGCTTGTGAGACAAATAATCATACCACTCAAAATAGTTAATAACTAACATAGACCATATCTAAACTTTATTATTACATCATTATTTCAACTTTCTTTTATTTTTTTTGGACGCCAGGGGGCAGCAGAGTCTAAATTTTACACATCAAACAGTAAACGCTGCTTTTGGCTGTTCACGTTTGAACAGCCAATCACAGCGATCGCCCATGGCGGGGGGCATCGCTGCCCCCCCTGGGCAATGAGGGAAGATGTCTGCTGTCAGGGACAGCAGACATTGTCCCTCTGTCACCGCGTCTCTAGACGCGGTGACAGTTACAAGTCATGACGTACATTTATGCCATGTGTCGGGAAGTACATCCCGACCATGACGTAAATGTACGTCAAATGTCGGGAAGGGGTTAAGGGAAATGTGAATTTTGTTTATGATAGACTCCTGCTCTAGTCTGTCTGGGCCCAGAGTCGTCGTCCCCCCCCCCCCCCCGATGGCTGCCCATGGCATCTATCAAACAAAGCAGGGAGGGGAGATGGGGCTGCCCATCTGCTCGGGGAGCACTGGGCACACCCCCGAAAACTATGCAATGCAGAACATTGGACCTAATTCAGACCTGATTGGTGCTGCGTGAATTTGCACAGGGGCCGGGTATTGATACACTGCGCATGCGTCTTAGCCGCAATGCATATGCACAAAGCTGGACAGCGATGAAATCTTGGTATTATTCTCCTTTTGCAGGATCAGTGGCAAATGCAGGATTTTTAGAGGGGGGTTTCCAAATGTAATCTCTGTAAAGTCTCCCACTCTGCAGGAAATTGGAGTAAAAACAGGAATCTGGGGGAGTGGTAACAGCCCTGAAAATTATTCTTTTTATACACTGGATAGTGTATGGAATACAGTATTGGTTATTTAACAGTATATATGGTCTATAGTATAGGCTGTTTCAAACATTCAAATAAGATCAGCGGTCAGAAAAAGGTTAAACATATAAAAAATAAATAAACAGACATAATAGAACCAGTACTGCACTTTCTAAGCTCACATTCTCCCACCTCATGTTAAGGCTCCTCTCTCTTCCTCCTGGCAGCTACTCTATGATCTGTTGCAATGTTTGAAGGCTCAGATCCACACATGTGCAAGGGGTGAACTAATAGCCAAGGTGGCTAATAGTAAACAGGCGCCTAATAAGGTGATTTGTCAAGCAGCTCCTACTAGGGGGCGTCAAACCCCTACAATAAAGAATATATGGAATAGCAAGGGGTGGAGCACTAAAATATTGGATCAATATGATTGGATGAAAAAACAGTATATAATTTATTTTCTGTTGCACAGTATATATTGGATATGTAATAATTGTGTTCACGTTTTTATACCTATTGAGTGGTTACATATCCACTGTATACTGTGCAACAGCAAATAAATGATATACTTTTTTTTCATCCAATCATATTGATCCAATATCTTAGCACTCCACCCCTTGCTATTTCAGATCCACACATACAGTAAATGTGGTAGACAAAGCTGCTCCCACAGGGCATGTGCAGCAGCCCTGCTTACACTGATGTGGTGGTGACAGCTCTATTGATCATATTATATACCAGTAATATTATCATAATTTAAGGCACTTGCCAAGAGGAGGGGGTTTTTGTGCAACCAGAAACCACCCTGCGTTTGCCTATGAAGATAATTGACAGGAAGCCTGCATCTGTGGGTGGTAACTGGCCGTTTAATGGGAGTGCTAAGAAAAATGCATGCCTAGGGAAAATGCAGGTGTGTTTAGGGGAGGTGTGTGACTTCAGCTCCGGCCTCAAAGAGGCCAATTTCATTGCAGCTGCAGTAAGTCCAGGGCTACGTGATGCTTGCGACAAGTGGGGACAAGTGGAAAAATGAATCGATGGAGAGCATCTTACAGATGGATTTGGACATATTCGCTTGGCTGTCCTGCCCCAGCGGCAGTGGGGTCTTTAGCATATAGGGACACAATGGGATGCTGCCCGATGTTGATACATCGAGCAGTATCCTCCATAGAAACCTATGGGGATGCATACCTCCCAAAATGAACCTCCATCACCTGTGGTGAAACACCTTTCTTATTAGTAAATCTGTTAAAAACAGGTGATGGCAGTCATACTTGGGGCAAAATTCTCTATCATCCTCCGCCACACATCGCCGGTATTCGCATTGTTAATAATCGCATATGCACTAACATATGCCATTATTAACTCAAAGGACAGCTCTTGCAATAAGAGCTGTCCTTTGCGTTGTGGCCGGCGATGTGCAGCAGGTCCCCACTCCCTCCCTGGACCCTTACCCGGCTGCCAGGGCTCCGCTTCCTCCTGGTCTGGACAGCACAGCAGGAGGGGGGGGGGGGCGGCGCGGATCGGCAGGGGTGGCGGGGGATGCGAAGGGAAGCCCATAGGCTTCTATGGGGTTAAGACATCTAGAACTGCCGTAATCCCCTGCAGCAAAAGCCCTGGCAACAGGGCTTTGCTGCATATAAAAATGCAGTAAAACCCCCCAAAACCTGGAGCATCTCGCCCATTAAGAGAAAAGTCCAGAAGCAGAGCATTGTGTCCCTCCTGGAGAGGGTCATGTTGGGAGATATGGGGATGCGGTCGCGAGCGAAGCATGAGGGAGATTCCTGCTGCGGGCCTTCCTACATATATTCATCCCAATCTTATGCAATATATGCAATAGTAAATGAGCCTCGTAGAGAGGCATATGCAGACATATGGAAGAACAGTCAAGGAAAATGAGGACCATCTATCTGAACAATATATTTTATGATGATGATGATAATTGTAATATTAGTATAAAGACTACCAGTAAACCTCAAAATATCTTATACTGTAAATATCTTATAAAGAAGAAAAATTACAATGATCTCTAAAACCTAATGGATATGCCCAGCTGCCTGCCCCGCCCCTCCAAAACAAATCAGCCCAAACAAGTCAACTTTTTATTAAAAGTATTTATTTAAGTACCAATTAAAATACATTTTGCATGCCCATACTATACATCATATACTACGTAATATCGTAGCTTAAATCTATCTATATTGACTGGTATTTATGTAAATAATAAATTAAAGCCAATATTTTATGACCATTATATTCAATCACTATTTGAATGAGTTATCTACATATTTCTTTCTTTCCTATAATGTGATAATTTACTTGTTTCATCCCATACTCTACGTTTAACCCCTCATCACCTCCTCCTCCGTATGCCGCTGTCCCTGTCCGTCTCCCCTCCCTTCTCTCCTTCCTCCTCCCCCGCCCCCCGGCTGTCGTGTGTACTGTGTAGTGGGAGAAAGCCGCCGCTGCTGCTGGGAAGGGGAGTATGTGGCGCGGCTCAGGGCTGAGTGCAGCGGCCGCCCCTCTGGATGCCGGTGCTCTATAGTCTCCTCTACCCGCCGCTCAGCAGCTCCTGGTCTGCAAACTTTCCCTGGACGTCCGTTCCCTCTGCACAGCAGCCTGCAGGTAAGGGGACGGGAGAGAGAGAGAGAGCCCGGGCTCACACTAAACTTTCCTGAACCTGGCTAGAGACAGAAGGGCAGCAGTCTGGCTGCGGGGACAGTAACTGGCCATGTCTCCCTGTGACAGGTGTAGCGGCAGGGAAGGAGTAGTGCGGGTCAGGTCTTTTTTGTGTGCGGGGACTGGCAGTGACAGCAGGCATACTGACTGTCAGGGCATCCCTAGTGTATATGGCAGCATTGCTACTCCAGGTAATCCCCTAGTCCCATGTGGCACACTGTATTACATGTACACATAAGGGGCTGACTATCTCTGCAGTATACTACATGCATGGATTTTGCTTAATGTATTTGCTATAGATGTGTTTGGGCAATCTTTCAAGTTTATAGGTGTATTGTTTTTACAGTATTTTACGGTTATTATACCTAAATGCTGTTCTAGCTTTAAGATTGATGTAGCATGGTTGTGGATAGTCTTGATTACATTGTAGCAGAGTTAGGTTATGCAGTTATGCTAATACTGTATATAGTGTACAGTTTATTGGATTCCATAGCTGTGATATTATTCAATTGATCAATAGGCATCCTAGCTCTTTTATCCATGGAGAAAATTCACTGCACATGTGGTATTATTGTTTTGTAAGCAGATTTCCCATTACAGTATACTGTATAATAAATGTGCTTTCTTCCTTTACAAATATTATGAGGCAGTATCTGATCATCACACTAGTTACTAGGTTTCTCTGTAGCATGTATGTTTATCTCTGTAAAAGTGGCAGTATATAGCAGGTGATCATTTATTTGAAAGATGAAATACCACACAAAAAACACATACGTGATTGCATCTTGCCAGGAAAAACTACTGACATGTGCGAATCACATACAGTACTGTAACACCTCCTGATTTAATACCAACTGCACAGCAAGCTGGAAAGCACCACATTTCCTCCCCGTGTCCTCTGTCTTAGGGATTTGATGTTATAATAAGCTCTGCGAGTAGTGTCACCAAGAAATATTGTAATAAACACACTGGAGTAGTAATGTCTTTCTTTATATTATTGGTCATCATACAATGTGAATATTTTCTATGAGTAAGTGGTGGTGCTTATTGTCCTTTTAGAAAAATAGTTACCCTGTATTTATGAGAATAAAATTCAAGTTATTTTTAACAATATGTAATACGTACAATATTAAAACATAATTTTAGGAGGGGGCATACCAACTTGATATAAGTTTTCTCACCATAGAAAAAGCTGCGGTGGCCTAATGCTGCAATGCACACTGGGTACTGGCCTGGACAGCTCAGCATCACCACAGAAAACAAATTGTCCAAAATTGGCGATGGCCTCAGTGGTAATTCCAATGCAAACGCGTCCTATTCCACATATATGGACTATCTGCATTGGGGTTACCACTGAGGCCATTACCAACTTGGGACAATTTGTTTTCTGCGGTGATGCCAAGCTGTCTGGGACCAGGTGTGCATTGTAGCATTAGCCCCTCACATCCCTTTCCATGGTGAGAATAATCAGCTCAAATTGGTATTATACCGCATCCGAAAATTATGTTTTAATATTGTATGTATAACATATTATTTTTTTTACAACTTGTATTTTATTCCCATAAATACCAAGAATTTATTTTCCTAAAAGAATAATAAGTGCCATTAGATACAGTACCACTTACTCTTGCTATTTGTGTTTGAGACTAGTGTTTCTGCTTGTTGTACTGGGCAGCAATTTTCTCGTATGTGCAAAAAGTCTATCTTATCATTTTGATTTTGAATTATTTTCTATGAGTGACCAACTTTCATACAGTACATCGAAGAAACATGAGCCTTTTGGCATTTATTTTTCCCTTTAATGTTATATTACTGTAATAAAGAAATATTAGTCAAAAGGTTTTCGAATAGTATACTTTGTATTGATAACATGATATTCTATTTAAAGAGCTTGGATAATAAAGGTAATTTATAACAAAAAACTTTACATTTATATTATTATAGTATATTTAGGGGCTCTTATATAGATCAATGAGTTTTAGCTATTTAAAACTCGTGCCTATGATAAAAGGTGCTCCAGCCATCTCTTGACTGTCAAACATTTGGAAAATGACAGGAGATGATTGGCCGGTGCACCAGAACAACGTGTACCTGGCTGTTATGCTCTGGGGTGGCGTGGATAGTGGGGGGTGACTAAAATCTCATTGTATGTAATACAAATGTATATCTAACGGAATGGCATCGCACCTCCCGGTTTTGCGGGAGATGCGATGCAATCCCCTGGGGCCAACAGAGCAGTGAATAAATTACATTAAAAAATCGCATTGCATCGCACGGCACTAAAATGGCCCATGCGATACGATTTTAGTACGGAGAATAGCCCTGTACACAAATAGTGTACTGGGCGCCCTGCTAGGAAACAAGTACCTGGTCTGTATATCAGCACCGATATGCAAACCAGACCTGTACTAGAAACAACACAGCAGACAGCGACACCCCAGGCAGGGAAGAGGAATTGCATGGGTTTTCAAAGAAGGCGGGTGCTAGAATGAACACTATACATCTCTACGTGTGTATGCCCCTTTTAGTTCTGGATGTTTTGAAACTCCATAGATTCCTGAAAATGATAAAGCCAAAAGGACTATCTGTATACCAAGCTCTTACACTGGAATGATTTCCAAAGGAAAGTACAGTACTGTATATAATGTCAAGATATGAGCAGTACAATCTAAATACAGGTTGAATATATCTAACCAGTGACCTGTGCCAGGTGGGTCAGTCTTTTACTTAATTGACCATTGGAGTGAAAATAGATTTCCGCCTTCTTAGCAGCAATGTATTCCACAGCAGATTAAGATAGTTCCTGTATCATGAAATTTTGGTTGCTAACGGCATATAGGAGTACAGCATTGACCATAATTACAAAGAGATTCATCAAAATGATGATTTGGTTAGCAAAGACAGACTTTAGCTATAAGTCACATAGTGTTTTTATGTGCAGATAAATATAATTACAGACAATAAATATGACATGACAGTTAACTGATGTATACTGCGCATGTGAAACACAATACTCAATGAAACATAGATTAGTTATACTTTATAGCACAGTAGGTTTTTTGGGGGGTTGCTAGGCTGTTAAATTTACTAAGCTGAAGACTGCAAAGCACTGATGTCACTTACCTGAAGATGCCGCAATCCGTGCCGGAGCTGCGTAGACAGCTGCATCTCCAGGTAAGTGATGTCAGCTGACAGTTATGGTTTTGTTTTTACTGTTAATGTTAGTTATATATTTTGTCCCTGAATATGGGTGCTGGGATGCCTGACACGTTGGATTAAACAGGCCTCCCTTACAAGTCATTGCTGCTCCTTTATTACATATTACTTGGATTGAGCTTCCAATAACGAACAGTACTTTTCAATGGATTTTGCAAGTCGTATTACTTTTTATGTTAATAATTGATACTCTGAAAATTCTGAATGTATTAGCATAATACAGTGAAATCTGATCGCAATACTTGAAATTAAGCTTTCATTTACAAGAAGGCCCCATACGCCTCATAGCTTTCAGTAGGGTTCTTGGTAGTGGTATTTTATACCAGGTTAACATTTGCCCCAGATTTGCAGCCAGAAAGGGTCAATGATAAAGCTGCAAAAATAAATAAAAAAATACAAAACCCTTCATTTGACAACTGCAAAATATTCTTCTGTAGAGTGGGTTGTGATGTTCTGTGTGTTAGACCCAGATGTAAAGAAAAAAAAGATTTTGGGACATGCGCCTTCAATGGTTTTCAAGGGGTGGTGATGGCATTGTATAGTATTATGTTCCTGGTTTTATGGTGTTTGCTGAGTATATAATAGCTATTTTGCCAGGTGCGGATAATAACATATCAGTTAATAATGCTACTAAAACTTGGTTTAAAAGACTACTGTGAGTGTGTAGACTATTGTGTGAACTTAAGTCCAGCAGAGAACTAAATGTCACTGTAGTGTTCATTTCTTTTAATACAGATTTAAATCTTTGTCACAAATATTCTCATGAATGTAAAAATGAACATTAAAAGTATAGGATCATTTTATGCACTTCATAACTAAAAGCTCTAAATACACGCCTTATGCTGTGTACATTTTACATTGGATACACTGCCTCCTTTCTGTCTCTGTATTCAATATAACAGGGTTACTCTGCCTCTGTATAGTGCACAGTGCTACTCTTCCTCTCTATGGAGGTTATTCTGATTCACTCGGAAAGGCACAATCACACTCACCATGTGCACTGCAGGTGGGGCTGATGTAACATGTGCATAGAGAGAGAGTTATGGTGTGTACACACGGTAAGATTTGGCTTCCGATGTTCTCGATATAGGGAACATCGGAAGCCAAATCGCATGCAAATTGCATGCTTTTTTAGGGCTTCCGAGCCCGTTGCGCGCTCCCGTGTGAGCGCAAATCGTCAGCCAGATAGAAAGGGCAGGCAACACTATATAGTGAAAATCTGCACTATATAGTGTAAATTGTGCCCCTCTAGCATGCAGTGAGATGCGAGTCCCAATGCAATCTGATAGCATCGGGACTCGCATCTCACGGCATATCCTGCCGTGTGTACACAACATTAGATTTGGGTGTTTCATTGTTTCTGTGCAGGGTAAATACTGGCTGCTTTCTTTTTACACTGCAATGTAGATATCAGTTTGAAGTACAAACCCCACCCAAATCTAACTCTCTCTGCACATGTTACATCAGCCCCACCAGCAGTGCACATGGTTTTGTCCATTACAGAGTGATTGTGCCTTTCTGAGTGAATCAGAATAACCCCCCATATCTATATCGCACAGAGCTACTCTGCCTCTCAGTGACCTTCATTTTAATGCCTACTTTCCCCTGTGCATTCGCACAGTGGAGCGATGTTTAGGTACTACGCATGCACATAATCATTTATGTGCATATGCAGCCTCTTTTTTGGGGAGCGGGGGCGTGGAGACTTGATTATGTGCCTGTCTGTTCGCATGCAGCAGTGTGGACAGGGGAGCGTGGGGCAGCGGACATGGGTTGCGCCCATGGTAACGCCCAGTGTTTCATGGGTGTTCCCAAGCTAATTTTCCCATGATGTGGATGCCGGGGGCGGTCAGCTGACGTCACCGGATGTCAGCTGCCCACCCTCTTCTCTTTTCAAGGCAGCTGTGGAACAAGTTGGACCTGATTGACTCGAGATGTATCCTATGTACAGGAGGATCAATCTCTTGGTTATACTCAGTGGCACGGGATTGTGCATTGGGTCCTACACATCAGGCACATAAGATTTTGTCAGATAAATTGACCAAATCCACCTGAATTGGGTCAAATCTGACAATCTCACAAGTATAAGGGGGCCTTAAGACTCCAGAGAGTGTCTTAGATTCGCGAGCACCTTAGAAATCATTCGATGGTCGAATGATTCCGTGTCTGCAGGCAAGCTGCGAATGGATGTTTATGCAAAATGGGAAATCTATCACGGGTAAGTATTTCTGTTCTTCCCTTTCTTTACAGGTTCTCCATATAATACTTGAAGACCATTCTCAGTCAAATAATGTAAAACCATTTTATTTCATCGAATAACAATATTGGTCAATTTAATACATTTCACATTCAAAGTATTCACAAATAACAATCAGGAAGGAAAGTTTTATTTAGCTGGAACTGCGGACGTCTGTACTTCAACTGTCTCCTCCACATCCTACTCCTCAATTCCTAGAATACCTATAGCAAATACCCTACCTTCTTGCGATAAGATAATCAAGTTATTACAGACTATAGATACATCTACCATATATATTAAACTGTTACAATGTAAAATAATTCATTTCAATAACAATTTCTAAGAGGCCTCTACTAATTCAATTACTATAGTTTGTTATTAGTGCGCAATAATGAGTTCATTTTACCCTTAGTGTCTATGACTTAACTGCGGTTACTCTTCTTTTAGTCAAGCGCTTATAATGTGTAAAGTCTTTCTATCTTGTAGAACTCCAGATTCTGAGGGAGAACAGGTTCCCCAATTAATTTGTAATCCACTAAGCAAAGTACTTTGGAAGGAAGGTACTCGTTAATTGTCCCTGAAGCCACTGTGTGCACTTTACAAGCGCAATAATAATTTTACTTTTACTGCGGATTATAAACTTGTTCCCGTTACAATTGAAGGAAATGTTTTCCTGAATTTTTAGGGAGATGTTGGGTGTCCAAAGTCTACTTGAACATCTCTCTCTCCGATAAGACAAATGGGACAGTTTCACTATAGGATGGACTAGTTAATTGTTAACTTTTGTAATCCAAAAGGGTTTAACTTGGTTGACTGAAGGGCTTTATAATATAAACTTTCTTCACTCTATATTCTCGGATATATATATACCTATTCAAAGGGTTAATTCTCATTTTTCTCAAGCTCTGCAACTGTCAGCGGGTTTAGTCATAAGTTCACTGTGCACAGACTTATTGGCTAGGTAAGAAGCTGGACTTTGCTTGCACTGTAACTGTTTCTGAAGCCTTTAATATGCACTTTTACTTTAGTAAATCTGTATTAACCATCACCGCTTGTACTGTATTAACATCTCCTAAGGTGCTGCAGCCGGGGCGTGGGTATAAGCTGTCAGTCTGCACTGTTTTAGCTGCTCTGTGTCTAGTGCAGTAGGCAGAACTGGGGATGGCCTAGGCTGCCTGTGAGGGTGCTCTGTAAACTGTCCCTGGAGAAACTGTATTTCCCTGACAACATCAGCTGGTTGTGAAGTAGTCTGGATTTATACTGTACAGCTGAGATTTATACTGGGAGGATACTGATTAATATATACATATCCCTCCTCACAAAGTAATCACTAAAGGTGTCCCTTTAGCTGTCCATCAATGTCTCTATGGAGACTTGCAGCCAGGCTTTAATCTGTAAGGGGCTGTCCAGAGGCTGCACTATACTGCTTTGGGGGCTGGCTCCGTACTCACCACACCCCTCTCTTCTTTTGGACTGCTGCCGGGCTCAACTCCTACTCACTGCCCCTCTCCACAGACAGCAGTATTCAATGCCGGTGCGAGCGGCCGGCGAGGGGGTTAAACTGCGAGGATCACAGAAAACCAGTGATCCTCGCAGTTTAACCCCCCGCGCTGGCCGCTCGCACTATGCAACGTTCCGGGGGAATTCTCGCAGTCAAAGAACTGCGAGGATTCCCCTAAACTGCGAGAGCCGCGGCTAGTGCAGCAAACTCGCTATAATTAGCCTCGGCTCTGGCAGCTTTTGGAGCCACATTCGCAAATTCCCCCTCGCTCAAAAAACGGAGCGAGGGGGAATTTGCGAATGAGGGAGGGTCAGTTGAATACTGACAGGGTGAGCGGTGACTGCGAGCAAAAAGTCCTGCTCGCAGTCACCGCTCGCCCACGGCATTGAATACATGCCATCTTCTCCTCACAGACTGCACAGCCCAACTCTTGCTCCCTCTCAACTGTCATTCCCTGACCCTGGTCATGTGACCAACTCCTGACCTCTTCAACAGTTGCAGAGACTGCTGAGAATTGTTCATCACTCAGACAATGTCCCCTGTGGGGATCGCATATGTTTATAGCACAATATATCTTATATTAAGAATAACTAGTATGGAATTGTATGCCTATAAATCACTACATATATATGAATTTATCACAAAAACATCCATTTGCATGTGTGCAGATTAAATGTCGTTTGTGCGGGTGGCGTTTACGCGACTCACAAAACTGCGAATTCTGCAGCTTTGCGAGTCTATCCGAATGACCTCCAATATCACAGCTGCTCTGCCTCTCAATGGGGGTTATTTTGGTTAACTCTTTCTGACAAATTCCTTCTTAGATGGACAAAACCATGTGCACTGCAGGTGGGGCAGATATAACATGTGCAGATATAATTAGGTTTGAGTTGGGTTTTTCTTCAAAGCAAGATCTATATTGTAGTGTAGAAATAAAGCAGTCCCTATTTTCCCTGCACAGAAACAAAATAACTCACCAAAATCTAATTCTCTCTGCACCTTTTATATCTGCCCCCCTGCAGTGCACATGGTTTTGTCCATCTAAGAAGGAATTTGTCAGAAAGAGTGAACCAAAATAACCTCCAATATCACACAGAGCTACTCTTCCTCCAGTCAGCAGCTGTATATAGTATAGCAACCCATCACCTCATTGGCAGGGTTCCCAATAACAGTCACAGTCAGACATCTATGAGCTGTAAGTTCCAAAAGCCCACTAGAGTTATGTAATAGGTTTGGAGATGAAGGAACTGGTGTGAGTTTGGTGAATTTCTGCTACATTTAAAGTAGCAGTTCGGTTGAAGGCAAGCTCTAAATTTAGCTGTTTATTCACTGATATTTCGGTACTCTTTACCTAGCACGGCGCCCATCGCGGGCATCGCGGGTACATTTATGTCTGGCCGCGACGCGACCGACGCGATGCCCGCGATTTCCCATTGAAACCCATGTTAAACATGGAAATCGCGTCGGTCGCGTCGCGGCCGGCCATAAATGTACCCGCGATGCTCCCGATTTGCCATAGGAATTGCCATAGGAATCAATGTTAAAAGGCCCGATGGACACGATTTTACTGTTAAATGTCTCAATGGACCCGATGTGGCCATAGGAAACAATGTTAAATGGGCCTTAGAGCCCAAATAGTTACCCTGAACTCTGAAATGGCCCCCCCAATTGTTTACGCCACCCCACGATCAACGTCAACCCGAAGCGTGGCGAGCGGCGGCGGTACGCGTCCTCCGACCTTTTCATACCCCCACTATCCACGTCGGCGTGGAGTTGAGAATAGAATAGTGTGGCGAGCGCAGCGAGCCACCGAGCCCGAAGCGTGGCGAGCGGACGCGGATACCTTCACAGCTATACGCGTCCCCTCGCGGGCTTCACAGGTGTCCATGGCGACGCGGACACCTGTGAAGCCCGCGAAGGGACGCGTTTACCTGTGAAGGTATCCGCGTCCCCTCGCGGGGCTCGCTGCGCTCGCCACACTATTCTATTCTCAACTCCACGCCGACGTGGATAGTGCGGGTATGAAAAGGTCGGAGGCCGCGTACCGCCGCCCCTCGCGGGCTCGCTGCGCTCGCCACGCTTCGGGTTGACGTTGATCGTGGGGTGGCGTAAACAATTGGGGGGGCCATTTCAGAGTTCAGGGTAACTATTTGGGCTCTAAGGCCCATTTAACATTGTTTCCTATGGTAAAATCGGGTCCATTCAGCCATTTAACATGAAAATCGTGTCCATCGGGCCTTTTAACATTGATTCCTATGGCAAATCGTGGGCATCGCGTCGCGGCCATCGTGTGCACATTTATGGCCGGCCGCGACCGACGCGATGTCCATGTTTAACATGGTTTTCAATGGGGAAATCGTGGACATCGCGTCGGTCGCGTCCGGGCATCTTTAGCCCGCATACGACGCGACCGACGCGATTTTTTACCTCACGATGCCCACGATCAAGATCGTGGGCGCCGTGCTAGGTAAAGAGTACCGATATTTCTTACATAATCTCATAACCTATATATTTTAGGCAAATTGGCATTTTTGTTTTTAAAGCTTACTTCTCGGCGCAACCTTTCATGACCTCCGTGGTGCCAACATTCTCAGCTGCCTCAGATTCTCAAATAATTTTGCTTCGGGACCCCATCAGACAAAAAAAATATGACAGGACACCAGCAAGTTACCACAGAATGGCCACAGCAGAGCGCACATGCATGGCAGCATTGCGGAGGAACAAAACAGAGAGGCAGAGCACTGATGTGGGGGCAAAGCTGCCTGATGACTTGGATCTCTAAACCAGTGATACAAAGGACAGTATTCAATGCTCCCGATTCACCGGGGCTATGGGGCTGTTTTCACTCCTTGTGGTGAATCTTTTTCAGTGAAAACATGATTCACCCTATTCAGTGTTCATTGTTCGCTGAAAGTGAACAGTGAATGCCGGCCAGTTCTCCGTTTCATGCTCGCTGTAATTCGCTGGTGTATTTCAATGGGGTTTTCACTGGGATTCGCTGAGAGTGTATTCAATGCTAGGATGGAGAACTGCTTTCAGCATGATTTTCGCCATGATTCACCGTTTTTCATTCGACATCTTTTTAAGGTGAACTGGAAAGTGATCTTTTAAAATAAAGGTTTTTTTTAATTTTTTTTTGGTGTCAAAAAATCTGAAATTTTATTCTGTGAAGGGGCATTCTATTTGTATTCATGTGCATGCAGCGCATGAATATATGTTTCATTTAAAAAAAAAAATTTTTTTTACATATTCCCCAGCAGGGGGTCGGGAGCCGCTCATTAAATATTCACTTCATACTAGTCCCGCTCATTACATATGAACGAGCGGGATCAGTGAAGCGGCTCCCTACCCCTGTCCCCTGCTAGCTCTCCCTGAGGGGAGGGCAGCTTCTGCTGCCTGTGTCCCCAGGAGCCCTCCTTCTCCCCCACAAATTCTGGGGCAGGCAGGGAGGCTTCCATCTCCCTGCCTGCCTCCATCCCCAGGCTCCCTGCAGCGTTCGTCTCAGGGGTTAAAAATCGCTGTCAGAGGCAGCGAGCACCTGCGGCGTTGAATAGGGTGACAGGGAGGGCTGACAGCGAATGCTGCAGCCCTCCGGAACCCTGCGAATGTGCAGCAAATCCTAAACAGGATTCGCTGCACATCGCTAGAAATTACATTGAATACTGGCCAAAGAGTCTGAAGTAACAGACAATTCAACCGATTTTGCAGACTCCTTGGATCACTGGCTACGAGGTCAGGGAAGTCGGTAGCATGGATTCGTGACAACCATGCTGAGATGGCCGTAGCCCACTTTAGACCCGGAACCAACAATTTGAGAACCGATGTGGCTAATAGATTATGATTTCTGTCTATTAAAAAATAAAAAAAGGACCTAGCTCATGATCTGGTCAGTCTGGTGATGCACCAATAGCTGACACAATTTCCATTTCTTTCTATTAATAACTGAGGTGTTGTACACTAACTGCTTGTGCATAGAATGGTGTTTTCTTAAATGTGTATCATATAAATTACTTGTTCCCCACTTACATTTATATAAAAGCATTATTGTCTGTAGTTTACACAAGTCTTTGACTATATGGAAGCCTGTATACTGTAACAGATGCCTATGGAAGTGGGCTGGGATATATATATATATATATATATATATATATATATATATATCATCCCTGTGTGTGTAATGTTCTTATGCCTAAAGGTGTGTACACACGGGTGCGATATGGCTTCCGATGTTGCCGATATAGTGCACATCGGAAGCCATATCGCATACCGATTGTGTACTATTGAGGGCTTGCGAGCCCGATGCGCTGCCGATGCGCGCTCCCGAGTGAGCGCAAATCGGCAGCGACATAGTGAGGGCAGTCAAGACTATATAGTGCAGATCTGCACTATATAGTCTTTGTGCCTGAATACTCACTCACTATAGCTCCGGCGGCCAGATGGAGAGGGGCTTCTCCTAGGGCTGCGCTGCAGGGCTGATGACCCAGCCGGAAGAAGTCAGCCTAAAGAGGAGGGCGGGGGGTGTGGCTTGACTCGCATCGCACGGCAGCATGTCGACCGTGTGTACACACCATTACTCATATGACTGCATCTTGCAAATGTGTCTACAATGTTTTTACTTCAATAAAAAAAATATTTGGAGTTATGATGCTCTAGTCATTTTATTATGTAACATGTACACACCATAAATTGCAAACATAAACTGAGAGCAAATGTATATAAAAATGATAGAATTGCAACATAATTGTACAAGAATAAAACAAATCTCATAACAAAGTACATATGCAAGGAGAGATGTTCATTGAAGACAAACTATGCAATGCTGGGTACACACTAGGCAATATACCATGCAGTGGTTCCCAACCTGGGGTATGCATACCCCTGGGGTACACTGCATACCAGTTGGGGGTACTTGAAAATAATATTGGTATTGGCGGAAGAAGTCTCCCAATGGGGCAGATGTATTAAGCCTGATGAAGAGATAAACTGGACATAAAGTACAGATAAGGAAGGAGATAACGCACAAGCCAATCAACTCCCAACTGACATATTTCAAACACAGCTGATTGGCTGGTGCATTATCTCCTTCCACTTTATGTCCAGTTTATCTCTTTGCCAGGCTTAATACATCTGCCCCAATGAGAGAAGTCTGTAGTTCCCGTGGAGATTAACCACATTGTGTCACTTATGCATTGTCATCAGCGTCTCCTTGTGCCCGACCATCAATCCACGGGGAGCTCCCCGTGCTGCCCTCAGACATCAGCTTTCATCTGCCCCACGCTGACATGGGTTGAGGAAGCAGCTGCATTACGCCTACAGGCTTTAGCGGGAACCGCGGAGACAGTACACAGCCAACAGCCAGACACAGAGGGACCCGATTCCTGACTTCATGCTGCTTATTAATATACAGTAAGGACATGTCTAAGGATTGGAATACTGCTCATTTACACTCCATTCATTTGCAAGAACTGCTGATATTTTACATTTAGAGGAGGGGGTAATACTAAATGAAAAGCCAAAGCAAGGGGTACGGGGCAGAAAAAAAGGTTGGGAACCGCTGGTTTAGTGTTTAAGCAATATTGTCATATGTGACATCCCCCCCCCCCCCATCACAATGTATATCAATGTTGACCATATAGTGAACAATGCATGTATGGAGCAGGAGGGTGGGTGATGTCAGTTGATGTCAAGTGTACAGTACTCATTCCTCCAGCTAAGTATTCTGAAAACTAAGACCCTCTGCGATCTGGAGGAGAGCTGCGGTACTTCCAGATATCGTGTTTGGTAAGCCGGACCTCTCTGCGCATGAACCATTAGCACTATCCACCAAGCAAATAGTCGTGGCCAGGGGCAGTCAGATTCTGCATCGTTGCACTTTATATTTTGCAAAAAGAAATGGAAAGCAGAGCTTCTCTCCTTCTATGAATTGCTTTTCCCATACTGTACAGGGAATTGATATGCACACTATTCAAGGGCACTGGAGAAATCTGAGATTTTTAACCTTTAACATATCTTGCTTGACAGGTTGATATTCTTATTTGGCTTGGCACTGCTACTGTTTTACAGTACAAGAAATGTAAACTCTGGAGCTCTTTTTATATAGTAAAATTATAATTTTACCCCATATATAAATACTGTCTTGTTGAATAAGTATTTCACAAGAAATATATTCTTTTTACATTTTCCACTGGGAATTAAATCATTGTATAGAGCAGTGGTATCTTTTTCAGTCCAAGGCACCCTTTGGGTCTTCATGACTTTTTCAAGGCACCCTTAATCCAAAATAATTAATATAGGTAAGTAGGTGGCCCGTGTGAAAAATTTAAATAGGAGCAGCGGCCCCCAGCTCACACCGCGCGGCCAGGGACAGCAGCAAGAAGGGCAGTGAACCCATCTATCCCACTGCACACACCTAACCCCTTGCCCCAACTGTGCCAACCTGCATTGCAACACCCTGCCACACTGCACCCACCTAGCCCCCTGCCAACACTGCACACATCTTACCCCGCATCCAACTGCACTGCATCCCCTGCCACAATGCTCCACCTGCACAACAATACTACACCCAGCTGCACTTCCACCTCTTGCCACACTGCATCCAGCTGTATTGCCACCTTCTAGCACACTGCACCCAGCTGCGATGCCACTTCCTGGCACACTGCACCATCTGCACCCACGCCTCCTGGCACCTACACCATCTGCACCCCCACCTTCTTGCACACTGCACCGCAGTAGTAAGACGCCGGGCAGGAACACTGCTGTTGGGTGTCTGTCAGTGCGGGGTGAGAGGAAGGGAGGGATCAGGACTTATGGCTGCCAGGGGGCGCGATCCTCTGTATCCGTCCCTGCTTTAGGGACACTGGTGCCGTGGCACCCCGGTCACTTTGCAGCGGCACCCCAGGGAGCCGCGGCGCACAGTTTGGGAACCACTGGTTTAGAGTAATCTAAAACAAAGGACTTAATAGACAACTAACATCAAATATCTGATTATTTGCATAGAAAATCCGCTAAGCTTGGCACATGAAATATATGCATGAACTAAAGTTGCAGGTTCTCTAGACTTTCTCTTTCACAATCAGTTCTCTCTCCCATCTGTCATACAGTGGCATTTTTTTCTTCCCCTTTGTTCTGTCTTTTCTAATCTTTTCATATTCAATTTATAGCATGAATTTTTGCTAAAGAGCTCGATCACATTGGTGGAGGAATATATTGTAAATTTACACATCCCAGAGCTCGCATTATTAAAAGCTAAATTCTAATAGTTCTGTCCTTATGTTGGTTTTGTGCTTTCCAGAATCAACTCTGGAGATTCGGTACTTGTTTCCTAGCACGGCGCCTGTCGTACTTGATTGCATATCTTAAGTTAAGGTAACTTAAGGTATGCGATGGACGCGATTTTCTTTTAATTACCAGGCTTAATTGCCGGCAATAAAAAAATTGCGTTGATCGCGTCCATCGCATGTCATTATAATGGCATGCGATGCGATCGACGCGATCGCATTTTATAAAGTGTGGCGAGCCACCGAGCCCAAAGCGTGGCGAGCGTACGCGCATACCTGTGAAGTTATGCGCGTCCCCTCACGTTGCTCGCCACACTTTATAAAATCAACTCCACACCGACGTGGATAGTGGGGGTATGAAAAGGTCGGAGCACGCGTAACGCCGCCCCTCGCAGGCTCGCTTCGCTCGCCACGCTTCATGTTGGCGTCAATAGTGGGGTGGCGTTAACAATGGGGGGCCATTTAAACCATGAGGGGGGGTTTGCTATTAAATTTGGGCTTTTGGTTTTTTTTTACATTGGAATCATTGTAAAATTGGGTCTCAGGGACCATTTTACATTGATTGCAATGTCAAAATCGCATCGATCGCATCGCATGCGATTTGGTTTCACCCACGATCAATACAATCAAAATCACGGGCGCCATGCTAGGAAACAAGTACCGGCGATTCTTAAATAACCCAAAATCTTTCCAAGAAGTGATGATTTTGTGAAATCACTTTTGTTAAATTACCAGCTAGGTGTGTAAAGGGAATTATCAGTTACTAGATAATCACTTCTTTGTACAGGAATGTTCCCCCTCCCCACCCTGTGGTATAAAAAAAACTAAATGGCAGACATTGTACAAATGTAATCAAAATGAGATTTAATTCTGTATTTTTACCCTGTATTTATTTGTCCCATTTTTGAGGTAATACTTCTGTGTAGTAATACAGGAGCTGGCAGCTGATTTGACAACTAATTACTGAATATGTAAAGTAACATTCTTTAAAAGTGAAAATAATAATTGACCTATTATAGCCGCTGATACTTTGGATTTTGACGTAAAAGGGATTAACATAAATGTGAATTTAAGATGCTAATGGTAAAATACTTATGACGCGTTTCTTCAATGTGACTTCATCAAGGTCATATTGACGAAACGCGTTGGGTAACCTAACCTCCTACCATCATCATAAGAAAACAGATGAAAAATGACTTTGGCCCTTATAGGGTCACTGTCACTTTAAGAAGTGCAGTCTTGTCAGGACAAAATAATTAATCATTCAAAAATAATAAAGTTCAATACATTTATTAAAATGCTAGTACATAATATAGAAGTGCACTTCATAACAATAATAATAAAAACATATACAAGACAGACAACATACAACATATACTGCTGGCTATTGATATATTTAGTGAGGCTTAGTATGGGCTCAAATTGGATATAATTTCATATACTGTAGTAGTGCGACAGTTTCTTTTTGTCAAGCAATATAATCCGTGATAGTTACCAGTCCTGTACAATCAATGGTCTCCTGCAGCTGTGAAAGGATATGTGTAATCTCCTCAAGCCAATGCTTTATCCAATGCTTTATCCGCAGGTAGGAGTCCTTTCATTCCATTACCAGTAGTTGTAACTGGACACGATCTCTGTATTGTTGCTGCCACGATGTGATGGACCAAGGCACTAGATGTGCCTGACAGGAGCCGGTATTAAAGAGCTCAAAAAACGCGTTTCTCTGCCTTTAGTACTGATCAGCGGCTTCCTCAACATTACTGTTGTAAATAACTATTTCTTTAGTACAGGTGGCGCCACTCATACAAAGGGCGGTATTCAATGTGAATACCGGCGAGGTGCAGCGAATCCTGTTTAGGATTCGCTGCACATTCGCCACGTTCCGGAGCCTCGCCGGCTCCGGTATTCAACGAGTCAGGGGCTCGCTGCCCCTGGCCGACGAATATGAGCTCCTGCGGCGAACGCCGCAGGGAGCCTGAGGACGGTGGCAGGCAGTGAGATGGAAGTCTCTCTGCCTGCCCCAGAGCGTATGTGGGGGGGAGGTGGGCTCCCCGGGTGCCAGGCAGCACAGGCTCGGCTCCGGCGCCCCCTGCTGGCTGCTGTGTAAAAAAAAAAATATATATATATATTTTTTTTAATTAAATATATATTCATGTGCTTACAGCACATGAATAAAAATAGCATGCCCCTCCTCAGAATAAAATTCCTGATTTTTTGACACCAAATGTAAAAAACAAAACACTTTATTTTAAAAGTTCACATTCCACTTCACCATAAAAAGATAGCGATTGCTACTCGGTGAATCATGGCGAAAAAAACCTTCAAATGTATTCGCCATCTGGTCATTGAATAGGGTGATTCACCGTTTTAGTCAAAAATTCGCCAAACAGCACAAATTCGCCATAAAAACATGGCGAATCAGGCTCATTGAATACCGCCCAAAGTGTATGAGTGACTGTTATGTTTTTGGGTGCAATATTTAACTAAACTTCAATTCATTGACTTGGCTTTATTTGTATTTATTTATACTAAACTAACTGGAGCTGTGGGCTATGTTGGCATTTTTAGCTGATGTTATGAGCATCTCTCAAAGCAACGTTAGCACGCAAAGGGTTAAATAGAAAATAAAGTATAATGACCATTTTACAGTTGCTAGTCATTTTTCTTAGCTATGCTCCTACAGGTCTCTCTCATCTGTTTCTGAATCATAGTTTCCTTCATTCAAGCTGCCCCATCAGGGAGGGGGCAACTTGGTAGGCTCAGCCAGGTATGGTGCTGGGCCATGATGTTGTGATCGCATCATCGTGGCCCTCTCCCTGGTACGATTACTGGCATTTTAAAATGCAGAGAGTGGCTAAAATGCTGTAATTCAGCACTTGACTCGCAAAAGTGAGTGGCAGTGGGCAGCTTGCAGGGAGACCTGAATTATTTTCTACTTGGCCAGGAGCACCACCCAAGATTCAGGTGCCTCTATGCAGTTCCATAAGCTATTATGATCCAAATGTGGCTTCCATTCACTCACAGTAGGGGAAAGCGGGGCTAGGTTACTTGTCCCCTGCAAAATGAACCATAGAATGAATGTATGTTGTAGGGAATATAGATTGTAAGCTCTACTGGGACAGAGAAGGATGTCAGTGATCTCTGTAAATCGCTGCAGAATATGGGGGTTATTCATATCCTTTCGCACAGGGGACCGATGATGAGCATCTGGCCATGTGCAGACTCATGGTGCGCCCACCATCGAAAGATGTGGGTGTTTCCCGCAGCATGTGAAAATATGTTTATGTTAAACATCCATTTGCAGCCTGTGCATGGGGACACATGCTGCGAGGGGGGGCGGCATGGTGGACTGGCAAGGCTGCAAATCAACCAGAATAACCCCCTGTGTGTGCGCCATATAAAAATAACTGATAATAGAGAGATATTCAGACCTGATCCCACGGCTGCGAATTCACAGATCGAGCAATTATTAAATGACTGTACGCAGATGCTAGCGTGCGTGCCTTTTTTTTTTTTTTTGTTGCTGGCATTTCGAAAGTTGATTGACAGGAAACCGGTGTTTATGGGTGTCATCCAGCCATTTTCTGGGAGTGTCAGGGAAAAGGCGTGCCCAAGCATTTGAGGAGGGTGAGTGCTGTCAGCTCCTACTAATTTCTCTTTTTGCTTCATACAGTATACTGTTGTAGTGTCAAAAATAGTTTGATAAAAATCAGCTGCTTTTTGTAAAATAAAATTCCATTCATGACATTTGTTGCTGTCTGGTAGTTTCAGGTATTGTACTTCTGTCTGTTTTCTTTTTACAAAGTTCACCTTTTGTATAATTTCAGGTTATATCTACTTCAATTGCTTAATTTCAATAAAAAATGTACCCTGCCAGAGTGATTTTTCGTGGACTTAATTCAGTAAAATCATTATTGCTCAACTCCCATATGGGATAGGTCGAGGGTTAATATACCTAAACCTTTCTTTGGAATTGCAATACATAACAGTGGAAGCTGCACAAAAATTCTTCCAGCGGTTTTCAAGATGAGTGCGTTCAGACAGACGCGATTCGGGGACTTTTATACAATGTAAGGATAATGAAAGGCTAATGTTGATTCTCGCCTCTGTGGGGGAATTCAAATGTTGTGCACTCTGGTGGCCATTGTATGTCCCCTGACAGAGCAATTCAAGTGCACAGATGCCAATGCTGACCTAAATGTAAAGTTGTTCTGTCATTTTGACAGACTGGTAACTAGTGAACATTATAAAGCAGGTCCGAACCTACAAAAAACTTAGCATGCAGTTGGTTAAATGAAAAATGGAAATAAGTAACAGACATTACTTTGTTGAACTTTTTTGCTTGCCCTGTTCTGGAGAATTGTATGAGAATTGTTACTGTACTGCATTATTGTCAATATATTGCAAAGGGATGCAGTTATAATCCAGGTGCTGGGATCCAGACTGCTCTCAGTACACCAGTTCTTGAACTTCAAAATAGTTCAGCCGAAATCTACGTATGTCGGGACAGGGTTTTGACTGCAGGCATCCCCACTGGCAGGATATAATATGTATCTCTTTCCAAGATGTTCTTATTTAATATGTGTGTTTATTTCTAAATATTTCTATGAATCGACATTTCAGAGTGTAGGCACTATCCTTTTTAAGTATGGTAGCTCTTTTTTTTTCTCTCTTGATAAATATTACTACACTATATTGCATTTTCCATATATACTTTATGTAGCAACCACATCATTTATGTGTAAGAGTGCAAATGGAGTACTTTATATTTTTATATTATATTTAATATTAGATTTTTTATGTTATTGTGCATAATGTCTAGTGTGAACGCACTATACCAGTGGTTCCCAAACTTTTTGTAATCACAGCCCCCTAGAGCATCCAAAATTTGGTACTTGTGTATTATCAGGGCGCCCGCGAAATCGGATGCGATTTTTTTTGGCCGATTTTTTTCTGATTTTCGGCCGATTTTTCGCGTTTTCTGGCCGATTTGCATGCTGTTCCATCATTGCACACCTTGCACACCCCCAATTTCCATCGTAGTGCATCGCATCGCATGCAATATAGCGGCATGCGATGCATGCCATGTGATGCGATTCGATTTTTAATTGTACAAGCACCCTGATGGGTGCTTACAATGTTAAATGCACCCCCATTGTCAACGCCACCCCCACTGCCTATGCGAGCGTAGCGGTACGTGTCCTCCGACCTTTTCATACCCCCACTATCCACGTCGGCGTGGAGTTGATTTTAGATAGTGTGGCGCCACCGAGCCCGAAGCATGGCGAGCGGATGTGGAATACATGTAAAGTAATCCACGTCCCCTCGCGGGGCTCGCCACACTTTGGGCTCGGTGGCTCGCTGCGCTCGCCACACTATCTTAAATCAGCTCCACGCCGACGTGGATAGTGGGGGTATGAAAATCGCGCTCGCCACGCTTCAGGTTGGTGTTGATATTGGGGTGTCATTGACAATGGGGGTGCATTTAACATTGCGAATCGCATCGCATGCCACTTGCTGGCATGCAATGCTATGCAATATTTAATTGTACAATCAGGGGCATTTTCCTGAAAATCGCATCGCATACCATCGCATAGTACTTGGGGGTGTGCAAGGATGGCATTGCATGCAAATCGTCAGGAAATGGCCAAAAATCGGCAAAAAATCAGCCGAAAATCGGACGCAAATCAGCCGCTAAATTGCATCGCAGATCAAATCGGCCGATAAATCGGATGCGATATCATATACAATTTACATTACATCGGGCACCCTGATAATACACAAGTTCCAAATATTTTCAAGGCACCCCTAGGCCAAATGCTTCTTATCGAGAAATTCAGAAAAAAATATTAAATTAAGTGCATTGTGTTTATATGTCACAGTTATCTGGTGAGGGACAGGATTTGCTTCTGTTTGTCCACATACAGTATATTATGATTGGCAGCCACCAGCACAGGTTTTGCCTATGACATTGACCAAAAAGTATATGAATTGATCCTGGTCCACCAACCCAAGGCACCCATGCAAGTGTCCTGAGGCACCCCAGGGTGCCTAGGCACACAGTTTGGGAACCACTGCACTATACAGTTAAAGATGCGCACTCTCATGGGTTGTTATTGAGCACCCCCCCCCCCCTTCCTGGACATGCAGTCAAATCTGCTTATATTGTCAACGAGTACACACTGCACAATGGCCCTTATTCAGATCTGATTGCAGTACAAATTTGTTTGGAAACTGGGCAAAACATGTGCACTGCAGGTGGGGCAGATGTAACGTGCAGAGAGAGGTAAATTTGGGCGGGGGGGGGTGTTGAAACTGAAAAATAAATTGCAGTGTAAAAATAATGCAGCCAGTATTTACCCTGCACAGAAACAAAATAACTTGTTACATCTGCCCCACCTGCAGTGCACATGGTTTTGCCCATTTTTCAAACAAATTTGTACTGCGATCAGATCTGAATAAAGGCCGATATGCATGATAATATTGTTAATGTTAAAAAAAAAATCACATAGTGTGTGCGCACTTTTATTGTGCTTGTCGCAGTGTTCTGTGTGAGTTTAGTAGTTGTGCATTATGTAATACTTATCTAGACCAACAGTATTAACCCTTTGAGTGCCAAGTGAACTTGTAAAAAAAAAAATTGGCAAGCAAACATTTTATGTATCACAATGACCTGTAACGTTTATCTTTTACAGTAAATATAAATATTTTTTTAAGCAATTTTTTATTTGAATTTATATAATAAATGTGAGCAGCGCTGCCAATTTTAGCCAATATTTTGAGCATCTCTCAGAGAGATCACTGACTCAGACGGCTTGTGGCACCCATGGGGATGCACAAACTGTCTGTCACAGAGGCTCAAGAAATCTCTGTGCAATCACAGAGTTACTTGGCATCTTCCCTCCCCGTAAATGGCAGCAGCAATCCTCAGTGTTCACAAACAGGCTATCACCGCCTGCTCACCATCATTCAAACGGCAGTTGACCGTCAATCACTGACACTCTGCTGCTGTGTTGCAGGTACTCGTTCGGTTCCATGATGGACCCACTAACTTTTCAGGGGGGAGTATTCAGAGATGGAACTTCCATCTCTGAATACTCCCCCCTGAAAAGTTAGTGGGTCCAGAGGCCGTTGATGAAGTCTTGTGATGGCTACTACTTTCTAATAGAATACAGTTGGCATTTACAGATTTTGAATGTCTGGTGGCCAAGTAACCCCAGTAGTAATAGTCTGCAACAGAATATTACTGAATGTTATGCTGGGATGTTCAATACAAATCGGTAAAGGCACATATAGGCAATGACATGAGAGTAGGACAGAGTAAGCACATCCTGTCACACTTCTTAAGTACAATTACAGCTGGCACTCATTCCTTGTTTACTGGCAGTGAGCTACTGTACTAATGGTCCTGGATCTTGGAGTCAGTGCCCTAGTGGCATACTGTATGTAGAACCAGATATTTACCCTATTTGGGGGCTCCTCTAGAAACCCCCTAAGAGATGAGCACTACACTGTTTCTGCCCTGTCTTGGCTCCTTCATTATCCCTTACATGGGTTGTATAGATCATTTTTATGAATATAGTGCTATTCTCCAATAGCATACACAAAGTTTTGCCTACAGCCAGTGGTTAACTTGTGAAATGTCACATAAGGGTAAAGGCTGCCCTGTGCTGGCACCCATACCTGTGATGTCATGATGTTATAACTAGGGGTGGGGATACCAGCAGGAGGAAGTAGAGCACTGTCCAGAGCTGAGGCGCTACTGGCTGCAGGGTGCAGTTTCAGGAAGCCAGCAAGCCAATGCTGGTGCTTTGGTTCAGAAATGTTGCCTTCCCTAGGGCCCTGTACCCTGAGCAATGCTGCCACTCACTCACCTCTTAGTTATGACCCTGGGTGAAGGAGTCAAAAGCAATTCTATTCATAATACACACATCAGTTGTGCATTATACAGATATGTCCTCCTACATCCAGCATCACACTTCAAAGTGTGCCACACACTTGGAGATGCCCTGCACACATGCAACTCTGCTAGCATTAGGTATGTTAAAATGTTACAACACAATGTTACTAGGATGCACCATGAGCGACACCTGTATTTTGTGTGTGATTGAGCACAAAATAATTTGATATGGACAAAATGCCACAGCCAGATCATCGTCTCACTCTACAGGTGTTGCATATCAATTTCAGTTTATTTTTTCCTATGTGCAATTGCCACAATGAATAAATTGCTGTTGTCACAGAACCTGCACAGATGCTCTTTAGTTTATGAACTCATTAATATGAGATTTTTTGAAATTTACAATACTAAATATACACTTGCCAACTTGTATGCCCCAAATGTCAATACCCACACATACATTCAAGATTTTGAACACAACCTTCAAACCAAAGCCAAATACCCAATAATTTTGGGTGGCGATTTCAACATGGTAGAGGACCCTACAATTGATAGGACTCCATGCTTGCCCAGAACCACCGATTTCCAAAGCCGATTCTTGCTATCTTTAAACACAAACTTGGGACTAACCGATCCTTGGAGACTACTGAATCCAACGGACAGAACACACACACATCTATCGCTAGCCCATAACTCACTCCCGTATCGATAAGTTCCTAATAGAAAACAAACTAATAACCGATGTATGTAAAACTGATATTTATGATATAATAATCTCCGACCATGCTCCAATTATGGTTGCTCTTAATCACTCCCATATGCACCCGACGGACCATGTTTGGAGATTCCCTTCATATCTATCTAACTCAGACGACTTTAAATCATACTTAACATACAATTGGACCAACTATGTGGATGAAAACTTAGCTTATTGGGACCGTCCAGACATCTTCTGGGAAGCCTCAAAGGCAGTAATGCGAGGCCATATAATTGGCTATGTTGCCAAAAAGAAAAAAGAGGCTAGGATTAAACACGACACCCTTAATAGAGAGATGACGGCAGCTTTTCATAACTACTCAACTAACCCCTCAGACTCCACCCTACAAACATATAAACAAGCTAGGCAAATATTTGAAACCTACTTCGCTACCCAAGCAAAACACTCAATGGACTATACGAGGAACAGATTCTACAGATGGGGAGACAAGGCGGGTAAACTACTAGCGATGGTAGCTAAACCACCCAAACGACGTAATATCATTACCTCACTGAAACACCCAACAACCGGAGAAGTCATAACCAAAGCCTCCGAAATTGCCTCCCAATTTCAAACCTACTTTGAAAATGTATTTGCCTCGTCACCTGTAGACCCTGTTGCTCAGGAATCTTTACTAACCGATGAGGTCTTACCTCTCCTCACACCAGAGCACACCAGAGCAAAAAACTGCCCTTACTGGACATATCACAATGGATGAAATTAACCTAGTTATATCTAAACTGCCTAATGGCAAATCCCCGGGACCAGATGGATTTTCTGGTGAATATTACCGCATGCTCCAGCTTCAAATTGCCCCTACATTATTAGAATTATTTCAAAATATATATAAAGACAGAGTTCAATCCCCCCCTTTTCAATGAGGCCCACATCACACTCATACCTAAACCGGACAGAGACCCCACCTTACTACCTTCATACAGACCCATAAGACTACAAACTATTAACAAAAATAATCGCTCTACGACTCCAATCTATTTTACCTGACATACTCACCCCCTCACAAATGGGATTCACACAAGGAAGACATTCGATTAAAGCCGTGCGCGCGGCACTAGCAGCAATTATTTCCTCCCACAACTCCCCTCGCTCTCGAAATATGCTTCTTAGTTTAGATGCGAACAAAGCATTCGATATGGTATTATAGAATAGAATCAACTTTATTGGCCATGTGTGCTTGCGCACACTAGGAATTTTTTGTGGATTACAGTGCAGCATCAAGCAGGGATGAAATGGGGGGGGACGACGACGACACATTACATGCATTCCATTGAGACATTATACACATTCTATTGTGACATTAACGCATTACATTGAGAGCATTTAGACATCACTTGCGGGGATCACATGCCCGCCAAGCTGCACAGCGCCTAGGCAGCCATCAGCTGCGCCACTGGTCGTTGCAGCAGCCAGGTAGGTAGCAATATAAGCAGGGACAGTACATTTATCACATAAGGGACATGTACCCACCGAGCTGTACAGCGCCTAGGCAGCCATCAGCGGTGCCACTGGTCGTTGCGGCGGCCAGGTAGGTAGCAATATAAGCAGGGACAGTACATTTATCACACCGGGAACATATACCCGCCGAGCTGCACAGCGCCTAGGTAGCCATCAGCGGCACCACTGGTCATTGTAGCAGCCAGGTAGGTAGCAATATAAGCAGGGACAGTACAGTTATCACACAGGAAAACACATACCCGCCAAGCTGCACAGTGCCTAGGCAGCCATCAGCGGCGCCACTGGTCGTTGCAGCAGCCAGGTAGGTAGCAATATAAGCAGGGACAGTACAGTTATCACACAGGGAACACATACCTGCCGAGCTGCACAGCGCCTAGGCAGCCATTAGCGGCGCCACTGGTCGTTGCAGCAGCCAGGTAGGTAGCAATATAAGCAGGGACAGTACAGTTAACACATGATACATATGCACAGTTCCTAGGCAGCCATTTGCGGTGCCATCTTGAATCTTCCTGTGGGAGAGCCGTGGGTGGTGGTGGTGGTGGGGGGAGGGGGTAAAGTCAGTGAGGCCGGGGGAGAGTCAGTGGAAGTGGAGGTGGGGGGGGGAGGGTGCGGAGCTGCCACAGAGTTACCCGGGGCTGGTGCAGCCTGTTGGGGGGGGGATCCTACCGGCCTCTGGATGAATTGCCGGGGGTCCCCCTGGCTGATCTGCCTCCTGTCCTAGCTGGCGGGGGGGATGGGTCCCTTCTCACCGGGTCTGCTGGTCTTCTTTAGCCCGGCACTGCGTCCATAGGGCAGTGGAGGTTGTCCTAGGGTGTCCCCCCCGGCCGGTGGTGTTGCCGGGGGCATCCGCTCACTTCACAGCAACGGTGCGCCGGCCGCGTCACCCGTGATGCAGGGGCTGCATCAGAGCCGGCAGGAGAGGCCGCGGCTGCGCCACTTGGTCCAGGCCTCAATTTTCCGGAGGCCGCAGTCAGCTCGGTGGACGCGTCAAAATGCTTGGCGGGTCCCGGGGGGGGGGGGGACGAAGGGGTTGAGTGGCGCCTGGGCTGATTACACACCCGCCCAGTGGAGGTGAGCTGCGGCGGGCGTGTGGGTCAGCCTTCTCCCAGCTCCGGCCGCATCGTCCTCGGATCGCGGTGCACGCTTCCTCACGCTTCCTCACGCTTCCTCCTCTTCCACCGTCCACCACTGCCTGCCCGTCTCCTCTGCCTCTGTCCCCTCCGCCGCACGCTGCCCTTGAGGCCGGGGATGGTGGAAGCTCCGCGGATGGGGACGGAGCTCCACATGAATGCGACCATCCCCGGCCTCTTCCGGAAGTGAAAATTATGGCCACATCTATTCTTTGTTCTGGAGAAAAGGGGGTTTGACCCGGAATTTATAGCCTTCATCCGTACTATCTATCAAAACCCATCGGCCTCGCTACTGATTAATGGCTGTAAAGGACTCCGTTTCTATTTGGAAAAAGGAACACGCCAGGGCTGCCCTTTATCACCACTCTTATTTATCATCGCACTGGACCCCATTCTACGCACACTGCACAACTGGCCAGACTTTAAAGGCATAAAAATAGGCACACAAGAGCTGAAACTATCGGCATTCGCTGACGACATTCTCCTATACGTAAACAACCCGGAAACTACTTTGCCATTAATTCTAGACAAAATAACCTCCTTTGAACCCATAACTGGATTTAGTATTAATATTGACAAATCCAAAGCCATGCTCCTATACGGACCCAATACCCCTCCCCTGTGGGCAAACCAACTCACATTAAGATGGCAGACCACACATATCCCATATTTGGGGGTTTCATTACCCCGCAACCCTGCAAACCTATACACTTTAAATATCACCAAAGCGATTACTACCCTAACAAACGATATCACCAGATGGGAACGTCTCTCACTTTCATACCTGGGAAAGGCTAATCTGTTGAAGATGGTAGCAATTCCTAGACTTCTATACCCCCTACAGATACTCCCTGTATTACTGACGAAAAAAGACACTCAACATATCACAATGCTCTTCCGCAAATTCATCTGGAAAAATGGACGTGCACGCATAGCAATGAGAAAACTTATTCAACCAATATTTAATGGAGGCATAAACTTCCCAGACATCACCACATATAACTATGCAGCTATTTTCATACATTTACGTGACTGGTTACATAACAGCTCTGTCAACACCAACAAAATATTAGACCAAGGATCTTTAGGTAACGTCAGTCTAATAGGCTTTTTACACCAACATGATCAGGAAATACCCGAAAATTTGAAACTAAACCCCCTACTATGGACCACTAGAAAGATATGGCATATATGGCGACACGCAGCAGGTTTGAACCAATACCACTCCTTATATTTACCCCTCTAAAATAACCCGGCATTCTTGGACATTGGGTGGCTGCTCACCCCTTCACTGCTTGGAAACTGGCAGGTATCACCTCAGTGGGGTCACTGGTAATGAAAGAAGAGAAGCGTCCCGAATTATCAGCTCAATATACCATGGTCAGTCCATACCCGTTGGCATTTATACAAGCTAGGTTCTATGTATCACATGTTCTTAATCATTTTTCAGATGCTGACTGGACTACTACTCTGGATACCATGTTGTCTTACTCAGTTCCAACCTCCAAAGCTGTATCCATACATTATACCTATCTAAGAAAAATCATTGAACATTCAACAATAAAAGGGGGAATGTCTACTTGGCTTACCCACTTTCCCTCACTAGACATATCACAACTGCAAAAGGGTCTCCTCTGCTCCCGACAAACTCTCAAGGCCAGCATGTATACACAACTTTTTCTTAATACTGTATATACCACAACTCATACTTATCCCCTATTAGAAGATACCATATAGGAACTTCTAATGATCATACTTGCCCAAAATGCCACATGGAAAACGCAGACAATTTTCACTGTCTCTGGGCTTGCCCAATAATCCGCTATTTTTGGCTTTTAGTAAAACGTTATGCAAAGGCCAAACTAATTACATTTGTCCCTATGACCCCAGAATGGGCAATACTGGGCATATTTGACCCGGACCTTCGCATGACGAAAGAAAGCAAAAAACTTTTACTGGCCTTGAGCGCTGCGGGAAAAAACTATCCTTCAGAGTTGGATTGATCATACTCCCCCACAATTTCCCGTATTTTTAGCAAAACTCCATTTCTTATTTAGAATGGACTGGAGCAGTGGCGGGGATTAGATTTTAAAATTCCTGTCAAATGACTAGCCGTTTTCTGATTGGCTGAGCTAATCAGAGAACGGCCAGTCATTTGACAGGTATTTTAAAATCTAATACCCGCCACTGCGCGTCCCGTTCCGCAGCGCTGCTGTGCTGATATCTATGATCATCACCGCCCGGCCAGGTCAGCACTTCCCGGCGCCGCCAGCTTAGCACTCAGGGACCCGCTGCCCGCCCCACTGCTCCCCCTGATAAGAGCACCGCCGCCCCCTGCCCCTCACCGCCAGCCCCCTGCGCCCCAACATGTGATAAATCGCAAGCGATTTAGCACATGTCAAATTTGGCTCATCAAGTGCCAAATTGTGTGTGAGCCTCCCGGGCGGCTCACAGGAGAATTGGGTCCGACTGGTCCTAAGGACAAGTCGGCCTAATGTATGGGGGCCTTAAATCTGCTGACAATTAATGATTTACAAGCCACTGTTCCCCATCTCTTTATCTCATCTTAACTGCAGGAATCATATATAACCAGCACTCCATTCACTGCAGGACACCATAACTCTTTTGTAGTAAGTGTCCTTTTGTAGGAACTTTGGGCCTTATTCTAGTTCACTCTTTCTGACAAATTCCTTCTTAGATGGACAAAACCAGGTGCACTGCAGGTGGGGCATATGTTACTTGTGCAGATAGAATTAGATTTGGGTGGGGTTTTACTTCAAAGTGAGATCTATTTTGCAGTGTAAAAATAATGCAGCCAGTATTTACCCTGCACAGAAACAAAATAACTCACCCAAATCGAATTCTCTCTGCACATTTTACATCTGCCCCCCTGCAGTGCACATGGTTTTGTCCATCTAAGAAGGATTTTGTCAGAGAGAGTGAACTAGAATAAGGCCCTTTGATCCAAAAGGCTCAATACCGAGAAAAGGTGCACCGGGTTGCTGATTGAGAGCCAGCTGGGAGAGATAACAGTACACCATAAAGGGCAGTATTCAATGAGAATTTTGACAATGTGCAGCGAATCCTGTTTAGGATTCGCTGCACATTCGCCACTGCCCACCGCGTTCCGGAGCCTCGCCGGCTCCAGTATTCAACGAGTCAGGGGCTCACTGCCCCTGACCGGCGAATTTTAACTCCTGCGGCGATGTCGCGGGGAGCCTGAGGACAGCGGCAGGCAGGGAGATGGAAGTCTGCCTGCCTGCCCCAGAACGTTTGTGGGGGGGGGGGGAGGTGGGCTCCCCGGGAGCCAGGCAGCACAGGCTGCCCCCCGGGATAGCCAACAGGGGACCGGGTATTCACTACACCCGATCGTGCATATGTAATGATCGGGTGCAGTGAATATATGAATATCTAATGAGCGGCTCGGCTCCCGGCCCCCTGCTGGACGCTCTGTGTAAAAAAAAAATATATATATATTTTTTTAAATTAAATATATATTCATGTGCTTACAGCACATAAATAAAAATAGCATGTCCCTCCTCAGAATAAAATTCCTGATTTTTTGACACCAAATGTAAAAAACAAAACACTTTATTTTAAAAGTTCACATTCCACTTCACCATAAAAAGATAGCGATTGCTACTCAGTAAATCATGACGATAAAAACCTTGAAATGTATTCGTCATCTGGTCATTGATTAGGGTGATTCACCGTTTCAGTCGAAAATAGCACAAAATCGCCATAAAACATGGCGAATCAGCCTCATTGAATACTGCCCAAAGTCTTGGTTCTCCTTGTGTGTGTATATATTTTTTCAGCTAACATTTAATTAATACTACATCTAGAAGACTCTTGGAGGAGCTTGATATATGTGCATTCTAATAAAGATACAAAGTTATATCCTGTACAAATAGTGATACAATAACTTGACACATTATTATAAAGCAGTTTATTGCAGAAATAATAGTAATACACTGAGTGTCAAGCCTGGTATATGGGAGCCTGGCTCTGTATTTGTCCAATAAACACAAATTAATTATCACATTACAAATCTTTCTTTCCTTGCTCTGTCCATAGTCACCGTGCCGGCTGACTGTAGTCGCGTACCCCGTCTTTATAGCAGCCGGTAGGGTGACTATGGACAGATACGGCTATAAAGATGGGGTGCATGTATATTATGATTATTTATTTAAATATACATGGGGAGAGGTGAACGCTTTTTGTGCTGTAAGAGATCATGCAGCTACGCAACGCCCACATGGGCGTTCCAGCTTTGGCAGTATAATCGCAAGAATGGCCAGCATATCGGTCGAACGTGCATACACACTGCACTTTTGTTCCGATATGGGTTCGTCCTGTCGGATGAATATTAAACAGCACTGAACCTTCGACCGACCGAGTATGGACGGAGAAGACCATTTTTTGGCCGTTTATCGATACTACACACCTATACCAGAACAGAAGAGCGGCCCGACGATTGTATATATATGTACCCAGCTTAACAATAAAATGTGTTTTCTTTTGATTTTCCGGCATCTTAGTTTTTGATAGTTGGGGTAGGGGGTGAGATTAGAGTTAATACTAGACACTGTAATCCTAGACACTCTGCAATCCCTGGTAAACATTTCCCTGCATAGTCATTGAGGTTGGAAGCTGAAATGCTGATGCTGTTAGAAGTGATCACCACACCAAAGATATCTCTTTACTTCAGAATGCATAGAGAGTGCAGCTTATTGATGTGCTCTGAGCCATTTCCAGCAAAGCCACCATTATTTAGGTAAAAGCTGCTTGCTGACTCCTGTCATTTGCATGCATACATTTTAGTAGTATAGGTGTATTAATTAACAATCAGTCAGTCATCCTATCCAAGTAAAGATGTTCTATTTATTCTTTGTGGCTTTGCTTCCTCGCTCACTTTACTGATAGAAAATAAATCTATAAAGGTTATATGATCTGCTGTTGCCTTGCAGATCATGCTACCGTTTTATATACAGCTTTGTGCTGTTTTACTCTCAATCACAGATCTGAAAGGAATCTGCTCTGAAGAGACTGGCACCTGATTTTTTTTTATGTTAAAACAATGGCACGTCATTGGTGACCGCAGCGTCCACAACACCTGAACGTGCCTGTTTTCCGGTGGGGGGAGATGCAGTGTTATTTGTAAGTCCATGCAGCTATCTTGTTCTTACTGTCAGAGGGCAATAGCACACAACAACAAAAGAGCACAGTGCAATGGATACCCATTACCCCTGGGCTGGAGATCATTACTTATTAATACTACCTTTCAGATCTCAAAATAGACTGCTATTTACTTGGGAATGAAGTCTGTCTCCTGCTTGAACTTTCTTGAATACACTAAGGGTTATGAATTCACAGGAAATTTCTCTAAAGAAGCCAGCCAGTGCTAATAGGATCTGTAATTTGATCTTGTGAGGAGGCATTTATTGTCAGTGGAATATGTAGTAGAACTCTTTAAATGACATAAGAACAGATTAATAGTTTGTGTGTGTGTGTGTACCCTTTTTTATGTAGAAAATTTGATATGAACTTGATAAACAACTTCATTAGATGGTGCTGCTGAAACATTTTATAGGCTCCCAAAATCCTGATTTAAGTACAGCCGTTATATTAAAATTGTATTTTACATAAACGAAGACTATAAGTAAATATCATCCATGATTTAACCAGTGGTGTGAAGTGAGTTCCTAGAACTTTGAGGCATTCATAAATAAAGTTTGATCATTTACAAATATTTGCGTGTTGCTATAAATACTATTAGTATAAATGGATGTACTTTGCAAATTATATGCTTTTCTATTAGCTCTCCGGTTTAGTCCTCTGTGCTTGAAGTTCGGTCCTTGGCTGCTCACTGGCCTTCGGAACATTTATAAATCAGTGTATATGAGTGATTGCTGGCTCAGTCCACACAGACTGAAATGAAATGTGGCACAGACAGGAATTCAAGAAAATGGTGCAGACATAATTATTTTCTCACAGTATATCAACTGAAATGTTTTTATTTGTGTCCGATCAAGAACTGGCTGACCTTGCTAGTCACGGCATTCCCCACAGTGCAGTACAGTGCTGTTGCAGGATAAGTGTGTAGGATAGGATCTACAGTAGAAGCCCCTTTAGGAATTGGTTGAATATTTGTTGCTACTGTATGTGTCCTTTCAATAATCAGAAGGGCCAAGTTTTTATTGCGCTTTTGTTCACTGAAGCATTCTATATACATAAACGTGCATATACATATTATATAATGTATGTGTATATATATTGTCCCAAAGCTAATTGTCAGGCCGGACCTATTCAAGTAGGTCCTGCATCTGTACCTTGCAGCCTCAGGAGGAAAATCTACAGTAAAGGCACCCTCTGGGGTTTAACGTGTGGCAAAACCCATAGCTTCCAGCATTTACCTTGGAATCTGTTGGGTACCATGCAGGGAAAATGCTGAATAATTGAATAGTTTTGGACATTTAACCCAGAGCTTTCCCTTTGCTCTAAACCCTGGATATGCCCTATAGTACATATGTGTAGAAAAACAATATTATTTAATGGATTTTGACAGCTAACACTTTCTTTTGTAGTATGATAGCTGAATAAATATAAAGTTGTTAGCATAGCACAAAGACTAGGCACTTGTGCTCTTTTTTTAATATATGACTTATTCCAAAAGAGAAAATATCACAAACAAAACAAAAAAAAACATAGCTGACATTCTACCAAATAGAGATGGTCCGTGTTAAAAGGGACGATTATAGAAAAATAGGGAGTCCTTGATTGCTCCCTATTTTTGACACTCACAGGCTTGTTGGTTAAATATCCACAATTTAGGTATTCCTATTTCGATGAGTGTAGAATAGGTGCATATATAAAGACAGTACCCAACCAAGAAACCGTGGTGAGTGTCAAAAGAGGTGGTAAGGAATAGGGAGTCTGCAGTCGCTCCCTTTTTCTGACACTCTCACAAGCTGGTTGGCAGGGTTGTCCACAGTTAAGGTAGCAGCATGCAGTTGGTTCGGGAGCCGGATGACTGACAGGTCATTACACTGGTGCCGGAATCCTGACTGCTAAAAGACGGGCAGCAGCTATTCTCCCTCGTGGGGGTCCACAAACCCCATAGAGGGAGAATAAAATATGTGGCGAGTGCAGCGAACAAAGAAAATAAATTTAGAGAAAAGAATAGTAATCTCACACTGAGCACAATAATGCAGGACACGCAGTTGAAATATAATATAATAAAATATTTGTATTATATTATATTAGAAAACAAAAATATAAACAGTACAGGGGGGTACAAAAACTGAAATTGGAGTATAATGGACGAACAAACATGTAAAATCCTAAAACAGACAATGGGTGAAATTTAATGACATGCGATTTTTAAGCATGTATAAAAATCGCACAAAGTCGCACTTTTTAAAATCGCGTTATTGGGCCGATTTTCGCATATTTAATGAGATGCAATTTTGCGGCAAAATAGCGCAATAAAGTGCGATTTTTTTTTAAGTCCTGAAAATATGCGATTTTCAGTCATGTTGAAAAAAACAGAAAAAAAAAAAAAAACGGAGTGCGGTCCCCCTCCTAAGCATAACCTCAAAAAGCCGTTGCTGGTATCATAAAATCAGAGGGAAAAACTAATTTAATGAAACCAGCACCAGACTCAAGGTCCGGCGCTGATTCCCAAAATACGGGGGACAAAATGACTAGGGGTCCCCCGTATTTTAAGAACCAGTACCGGACACAACCAGCCAGCAGGGTAATGCCACAGCCGGGGGACACTTATTTTCCCCGTGGCTGGTCAGCATGGGCAGGGGTCCTGGGGAAGTGGGGACCCCCCCAGTGAAGGGGTCCCCCCCTCCAGGACTTACCAGCCCATGCTGAAAGTCCGGGGCTGTCCCCGATGCCCCTGGGTGGTGGGCTTCGGGCTGATAAAAAGTGTAAAAAAAAAGAATAAAAACTATTGTCTTATACTGTAGAACTATGAGTCCCAGCAAGCCTACCCCGCATGCTGGGACTTGGAGAACCACAAGTCCCAGCATGCGGGGCATTAAAGGGCCCGCTGGCACTTGTAGTTCCACAGTACAAAAAATAGTTAAATAAAACACACACTGACACCCAGAAAAATAAAAGTTTAATACATCCACAGCCCACACATACTGATACTTACCTACCTTGAGCCCGTAGGTTGGTCCCTGGATCCTGGGTCCGGGGCTCCTGGGCTGAAGAGTCCGGTTCCGGGGCCTTGGTCCTGGTTCCGGGGCTGGTCCGGGGTCCTGGGCTCCAGGGCTGATGTCTCCGGGGTCCAGGATCCGAAGTAATCCAAAAGGGGTACCTGAGGAAGGAAATCCTACTCACCTGGTCCCCGGCGACGACCCCGGCATCTTCTCCGTCAGACGCGCTGCTCCCGGCTGGTACCCGCTCACAGACTGGAGAGGCGCAGAGATGTTCATCTTCCGCGCCTCTCCTCCGGATAATTCCATTGGCCGCCTAGCGGCCAATCAGGAGCCGAGAAAGTCGGCTGGTTATGCTCAGGAGGGGGGACCGCACGCCGTTTTTTTTGTTTTGTGTTAACTATTTTTTTACAACAGAACCATGCACAGATCTCAATGATCTGTGCATGTTTCTGACAAAATCGCCAGTCAGAACCTGGTCTATTTTTTTTTAGATTTTTTGTAACCTTTACTAAAAATCGCAACCCATAAAATATGCGAGTTCTATACATTTAATGGGAAAACAATAGGCCCATGTATAACCAGTGGTCAGGGAACTCTGTCCTCATTACCCCACACAGTGCATGTTTTGCTGGTAACCCAGCAGGTGCACAGGTGTACTAATTACTCACAGACACATTTTATAAGGTCCGCAGGTGGAGTTAATGATTTCACTTGTGATTCTTTGAGGAGACCTGCAAAACATGCACTGCGTGGGGTAATGAGGACGAGTTGCCTGACCACTGTTCTACACCCATCGAAATAGGAATACCCAGACTATAAATATTTGACCACCAAGCCTGTGATGGTCAAAAATAGAGAGCAACCAAGGACTCCCTTTTTTTTCTATCATCGTCCCTCATCATCTTTATTTGGTAGGATATCACCTATGTTTTTAAAAAAACGGTTTATGTGCGATATTTTCTCTTTTGGAATAAAATGTATATTTAAAAAAGAACACAGTGCTAGAAATTTACTAAGATATGTATTCTACTTCACATGTGATGTTGCTCTGGGCAATCAATCAGATCCTGTCTATTATGTTCTAGACTCAGGGTGCTAAATATATAAGAAGTAGATTCTGATTGGTTGCCTATAGCAACATCACTTGTGAAGTAGAATACATCTTTGTAAATTTCCCCCAGTGTGGCTAAAGTACCTAAAGTATATGTGCTATTTAGCAAATTTTCATTTACCCGTAGGAGTAAGCCCGTAGAAGAACACCCCAGCACCGATACTTGGGGTGGCGCTAGATTGGAGCACAATTCCTTACTTGGCTACTTTCACAAAATGATGTCTATGATATATACTCCTTATTGCACTCTGCTCATTCTATAATTTATAGTGAAACCTAGTATGCATAATTTCATTGTATGTTGTATGTTTTGGACAGTAAAATGGTAAGCATTATTGCCTCACAGCACTGATGTATTGTGCCCAATTCCCATTTGTTTGGAACTTCTATGTCCTCATGTTTAGTTTTGTTTTTCAATTTTAAGCTCTGTTGTAGTGTGGGGTGCTTTGAGTCAATTGGGAGAAAGATGCTATAGAAATAATTATTATTAATATAATACGTATGTGAATTGTCTGTGTATTGTTATATTAGGGTGTAAAATGGTGTGTAGAAATGGCCCTGATTGATGCCATTGTTTTGCTCCTAAAGAGGTTGTCTAAAGAGGTTATCTTTTCCCATAGGTAAATTTTTCGTATTACACATGCACATCGTTCAGATTTGGAGATGAAAAGTAGCGGGCAGAGCGTGCAAGTGTTAGTCGGGTACAGTTAGGACATTTTAATGCAAATGTAATGCATATGTGGATGTCAGGAGGTGCATATCTTTCAGGTGTCCATTCCTTGGTGTCAAATTATGTCTGATGAATAGTGTCAACCTGTGTTGGGTTAAGTGCATCTTGTATCGGTGTGTACCAGCACATTACTTTGTGCAGTCAGTTAGCAGCAATATCACACACAGATTTAGCGTAGCATCACAGGTGTGAAACTCAAGAAGCTATGCTCAGGACACAGGGTGCTGTTAGATCACTAGAAGTTGAAATGCAAGGATTCTTAGTTCATTCTTAGATAAGATGTACAAGCACAGGAAAAGTTTATTGGTTTCTGCAATACCACTTGTGGCTAGTTTTACCGTTTTTAAAATGTGAAGAAATCTATTACTCTGCAAAAGCTTTGCTTGGATTTGTTCTTGCAAGGTATTGTTATTTGCATTATCCAGTTCAGTCTTTTGTTTATTTTTTTATCAAGAAACAGAAAGTCTTATTGCTTCTCCATATATGTAGAGGGTTATAACCGTAAATAATTTGCTGTCAAATGGAAGAGTCCATTTATTATGGGAATCCAGAGCAGTAAGTATCTCATTGCCCTTGATCATTTTTTGACATGCACTTAATAATCAATGATGAAGAATAAAAAGAAAAATAGGCCTGTGATGCTTAAGGGGCCCATACACGGTCCGTTAAACGGATCCGTTTGGGTCTTAATTAGCATGCATCGTATCGGATCGCATGCCTAGTGCATGCCTAGTGCATGCAATGCGATCCGATACGATGTTTAGCTAGTACAAAAAGTATGTGCAGCACATACTTTTTGTACCGTACTATGTGATGCGCGGGAGCGCACATCGCATAGTACAAAACGGACGGTCCGGGAACGGACCGTCTATGGGTACCTTTACCGCTACTAATCAAAACTGCTTTCTCATGCCCACATGGCCTTTATTTTTTTTAACAATATTTTTTGTGTTATCAAAGAATACTTAAAATAAACACTCCATAGAACCCTGTCTCCATAGAACTTCCATCAGGCAGATTTTGGAGAGAAGCACTAGTATTCTCAGCATGAGGGGCTGTTTTTTCCTCTCTAGGACAACGATTCCCAAACTTTTTCTCTCCCATAGCCCTTGATTAGGCTTTTCGTTTATGAGCACCCCCTCCTCTCATAAATCCCACCACCCATCCCTCCACGTAAAAAAGGCTTTGCGTGAAGGAGTAGTGTGTGTGGTCAGGAATCAGCTCCCTCTGTGTCTGGCTGCTGGCTGTGTACTGCCCTGGGGTTCCTGCTAATGCCTGTAGGTTTAATGCCACTGTTTCTTCAACCCGTGTCTGAGGGCAGTGCAGGTTGCTGCCAGTGGATTGCTGTTATGGCAAAAGCACAAGGAGATGCTGATGCCGCTGCAGACGTGACACAACGTGGTTTGTCTCCAAAGCAGTGGGAGACTTCTTCCGTCATCAGGAGACTACTTCTTCCACCATTAACAATATTATTTTTAAGCACCCCACCTAGTCTGCAGTGTACCCACAGGAGTACACGTAACACAGGTTGGGAACCACTGCTCTAGAATATAACATTATAACTGGGGGACCCTACACTGCTAGTATTCCTACTTTAGTGACACCAAACCAGTCTGTCGGGGACTAGTTCTAGATGTGGCTTCTAAGAGTGAACCCTAAGCTGTTCATCATTCTAAAAAATATTGTAACAAGCCCAAGCTATGAATGCTACACACTACAAAGGTCCGTTCTGCTGATTGTCTTGCTTCATGGCTCCAGAGCCGAGAACAGATACAGGTCTCCTGGTAGGCTGCTTCAGGGTATGGCATATCCAACACTACATGAGCCCATCTGAATTGCAGTTGCGGACATAAGTCATATTGTGCTTACTAAAAATATAGTCATTCACTGCTGAGGTTTTTTTTTTAACCCTCTGCTGTGCCTATTGTCTTGTTTTGTGATGGTCACATTCCCACATCATAAATGCAGTTTAATTACGCAACCACCCACTCCAATTATATCCTGGTTTTTTTTTTTTTTTTTTTTTTTTTTTAGTTTACATCCTACATGGCAAAGGAAAAGCTACCCAGATTTCCCAATTTATTTTCAGTTTGTGTGAGCAAAAAGCCAATATGTGCTTTTTCTCTAAACATCACCAAGAGATAATTTATGGTTTGGGCTCTAGTATTGATCAACTATTTACTTTTCCAAAATTGCTATAATGATTCTATACATAAAGTAGTCTGTAGATTTTCATAATAAATCCTGCACTGTCATGAGCCTGCTTCTAGAGAGATTGCAATCTCTAACTACTGTCAACTTTCTATGCTCAGCACTCACTTTAACCTGTGTGACACGAGTGTGATACAAAGTTAATTAAAAAACGCAATCATCAGGTCTGTCTATAATGGATTACACACCCCGTTCTCTCACACGCTTATTACTAATATTCTGGTTGTACTACCGCTAAGGCTATTTCAGGGGAGAGTCACTCAAAATAGGAAGCTTTCGGTTCTCCCTACACAGCAATAACTAGGCCTTAAGTCTGTCCCAGTTCTCATTAGCCAAATAATAATATGTAATACAGATAGGTAGCATGGATTAGCTGAATCCGCAAGCGAAATAGATTTGATAACAATCACAGACACCAGTCTTATTGTATAAATTAAAATGAGATAGTGCTCCCAATGCGTGAAGGATATACAAAAAAACAATTTATACAATTTGTAAAAAGGACATACAAAGATGGTCTTATCTTACACACTAGGCGATATTGGTCACAATATTGCTCAGAAACGGCTTTCTGAACAATAAGTTCTGTCCACTCAATGCACTCCCACACGTCCTTAACGCCCCCCTCCCTCGTGTAAACATGTGGAGGTCCTTGTTAACAACATGGCTACAGCATGACCGTCGCTCTCCCCCTGGCAGCCAAGTCACACCCAGGATAGGCAAGTGTATTTAAGGTGACCATACACCTACAGATTTAGCTTCAGATCTGGCTGGTTGGAACAAAAATCTGGTAAATTCTGAATGACAGTTTTCCAGCATTTCCAAGCAAATGGTCAACTGTCATTTGCTCTCACCCATAACCATGTTTTTGTTACAACCAGCCAGATCTGAACATAAATCTGTAGGTGTATGGCCAGCTTTACACTAGCCGATGTCTGTTCCCCACCACCAGCAATATCCATGTAATGTGTAAGGGGCTTTTTTTCTTATAAATAAAAAGTATTAGATCTTTTAATAACTGATTCATATTTTCTGGATGGTGAGGCTAATGCTGCGGTTCGGTCTTTGCACCTTCAGTGACTTAAGTGGATGCAGTTTAAATCCCGGCGGTCGGGATGCCGGCGTTCAGAATCCCGACCGCCGAAATCCCGACACTTTCTCCCTCCGTGGGTGTCCACGACACCCCTGGAGGGAGAATAAATTAAGGTGCCGAGCGTAGCCCCCTTGTCGGGATTTCGGCGGTCGGGATTCCTGCCTTGGGATTTTGAACGCCGGGATCACGACCGCCGGGATTTCATACTGAATCCACTTAAGCTGGTATATCAATTTCTGAATATGGAAATCACCCTGTCACAACACATACCCCTTTTACACGAAGGCATAACCCAGGTTGGACCCAGGTTAGCGTTGGTGTAAAAGGGGCCAACCCAGGTCCAGTAACACTGGTCTCCTACCCAGGTCCTGACCAGGGTTGAACACTGGTTGGACCTGGGTCGTGGGCGGTGTAAATGCACACAGAAATCATAATTGGATAATTGGATGCAGTATCATTTTTTTTTTTGGGGGGGGGGGGGGGGGGCTGGGGGGAGCACATGGGAGATTCGGTCTGCTGCTGCAGGGGATGGGGCTGAGGAGAGCACATGGGTAATGCTGCACCGCTATGTGTCCTTGAGCACTGAATAGAACTTTTTGAAAAATATTTTACTAAATGAACAAACCAACATTGTTAACTAGTCATGTCTTTTAATTTTTTATTTTAAATCATTGAGGGAAGGTTGGATGGCAGTTTACCAGTCCTAAAATTTACATTTTTAATGTTCAGTGTAAACGGCGCAGACCTGGGTCACAGTGCTGTGTAAATGGGGTATGTAGCTGGGTCCAACCCTTGAAACTCCCGTGTTCAAAGACCAGGGTCCGACCAGGGATTTATGTGTAAAAGGGGTAACAGAGAAGTACCCTTGTCTTACTTTCCCCTTTTTGAATACTTTATGTTCTGTAGCTATATTACTCAAGTCTTATCTCATCTGGAGCCTTCTGATTTATCTTGCTCTTTTGTTATTTTGTCTCTTTTGTCTTTTGTTATTGAGACCCAAAAGCCCTACCCTACCACATTAATTGATCCCATTACTAGAATGTGACTAAACCTCACCAAATTATCTATGGGGATGGTCTAATGGAAAGACACCTTTATGGTGATTGAATTGAATACCGTACTCTACTGTTTGTCAAGTTAAATAAACATCTTGTTATTTCTTATGCAGAAAATACACTGCAAACTACTTCACAGGGCATATAATGCTCAGGGCCAGATGTACTTAGCTTCAAAACGTGATTAAGTGGATGGAAATAAAGGTCCTTAATTCTGGTTGACTCTCAAGGCATGCGATTGGATGATTTGCATAATCATCCATTCGCAGTCTTGGGTGCGGGGGAGAATTCATTGGATGGTCTGAGACACCTCTATGGTGTGCGAGTACAGGACGGGCAGCTGTCATCCACTGACGTCAGCTGCCGCTCCCCACACCTGCGTCATCTGGGAATTACCATGGGAATGCCCATGAAATGCTGCACGTTCCCATAGGTGGATTCCCTGTCCCGTCTCCCCATGCCCCTCTGCACCCCCTGCCCGAACTCCTCTGTGTGAGCAATCATTTACAATGCAAAATCAAACTGGTTTCTTTCCAAATCTCTCTCTTTCTGATTCTCTCACCATATTACATTTCCCCCATAGTGTTTTTTTCCTGAGCTATCTCCAGATTGACTGGCTGATAGCGCCTACACAGTATTCTGAGTATTCTGAGCGATGCTAGCAGGGACGTGCAGTCAGGGGAGGCAGATCCTCCCCTGTCATAATGATGAAAATATTAAAAAGAAGATATATTTATATATCTTATTTTATTATTTTCATAATTTCCACCTCTCCGGCTGCCTCCCACCCTCTTACACTGCTGCATGTGAGGGTGGGAGGCAGCGGGAGAGGTGCCTCCCGCTGTTAACTTTAAAACTGCGGGCAGCGTGGGGCGGGTAGGGGAGGGCAGGAGGCAGGGTGCAGCAATGGGCTGTAAAAGCCCATTGAAAATGAATGGGGAAGCGGCACTTATACTGGTGCCGCAATGACAGGGGCAACAGTATTAATGCACACCCCCAGATGTGATTGGGCCAGCAGATCCAGTGCTGTCCTATCACACACATGCAGGCAGTGGCATAACTTGGGGTCCGCAGCCCCAGCGATGGCGGGGGGGAGCAGGCTCCACCGGGGCGCAGGTTCAGTGTTGACTTGTACACAGCATTGTAAATTCACCGCCTGGGATGAGATCCCGGAATACACAGCAGCGCTGCACGCAAGCTGGAAGGGCAGCGGGCATGGTGGAAGGGGGAGCGCTCTCTGGCTTTCTGTGTGAGGACGCAGTGACAGGTTCACTGAGTGTCCTCACACAGACAGCCAGACTCGCCAGAGAGCGCTCCCCCTTCCACCATGCCCGCTGCCCTTCCAGCTTGCACGCAGCGCTGCTGTGTATTCCGGGATCCCATGCGGCGAATGTACAATGCTGTGTACAAGTCGGCCGACAGGGATTGTGCAGGACGGGGATTGTGCAGGACAGCGCTGAGAATTTTCAGTTTTTCCGCCTGCCTCGCCGCTCCTGGCCACAGCGATCAGATAGGCTGTCTGATCACTGTGGCCAGGAACAGCATGGCAGGTGGAAAATGGGGTAAGGACCTGACAGGACGCGGTAGGGAAGAGGGGGAGAGAGATCATGCTCACCTCCGCCGGCTATTAGCCGGGGAATGTGTGACACATGTCAGTGTCCAGCTTCCCCTGATCCCCACTCCCCAGGCGGCGTTGCCTACTCCTCTAGATCCTCAGTGGCTGCTGGCATTTAAAAAAAAAATAATGAGGAGGAAGGGGGGGGGGCCAGAATTGCTAGTTGCGCCACTGCATGCAGGGCAGAGGATGCAGCAGCGCGGCCAGCGGGGAGTCCGGAGCTGCTGGGAGAAAGCCACAGCCGAGGAGAGGGACAGGTGAGTACGCCCGGGAGGGGAGGGGGGAAGAAGAGGCCTGTTTGTGCCGTGCCCGACCGCAGTGCGGGGGGGGGGGGGAGAGAGAGGCTGCCGCATGTACCCACTGCGCTGCTGCCTGTGCCCGCTCGCGGCAGTACGGGGGGGGATGAAGTAGGCTCCCGCATGTACCCCCTGCTGCCTGTGCCCGACCGCAGCATTGCGGGGGGGGGGGACGACGGGGGGGGGGGGGGGAAGGCTGACGCAAGTACCCCCTGCTGCCGGTGAGGTGAGTGCCTCCCCCAGGCAATGTCCTCACCGCACGTCACTGGATGCTAGTGTGCTAAGAATACACAGCAAGATTGCTCAGCACACAGCGATGTGTCAGCGATGTATGCTGAGCGATCTGTCAGGGCCATTGCCCTCCAGTGAGAACACTGACCCTGACCGGCTTTATTAACTAGATTTATCCAGCATGATATCGATGCGTGGCCCCTACACATGCAGCAATGTAGGCGATCTAGTGAGATGCCCTGAAATCGCTCCGTTTGTAAGGCCCCATGACTGTAGAAAATCAGTATGTAATAAATGTTTGTATCCCAGTTGCCATTTAACAAATGGATGTGCAGAGCTTATTTAAAAAAGATGATATTCTACTTTGGATCATTTCATTTTCCTCTAACTGGCTGATGGTCATTTCTCTTTCTACTGTAATTTTCTTTTTAAGATCATTTGGGAAACTGTCATATAACTAATGTAAATTACCTTCTTTGAGAGTTCAGAGAAATACCTATTCAGAGGTTTCTGTTGAAAACGCTGCTGCTTGTTCATAGCGCAGACTTATAGATAATTTTTAGAGTAATCCCAATAACAATCTGTACCCCGACTAGTTTTTATTTGCTGTTGCTTTTAAAATGTGCCCATCCCTATACAGCTTTTGCCAGTGTCTGTGCTTGTAGTTTGGCAGCAAGTTCACGGCTGTGTTATTTTGAGTTGCTATTGTATTAGAAATCATTTGCATCACAGGGCTCCATGTTTGCACATGCAACTTATACCCCTTTTACACCAAAATCCCTGGTCGGACCCTGGTCTTTGAACACAGGAGTTTCCAGGGTTGGACCCAGCTTCATACCCCATTTACACAGCACTGTGACCCAGGTCTGACCCAGGTCTGCGCCGTTTACACTGAACCTGGGTCAGGCCTGCTTTTCCCTATGGATGACATTAAAAATGTCCATTTTAGGACTGATAAACTGCCAGCCAACCTTCCTCAATGATTTAAAATAAAAATTTAAAAGACATGACAAGTTAGCATTGAAAAATGTCGGTTTGTTTATTTAGTAAAATATTTTAAAAAAAAGTTATATTCAGTGCTCAAGCGCACATAGCGGTATAAAGGTGCAGCATCAACCATGTGCTCTCCCCAGCCCCTTCCCTTGCAGCAGCAGACAGAATCTCCCATGTGCTCTCCCAGCCCCCCGCCCCCCCCCCCCCCAAAAAAAAATATATAAATGATACTGCATCCAATTATGATTTCTGTGTGCACTGTCCGTATCCTTCCTTGCTGCTGTCTTTTGCCACTGCAGCGCACTGTAGAAAGGCGTCCAGCACTTCTGGTATCCTTTCAGCACTACCCGGATGTCCCAACCTGGGTTGGGACCATTTACACCGCCCACGACCCAGGTCCAACCAGTGTTCAACCCTGGTCAGGACCTGGGTAGGAGACCAGTGTTTGGCCCCTTTTACACCAACGCTGACCTGGGTCCGACCTGGGTCTAACCTGGGTTATTCCTTGGTGTAAAAGGGGTATTCGACACAGGTTCCACATTAGAGAGTTGACACTGTCTGGATGGAATCGGTACATCTGTCAGAATGAACTTAGGTCTACAGTCATTAGGTGAACCCCACTAGGTCGACTGGCAGGAAGGTCGACCTGACTTAAGGTCGACATGGGCCAAGGTCGACATGACTTAAGGTCGAATTTGCATAAAGGTCGACATGAGGAAGGTCGACTGGTCATAAGGTCGACATGGGTTTTTCACTGTTTTTTTTATCTGAATGTCGACACAGTCGACATGGACACAGTTGGCAATGAGAATCGGACCCTCGCATAGCTTGCTTCGCTCGCAATGCTTCGGGCACGGTGGCTCGCTTCACTCGCCACAGCTTTAATAACCTCCTCCACGCCCTAGTGGATGGTAGGGCATGAAATACCGCCTGTCGGCACATGTCGGCTCAAAAAACAGTGAAAAACCCCATGTCGACCTTATGACCAGTCGACCTTCCTCATGTCGACCTTTATGCAAATTCGACCTTAAGCCATGTCGACCTTGGTCCATGTCGACCTTAAGTCAGGTCGACCTTCCTGCCAGTCGACCTAGTGGGGTCGACCTAATGACTGTAGACCTAAGTTCATTCTAATAGATGACCGCATCCCGTCTGGATAGACAGTCAATAATTCAACAGTAACAAAAGGTGGACATTGCAATGATCAACACTTGAGAAGGTTGATATGAGCTGTTCATGTTTTTTTGGTATCCACGTCGACATCTGGGCATGTGGACATCCAAATAGTGTATATAGATTCTTTGCACTGACATATTGTTGCAGATCTCTCTCTCTCTCTATGCATTATGTCACTTAGCTATGATGGCAATGAGAACACATAGATTTAACCCTTTGAGTGCAGAGGGAATCTGTCAAAATAGGTGTGAAAATTGGCAAGTAAAACTTTTTATTAACCCCTTCCTGACACAGCATGTTTTTGCCTTCCTGACAGAGCCCTTTTTTTCAAATCTGACATGTATCACTTAAGTGGGGATAACTTTTTTTTGCTTTTACTTATCCCAAGTGATTTTGAGATTGTTTTTTCGTGACACATTGTACTTCAAGTTAGTGGTAAATTTTCGTCGATACAGTCTGTGTTTTTTTGTGAAAAATACCAAAATGTCGGAAAAAAATGGAAAATTTAGCAATTTGCAAAATGTTAAATTTTCTGCTTGTGAGACAAATAATCATACCACTCAAAATAGTTAATAACTAACATAGACCATATGTCTACTTTATGTTTCCATCATTATTTCAACTTCCTTTTAATTTTTTTGGACACTAGGAGGCTTACAATATGAATAGCAAATTTTCAAATTTTCAAGAAAATTTCAAACACTGATTTTTTTAGGGACCAGTTCAGTTCTGATGTGACTTTGAGGGACTTGTATGTGAGACACCCCCATAAATGATGCCATTTCAAAAACTGCACCCCTCACAGTATTCAAAACAGCATTTTGGAAGTTTGTTAACCCTTTAGGTGTTTCACAGGAATTAAAACAAAGTGTAGGTGAAATTTCAAAATTTCATTTTTTTTGCAGATTTTCAATTTTAATACATTTTTCTAAGGAACACAGTACATTTTACTAGAGAAATGTGACTAAAAATTGATTCCCCCAATTCTTTTGTTTTCATAAATATCCTATATGTGGCCCTAGTGTGCACGTTGACCAAACCACAGGCTTCATAATAGAAGGAGCACCTACTTGATTTTGGAGCCTCCTTTTTATGAGATTATTTTTTAGGCACCATGTAGGTTTCTAGGCACCATAAGATGCTAAAAGTTAGGAACCCCCCCACAAGTGACCCCATTTTGCAAACTACACCCCTCAGGGAATTCATCTAGGGGTATAGTGTACATTTCAAACCCCCAGGGGTTTCACCAATTGTGGTACAACTGGGCAGTGAAAATGAAAAATTAATTTTTTTACACAACAATGCAGTTCTGGCTCCAAATTTGTCATTTTCACAAGGAATGAAGGAGACAAAGCACCCCAAAATCTGTGCCCCAATTTCTCCCGAGTACGGCAATGCCTCACATGTGACCAAAAAATACCAGTTGGGTGCATGGCAGGACTCAGAAGGGAAGGAGTGATTTTTGGATTTTGCAGCTCAGATTCTGGTGGAATGTTGGTGGGTGCTATGTCGCATTAGCAAGACCCCTGAAGCACCCATACAGTGGAACCCCCCCACAAGTGACCCCATTTTGCAAACTACACCCTTCAGGGAATTCATCTAGGGGTATAGTGTACATTTCAAACCCCCAGGGGTTTCACCAATTTTGATACAACTGGGCAGTGAAAATGAAAAATTACATTTTTTTACACAAAAATGCAGTTCTGGCTCAAAATTTTTCATTTTCATAAGGTATGAAGGAGAAAAAGCACCCCAAAATCTGTGCCCCAATTTCTCCCGAGTACGGCAATGCTTCATGTGTGACCAAAAAATGTCAGGACTCAGAAGGGAAGGAGTGATATTTGGATTTTGCAGCTCAGATTCTGGTGGAATTTTGGTGGGTGCTATGTCGCATTAGCAAGACCCCCGAAGCACCAATACAGTGGAACCCCCCCACAAGTGACCCCATTTTGCAAACTACACCCCTCAGGGAATTCATCTAGGGGTATAGTGTACATTTCAAACCCCCAGGGGTTTCACCAATTTTGATACAACTGGGCAGTGAAAATGAAAAATTACATTTTTTTACACAAAAATGCAGTTCTGGCTCAAAATTTTTCATTTTCATAAGGTATGAAGGAGAAAAAGCACCCCAAAATCTGTGCCCCAATTTCTCCCGAGTACGGCAATGCCTCACATGTGACCAAAAAATACCAGTTGGGTGCATGGCAGGACTCAGAAGGGAAGGAGTGATTTTTGGATTTTGCAGCTCAGATTCTGGTGGAATTTTGGTGGGTGCTATGTCGCATTAGCAAGACCCCCAAAGCACCAATACAGTGGAAGCTCCCCACAAGTGACCCCATTTTGCAAACTACACCCTTCAGGGAATTCATCTAGGGGTATAGTGTACATTTCAAACCCCAAGGGGTTTCACCAATTTTGATACAACTGGGCTGTGAAAATGTAAAAATTTAATTTTTCATTTTCACAGCTCAGTTGTATCAAAATTGGTGAAACCCCTGGGGGTTTGAAATGTACACTATACCCCTTGATGAATTCCCTAAAGGGTGTAGTTTGCAAAATGGGGTCACTTGTGGGGGGGTTCCACTGTATGGGTGCTTCAGGGGTCTTGCTAATGCGACATAGCACCCACCATTCATTCCACCACCAAAAATCACTCCTTCCCTTCTGAGTCCTGCCATGCACCCAACTGGTATTTTTTGGTCACATATGAGGCATTGCCGTACTCGGGAGAAATTGGGGCACAGATTTTGGGGTGCTTTGTCTCCTTCATTCCTTGTGAAAACGAAAAATTTTGAGCCAGTACTGCATTTTTGTGTAAAAAATTAAATTTTTTTACACAAAAATGCAGATCTGGCTCAAAAGTTTTCATTTTCACAAGGAATGAAGGAGACAAAGCACCACAAAATCTGTGCCCCAATTTCTCCCGAGTACGGCAATGCCTCATATGTGACCAAAAAATACCAGTTGGGTGCATGGCAGGACTCAGAAGGGAAGGAGTGATATTTGGTGGTGGAATTAATGGTGGGGGAGGGGGGCTGGTGCTGCGGCTGGTGGGGGGTGGGAGGGGTGCTGGCGCTTCGGCTGCCGGGTGGGTGGGAGGGGGGGCTGCCGGGTGGGAGGAGGGGGGGCTGGCGATCGGTGGTGGTCAGTGCTGTACTTAACAGCACCGATCACCACCGATCACTGTGTTACCGAGCGGCTTAGCCGCCGGTAACACAGAAAACGCTGCAATTGTCTGTTCACATTTGAACAGCCAATCACAGCGATCGACGGCGAGGGGGGATGTCTGCTGTCAGGGACAGCAGACATCTCCAAACTGTCACCGCGTCTATAGACGCGGTGACAGTTCAAAGCCATGACGTGTATATATACGTCAACGGTCGGGAAGTACCTCCCGACCATGACGTATATATACGTCATATGTCTGGAATATCTATCTGTATATATATATATATATATATATATATATATATATATATATATATATATAATATATATATATATATATATATATATATATATATATATATATATATATATATATATATATATATATATAGCAATATAGTGGGGCGGCACTCCAACCAAGTGTGCAAATGGTATCCTCCGAAGATGCGGTGCCCCCCGTGTGGAGAAGCCTGAGAGGAGCTCAGGGTACGTAGAGATTTGATGCGGCGGCACTCGTCAACACAATATAATAAACACCAGGAGACTGGAAGAATTCCCCAACGTTTCGAGGCGGTGTGCCTCTTTATCAAGGTGCAGAAAGACAGGTATACAAAGTAAAAAACATACCTTTATCCCTTTCCGTTGCGTTCAGCGTCCACGCCGGCACCTCCCCCCGGCGCGGCGACATGACGTCATCATTCCGGTATGAAGGGGCGGGCGTCTGGCTGACGTCACACAGTGGGCGTGCTAAAAGTACAATACATAGTATTGAAGTATATGCGTGTAAGAGCATGTAATATATACATGCAAAGTGAAAAAATACATTGCTCAAATATATACAAAACACAGTGCTGATTACTTGAAACGTCTGTGAATACAAATTGAAAACCAAAACATAGTGATAAAACTTATAAATATACGTGTTAAATATATAAAGGTGAGCTATACATATAAACTATAAAGACTCATAAAGGACAAACAAAGACATATACATAATGTGCAGGACCTGTATAATCCATGAATTTATGTTAAAAAATAGGCATGTTTTATGAAGAGTGCTGTTGGGTGGTCGACACACAGTGTCGACTCACCAGACTGCACTATAACAAACTGATTGTTGTGTGCACAATTTTAAATCTTATTGTTGCAAACAATTATACTTCACCTCAATTTAGAGAAGAACATGGCTTGGTAGGTTGGGTTTAGCTAATGCACATCTTTTTATTCATCAGAATAACTGATTACTTTACATTGGACCATTCGGTCACTCAAATGTCCCTGATGGCATTTATGGTTGAAAATCCATCTGCCATCGATGGTCACAACTTTAAAATAACACATTGTTTATATATATGTGTATTTTATATCTATAAGAAATATGACAGACCCGAGTGCTCATTAAGCCCTTTGGGGGCCAGAGTCTCGAGTCTGTATATCCATCTGCTTTCGGCTTGACACAGTTGGAGGCCCCTATCACCTCCTCGCTTGGATTTCGGGATTTGTTCGATAATCCTGTACTTTAATGATGTTAAGGGGTGTTTCGCCTCAAAGAAGTGGCGAGCTACCGGTTGTTCGCTCACTCCGGTGGCGATAGCGCTTTTGATGGCTGACCTATGCCCTGCAGCTCTTTCTTTAAAAGGTCTGATTGTTTTGCCGACGTAGTGTCGGCCACATTGACAACTTATCAGATAGACTACATGGTCGGATGTGCATGTGACCCGCTGTCTGATCTTAATGGGTCGTCCAGAGTAGGGATGGTAAAAAGTGTCGCCCACAACCATAAACTTGCACGTGGTGCATCCACTACATTTGTAGCACCCATTTTTTGGGCTGCCCAAGAATGTGGGATGTTGGCTGATGGGTGTGGTGATGTCATTTTTTACAAGGAAATTTTTGAGGTTCTTTCCCCGTGTGTACGCACACATCAATTTTTTATTTTGTATGGTGCGTAATGTGGAGTCACTGTTGACTATGGGCCAAAGTTTTCTTGTTACTTTGCTGATGTCAGCACTCGCAGGATGAAATAAATTTACCCATATCAGGCTGTTCTCACCACTAGTTTTGGGTGATGGTTGGAGAGCTTGATGTCTGGTCATATTAGACACTTTGTTTTTGGTTTTTATTAATTCATCCTTGGGGTAACCCCTGGTCACAAATTTGTCGACCATTTGATTTAGGGTATGTTCCACTTCAGATGCCTCACTCACAATGCGAGGGACTCTTAGCATCTGTGAGAGGGGAAGTCCCCTTTTAAGTGGTGGAGGGTGATGACTGGTGGCCAATAGTAAATTGTTGCGGTCTGTATCTTTGCAATGCAACATGGTGTTAATTTGATTATTTGCAACAGTGATTTTTACATCTAGGAATACCACACTCTGTTGGTCTATGGCATATATAGATTGTGCCTTCAATAGTGGCACTATAGACCAGACCACCAGGGAGGCGTTAAAAACCCCCTATCCGATTGTGCCGCTGATGTACCTTTTGCCAAAGATACACAAGAACTTGAGAGAACCCCCGGGTAGGCCCATCATCTCGGCCCGGGGGTCCCTATATCAGGCAGTATCTATTTTTTTGGACTCTTTCCTCCAACCCTGTGTACAGGGCGAAGTCACTTACTTAAAGGACACTAACTCTCTGTTGCTAAAATTGGCTGATCTTCAAAGGGTCCCAGATGGCTGTTGGTTGTGCATGGTGGACGTCGCAAGCCTCTACACCTGTATTCCACACGAGGGGGGGCTTGCGGCGGTCCGTGCTCTCATCACTCACAGCCCTCAGTACAAAGGGCCCAATATTGAGTTGTTTATGCAGTTATTGAAGTTGACTCTCCAACGTAATTACTTTATGTCTGACAATAAGTTTTTTCTCCAGCTGTGTGGCTGTGCGATGGGGTCCTCAGTGGCCCCATCGCTGGCCAACAGCTACATGTTCCAGGTGGAAAAGCAGGCATTCCTTGACAGTCCGGACATCAGTAGGCATCTGTTGCTATATACTAGGTATATAGATGACCTGCTGATGTTCTGGACTGGATCTAAGGAGGAATTTGAAGAGGTCATCCAAAATCATAATGCATCCGACTCAGCTGTAAAATTTACATATGCCATAGACCAACAGAGTGTGGTATTCCTAGATGTAAAAATCACTGTTGCAAATAATCAAATTAACACCATGTTGCATTGCAAAGATACAGACCGCAACAATTTACTATTGGCCACCAGTCATCACCCTCCACCACTTAAAAGGGGACTTCCCCTCTCACAGATGCTAAGAGTCCGTCGCATTGTGAGTGAGGCATCTGAAGTGGAACATACCCTAAATCAAATGGTCGACAAATTTGTGACCAGGGGTTACCCCAAGGATGAATTAATAAAAACCAAAAACAAAGTGTCTAATATGACCAGACATCAAGCTCTCCAACCATCACCCAAAACTAGTGGTGAGAACAGCCTGATATGGGTAAATTTATTTCATCCTGCGAGTGCTGACATCAGCAAAGTAACAAGAAAACTTTGGCCCATAGTCAACAGTGACTCCACATTACGCACCATACAAAATAAAAAATTGATGTGTGCGTACACACGGGGAAAGAACCTCAAAAATTTCCTTGTAAAAAATGACATCACCACACCCATCAGCCAACATCCCACATTCTTGGGCAGCCCAAAAAATGGGTGCTACAAATGTAGTGGATGCACCACGTGCAAGTTTATGGTTGTGGGCGACACTTTTTACCATCCCTACTCTGGACGACCCATTAAGATCAGACAGCGGGTCACATGCACATCCGACCATGTAGTCTATCTGATTAGTTGTCAATGTGGCCGACACTACGTCGGCAAAACAATCAGACCTTTTAAAGAAAGAGCTGCAGGGCATAGGTCAGCCATCAAAAGCGCTATCGCCACCGGAGTGAGCGAACAACCGGTAGCTCGCCACTTCTTTGAGGCGAAACACCCCTTAACATCATTAAAGTACAGGATTATCGAACAAATCCCGAAATCCAAGCGAGGAGGTGATAGGGGCCTCCAACTGTGTCAAGCCGAAAGCAGATGGATATACAGACTCGAGACTCTGGCCCCCAAACGGCTTAATGAGCACTCGGGTCTGTCATATTTCTTATAGATATAAAATACACATATATATAAATAATGTGTTATTTTAAAGTTGTGACCATCGATGGCAGATGGATTTTCAACCATAAATGCCATCAGGGACATTTGAGTGACCGAATGGTCCAATGTAAAGTAATCAGTTATTCTGATGAATAAAAAGATGTGCATTAGCTAAACCCAACCTACCAAGCCATGTTCTTCTCTAAATTGAGGTGAAGTATAATTGTTTGCAACAATAAGATTTAAAATTGTGCACACAACAATCAGTTTGTTATAGTGCAGTCTGGTGAGTCGACACTGTGTGTCGACCACCCAACAGCACTCTTCATAAAACATGCCTATTTTTTAACATAAATTCATGGATTATACAGGTCCTGCACATTATGTATATGTCTTTGTTTGTCCTTTATGAGTCTTTATAGTTTATATGTATAGCTCACCTTTATATATTTAACACGTATATTTATAAGTTTTATCACTATGTTTTGGTTTTCAATTTGTATTCACAGACGTTTCAAGTAATCAGCACTGTGTTTTGTATATATTTGAGCAATGTATTTTTTCACTTTGCATGTATATATTACATGCTCTTACACGCATATACTTCAATACTATGTATTGTACTTTTAGCACGCCCACTGTGTGACGTCAGCCAGACGCCCGCCCCTTCATACCGGAATGATGACGTCATGTCGCCGCGACGGGGGGAGGTGCCGGCGTGGACGCTGAACGCAACGGAAAGGGATAAAGGTATGTTTTTTACTTTGTATACCTGTCTTTCTGCACCTTGATAAAGAGGCACACCGCCTCGAAACGTTGGGGAATTCTTCCAGTCTCCTGGTGTTTATTATATTGTGTTGACGAGTGCCGCCGCATCAAATCTCTATATATATATATACATATACATATATATATATATATATATATATATATATATATATATATATATATACATATATATATATATATATATATATATACATATATATATATATATACATATATATATATATATACATATATATATATATATATATATATATATATGTGTATATATATATATATATATATATATATATATATATGATTTCATTTTATACATTTTTTAAGAGTTTTACATGCGGGGGGGGGTTGGAGCTGGGGGGGAGCGCTGCGGCTGCTTCTTGCTGACAGGGAGCGAGGGAGGGGGAGCGGCTGCCGGAGGGAGAGCAGCTTCCAGGCGGGTGGGAGGGAGGGAGAGCGGCTGCCGGGCGGGTGGGAGGGAGAGCTGCGGATCGGTGGTGATCGGTGCCAGCACCGATCACCGCCGATCCCTGTGTTACCGAGCGGCTTAGCCGCCGGTAACACAGAAATAGCTGTGATTGGCTGTTCACAGCGATCGCCGACCGGTGGGGGCATCCCTGCCCCCCCCGGGCGGCGAGGGGGGATGTCTGCTGTCAGGGACAGCATACATCTCCAAACTGTCACCGCGTCTATAGACGCGGTGACAGTTAGAAGCCATGACGTACATGTACGTCATGTGTCGGGAAGTACCTCCCGGCCATGACGTACATGTACGTCAAATGTCGGGAAGGGGTTAAACCCTTTGAGTGCAAAATTTTAGATCCTCAAAATATTTGCTAAAAATGCCAGCGCCTCTCACAGCGACTGTTCTTTTTTTGGGTGCAATATGTAACTGAACTTAAATGAATTAATTGACTTGGCTGTATTTGTATTTATTTATACTAAAAGAACAGCCGCTGTGAGTGATGCCGGCATTTTTTGTGGATATTTTGAGGAAAAAAGGTAGTCATTAGTTAAAAATGCATTTACAACACTATTGTATGTCTGTAGATGGTAATGCTAGGGCTGGATTTGCATTGATGGATACAGAGAGTGTAATATAGTAACAATATTTTATGGTTTGTCATTCATATAATTCTTAATTTCTTATCTTTCTTTGATACAAAAAAAAAAACAACAACAAAAAAAACAGGACTTTTTTTATTAAATTCTCCAGTTTCACCTTCACAAAGTTCATATGGAACAACAAAAAGCCTAAAATCTCCATAGCCAAACTAAAACAACCCAGAGATAGTGGGGGGCTTGGCCTCCCGGATATTGCCAATTACGCAAATGCTCTCCTTGCTAGATTTGCGGTGGCCTGGATGCAGGAAATGGACTCCTACTCTCATTATGAAGTAGACGCTGCAATACTCTTCCCATATTCCCCCAGGGCGCTAATACATATGAATAAACAACAGATCCCCCACCATATATATCAAAACCCCCTGTTTCGAGACATTTTTGATGCCTGGCACATAGTTTGCACAAAAACTGGTATAGACCTAAAATCATCACAATGGATGCCTATATGTGGTAACCCGCTATTCCCCCCAGGGATAAACAACCCATGTTTTAATAGAATACAGAATAAGGGCCTCAAACTAGTAGCCCAGGTGTTTGACCCGGGAGGGAAGGTCCTCACATTCAAGTCGCTACAAGAAAAATATGGCCTCCCTAATGATGCCTTCTTTTCCATAATACAATTACAGCACTTCGTGCAGTCTCTCTCGCCCCTCTCCATAGTAGATGCTCCACACGGCTTAATACACTCCTAGTCTGACAAAATTACAGTCAATCAATTCAAGACCAAAATGATTTACACAGAACTGCAGAATAACTCTTTATTGTCTTTACAAAATAAAACCAGAGACCAGTGGGTCAGAGACTTTCCCCAGGTAACAACGCAGGATATTTTTAAACACTTAGAAACAACAATGAAGATCCTGCAGTCCTCTGTTCTACAGGAGGTGCACTTCAGGGTAATTAACAAGGCATATATGTCCCAGAGGCAGAGAAGTTTCTTTGTGCCAGATGAAACAGGCAAATGCCTGAAATGTGGCTTCCACCCTGCCTCATTCCACCATAATTTCTGGTCCTGTGGATACACAAAAAAATTCTGGTTTAAGATACTTTTCTTCTTAGAGAGAGACTTAAAGCTTAAGGTCCAACTGCACCCTATCCCGATAATGTTCCTCAACTTCGAAGTCTGGAACATCGACGTCTCAAGCAGACATCTAACCCCCTTCTTATCAATACTATTTACTGTGGCTAAGAAGGCCATCTTGAAGGCCTGGACAAGTAAATGCATGCCCAGCCTAACAGATGTTGAGGAATTACTCAACACCTACATGGCTTTTGACAGGTATAACTCGATCCATGCCTCTCAGTCTATATCACGGAGTTTCCTGAGTAAATGGGAACCATATATTAGAACAAAGCTTTTAGAAGTGCAAGAAAAACTATTACATGTTTTAGATGTCTCGCCCCTGTAAAACTGGAATACACACAATCCCAATTTAATTGATGTATTAACGTAAGCACACTACTCCCACGAATTATGGTAACACCCGTGTGCAACTCCTTAGACAGCGATTAATGTTTGCCATAGATATATGTGTTAAGAATTGTTATACCACCCCTAAATCCAAGGTGAAGCGAATTCCTCCACCTGAAGCCAATTCACATCCCTCATGACCCATATCTCATTCTCACCTCCCTCTCCCACCCCACTCATCCCCCCCTCTCTCCCCCCCTCCTCCCTCTCCCAAAACCTCCAATTATTTGTCAATGTCTGACACCAGTTATGCCAATGTATAACCTATATGTTCATACCCAATGGCTTCGAACCAATGTAATGTATGGTTATTATTTATGTTTATGAAAACCCAATAAAAATACTTTTCAAAAAAAAAAAATTCTCCAGGTTCACTACTAAAATATATTAGTCACGGTACTAATTCAGGAATTTACACCTTAGTCCATCTACCACGGGATGTAATGATGCCCGAGTTCGGTGACCAGTCTCCTGGCTTGAGTTTGTGGGAATAGGATGCTTTTCACTCAAGCTGGACTTACAGGCTCTATGGAGGAAATTTACTACTACCGCTTTGTCACCACTCAAATAACCCGGGTCACTGTGTGGTGTGAAAGAGCATTTTGAAAAATACCCGGTCCAGCAACCTGGCAACCCGGCAATCTGACCCTGGTAAAAATAAGGGTTCTAGCCGGGTCGGCCCTGGTTGCTTTGCAGTGTGAAAGGGTCACCCGGGTTAAACGACCTGGGTCCCGTTGACTTCTATGGCGGAGAAAGCAGTGTCACCTTAGTGCTGCCTCCTCCCCCGCCTGACATTCTGCTGCTCCGCCCCGCCCTCCGTCCCCGGATGACATCTGGGACCCAGCAATAATCTAAAATAACATCCTTCTGCATCCAGGTCCAGATCCATAATTTGTCCTCAAAAATACCAGAGGCAGCATACCAACAGAACACTACTCTTGAGCTTAGTAATAATGGTCATCAAATAATAAATATCAAATCAATAAATAAAAAAAAATTAAACAAAAAATATATAACCTGGAAATAAATATCACAATGTAAAAAAAATAAAAATAAAGATGAACAAAATAGAAGACTTTAATAGGGAATGTTCAATTATGATCTGTATGAATTTATCACTTTGCAGCATGTTAAACCTATAGGATGATTGTATAATATTAATATGATACTCTTCTAGCTCATTGTCAAATTCTCTTATTTCACAATGAAAAATAAGAGTACCATATTAATAATCTTTTATATCTATTTGTTTCATTTCATACTTAACATCAAATTGTCCATGTATATGAAATTAACTGGTTATTTTCTTTTTAGCCTGTCATTGCTTTCCATTTGGGATATTACGGATCTTTGCCAATATTAACACTACTGAGGATGGAAATGCTACCAAGGAGGACTGCTATATTACCAAACTCATTCCATTTCCAATGACAACACATTGTCTACCATGGATGTATGGAAGCATTATGCTGAGCTATCATGACCTTCTGGAATTTGTTGGATTGGGTATGAAATAGAAACGTACTGTATGTAGAAACTAAAGAAGATATGGGATAACATCTTAAGTGGTTGATATGAGTACGGAACACTGCGGTACTCATGTGAAAGTCGTCTCGAGAACTGTAGCCATGGTCGAAAATGAGAGTTTTTGGGAGAGCCTTGTGACCGGGCATCCTGTGTGCATCAACTGGAAGCAAGAGGCTGAAGGATCCATTTACCACCTGGCCAGTGTTCTGTTTGTGTTGGGCTGCATGGGAGGAAGTGGTTTTTTTGGGCTTCTATATGTATACATTTTCTTTGCTTTGAGTTTCCTCTGTACGTGTATATGGGCCTGGATGGATGTCTGTGCTGCTGATGTGTTCTCCTGGAACTTCATCCTTCTTGTGATATGTATTGTGCAGATAATTCACCTCGCCTATCAGCTAAGAAGTGTCACCTTCGAAAAAGAATTCCAGGAGGTATACAATGCAGTCTTTCAGCCACTGGGGATCTCACTAACTATCTTTCGAAAGATAATTTCACATTGTAACGCGGAGGTGGTGACCTTGGAAAGGGATCATTGTTATGCCATTCAAGGAAAAACGCCCATCGATAAACTTTCCTTACTTGTATCTGGAAGGTTGGTATTGTTTATGTTATATAAAGCATATGAATAGAAATAACGGCGTCAAGTAGACGGTAATGAGTGAGTCATCTTTGTTACAACGTTTGATGTGCAGTTGGACATCTAATAAGTGCTACCTACAGATGTGTCCACATTTTCTGCTGGTGAATGATGACACATCTGTATACAACAAACCTAATTCAACAATTATTCATTTATCGATCATCATTAATGTACTAATTAGTGAATACATCTGTTGCTGAATAGATTATACCTTCTTTGGCATACTTCGGTATGTGTATCATGTTCTCACATTAGCCATGTCCTCACTATTAAACTACTTAATTGTGGAACCAAAATAACGCTGATGATATTGTGCAACATCTTATGTCTTTAATGAGACTGATTTATCTCCTTGGTGAAAGTTTGGGAGAAGAGGTCCAAGGGGCAAAAGCTGGAGTGTGATGAAGTCATTTGTGTAGTTGTATAGGGGCGTTAGGGTGATGGTGACATAATATGCATCTTCAGGCTCCAGTGGTGCTGTGCAGTGATGCAAATAGCATCCCATCTCTGCAGAGACAGGGGGCCAGATGTGCTAAGCCTTGAAAAGTGATCAAATGGAGAATGATAAACCATCAGCTAATCAGCTCTTAACTGCCATTTTGCAGGCAATTGGGAGCTGATTGGCTGGTGGATTATCCCACTCCATTTTATCACTTTTCAAGGCTTAATTCATCTGGCCCTGTGGCTGTGACACAAATCAGGCCTTCCAGTTCCTGCAACCCCATTAAGAAATGTAGTACCTTGTATGTTCCCTTACTGTCCCTGCAATCAGGAATCTATTGTCCATTCTGGTAGAGTAGGAATGTATGGTCCAGACCTCCATTAATCCCTTCAGTGGTAATCCCGAGAATTTTCTGGGCTACAATTCAGTGCCCAGACTGGCAATCCCGGAAAATTCTCGGGATTGCCACTGTGTAGTGTGCTCCCCCTCCTCAGCCGCTCCTCCTCCTCACCCTGCCCCCCCCCCCCCCCCCCGATGGTTGTGTTACAGAATGCAGCGCCGGTTATTGACACGCCGGGGGCAGGGCCAGGCAGCGGCTGACATAGTACTCAGCTGCACGCCCTACAAAAAAAAACACCACTGAAGGGGTTAATCTGTGTACTAGGGGGATAGAGGACAGTCTGACGGTGAAGCCCTAGACATAAGGAAAAAAGGTACAGGTGCTTTTCATCATAAGCTCACAGTAAAAATGCTACATACTGTAATTGTATAACTGTGCTTTGTATTGCGTTTGCTATAGTGTATGGGCTGCTACCTTCTGGACAACCAAATAAAATTCTGTATTAATCCAAAACAATCCATAGAATATAGTACATGAAATTATATAAATTAAATGATTTGTGTACTCTAAGAGATAAATAAGGAGGATTGAAGAGGTTCTTGCCTGTCATAAATTGGAGCAGCTGGAAAACCACTATCCCATGAAATCTTTTATATACTCTCAAAATATAAACTGTACAAATGCTTCACTGGCTTTATCGGACAAATAAATCTCACAAGTGGAACTTTTATATATGAATCATGAAAGTAAATTGCTCTGTTCAGTGTTCCCTGACATTACACTAAAATTGGTTAAAAATAAAAAATGGGTTTCAGCAATTCCCCCCCCATGTCATTAGGGAAAACTAACCTGCATCCCACATATTGAAGACACTGTTATAAGCAAGTCTGATAAAGGGAAAAATGGTTTGTTTGCTGGGATGCATAGGAGTAGCTGCAATGTGTACAGGGGTGATTTGTCACCTTCCTCAGCAAATGGCTATCTTTTATAAGCTACACTTCTGTTTGTGGGTCAAACTGGGGCACAAGTTTTGCACTCAATTATTATTTGCTGACCAATTTGTCATCTACTCACTGTATCGGAATGTGCTGGCCAATCAGATGGCAATATTACTCTGGATGACCCCTTCCTTCCCCACCTATTGGCTGGGCTGCTATGAGGTGAGGGGTGGACCCCTCAGGGGTGAACACATTTAGCAGCACTATTATGTATAATATATGACATAATGGTACTTCATTTGTGACAAACTAGGTTCAGGAGCACACAATAGTGCATACACACTGGCTTTTGTGAATTATATGATGGTCCACTGTAGTAGATATCCTATTGCTTAGTGTATACCCACCTCAGTTGCACCTTGTTTTTATAGATTTTTTTTTTCATAGTTTTTCGTTTTTTGGTTTTATTTTCTTTACAGAACAAAACCAAGGTTACACTTAAGCCCCATACACACTCGCTGATGGCCACCACTGCTGATATTTGCACCGAGTAGGCTGGCATCCGCAAGTGCATACACACTTACCGATGCCAGTTTAGAACCTAGCGGCGGTGGGGGAGGAAATGGCCAAGTGGCAGTATGGTTATCATTAACAAGGACCTCCCTTGTCTGTACATGCAAGACGAGGGACAGGGTCATTAACGACATTGAGTGTACACACTATAAGATAAAGTTAAAGATATCTTTAAGAAATGGCTGTCTGAAAGATATTTTACTTTATCTTCTAGTGCATGTGGGGCTTAACCCCGGGAAAGAAAGACTCTTTTCTGGGGCATGCTTATTAAGGAGAGGAAAAGTACATAAAATATAACATTTATTATTATCATTTAAAACAAATATCCTTATCTATGAGTAGAGATGTGCAGGTTCTGATGTACTCTGATTTCAAAGCAGGATCTTATTGCCTATCCCAAATCACATGACAGTTGTTGACAGCCAATAAGATCCTGCTTTGACATCAGAGTAAATCAGAGCCTGCAAATCTCTATCTATGAGCCTCGTATCTAAAAACCAAACTAAAATTAATCAAATAAAAAATTCAATAGAGTAACAATATTTTTGTGATATATATCTTCATAGGGTCAAAAACAATTACTGACCAATCAGGTGGCAGCCTGTGAACGTATATACCTCTGGTATAGTGAGCTCAGAAAATTGAGCGCAAAGGCCCTCCCATGGATTATATATATATGCAATAAGATCGCACTCCATACAAAAAATATTCAACCGCTGGGGTGACGTCCAGAACTTTCCTTACAAGAAACAAAGTCCATGTATATAAAGACCAAGGCAACAAGGGCATCCATTTGGGGTGAAGCACAGCGTGGACCACACAGCATACAAATACACAGCTTTTTATTTTGCATCAAACAGTCTGGAGAGTGTGTCTTTTTGGTCTTTATATACATGGACTTTGTTTCTTGTAAGGAAAGTTCTGGACGTCACCCCAGCGGTTGAATATTTTTTGTATGGAGTGCGATCTTATTGCATATATCTATGATTATCCTAACCTCAGTGTTCGGATCTTCTGATTGGTCACCCATTACCTACTTCATGTGGTTGCATCTTTTTTTATGTGGAGGACTACACACAGCTTTTTTCTCCAACTTGAGGCTGTAGGAACCTGCTGTGTGGTCCACGCTGTGCTTCACCCCAAATGGATGCCCTTGTTGCCTAACTCCTGAGGAAGGTCCTTTATGGACTGAAACGCTAACGTTGAGTACCCTTCTTTTTACATTTGATGTTTATGTGAATACAAATACACAGCTTTTTATTTTGCATCAAACAGTCTGGAGAGTGTGTCTTTTTGGTCTTATATATATATATATATATCTTGCAAAAAGATGCGGCACTCAAAGGGTCTTGTTGTAATCACGTTTTGTATTTTGCAAAGTAATAAGCAATAGTTACATGCAGTTCATGAGAATTAACCCCGACGTTTCAATGCCGATTATGGCATTTTCCTCAAGGGCCCATGTATCAGTTCAGCAGTGCAAACACGTAATGATAAATGTACAATGTTTTATACCTGACTTACCGGGTGCTGGGCGGGAGCCGGGTGTAGCCGTAACACACGTCTCCGTGTGTCTGTCTCCCGCTGATGACGTCGCCTAGCTCAGTCCCTCTGTTGCCACGGAGACGCTTACCTTTCCAGCAGCGTCTCCTCTGGTTCCAGGTTACCAACGCCGACGATCACCTCACCGGCTCCCAGTCCAGCACAGGGCTACAATAAAACGAAAATGTGACAAGGCATTGCGTTAGCTTGTTGTGAATCCAGTTATACACAATATCACTGCCCAGAGAAACATTATGGGAGAAAGAGAGAGACAATGTCATAACGTGCCTCCAATGGATGCATATATGCAGTGCTTAACTCTATAAATGCTAGAAAGCACTAGTACTCATGGTGTAGTAGCAAGTATAGAGCGGCCAAAGCTTAGGAGTATGCTTTTGGAGAGCTGTAAAGTGTTGAAATTTAGCAGAGTAGACACACTGTAGTGGTGAAAGGAGAAAGAAACTTTAAAGAGATGAAATTTAGCAGAGAAGGCACACTATAGGGGTGAAAGAAGAATATAAGTCTGTTAAATGCGGGCTCAAAAGTGATGAAATTTAGCAGAGAAGGCACACTATTAGTGGTGAAAAAAGAGAGACATGAGTCTGGTAAATAGAGATTTTAAATGGGTGAAATTTAGCAGAGAAGACACACTGTAGTTTTGAAAAAAGAGAAATTCTTGAGTCTAAGGGCAGTATTCAATGAAAAAAGTTCTCCGTGTTTTATGGAGAATTTTTGCTTTTTTCGCCTTGGACGGAGCATTTTGCTCTCCAAAAGTGAACCGTCCTATTCAATGTGAAATATTCGCCGTCTTTCTAAGTGATTTTCGCCGTCTCTCTCTGTGTAGAAATTCTCCATCTTTTGATGGAGAGCTGGAATGTGAACTTTTAAACTAAAAGGGTTTTTTTTTTATTTTGGTGTAAAAAAATCAGGTTTTTTTTTCTGTGACGGGGCATGTTATTTTTATTCATGTGCTTATAGCACATGAATATATATTTAATTTAAAAAAAAATATTTTTTTTCATTTTATTTTTTTTATTTTTTTACACAGTGCAGCCAGCAGGGGGCCGGATCGCTCAAACCGCTCATTACATATTCATATATTCACTGCACCCGATCGTTAATATGCACGAACGGGTGCAGTGAATACTGGGTCCCCCGCTGGCTATAGGGGGGGGCAGCCTGTGCTGCCTGGGTCCCGGAGAGCCCCCCTCCCCTAAACATTCCTCTGGAGCAGCCAGGAAAACTATAATCTCTCTGGCTGCTCCGTCCTCCGGCTCCCTGAAAGCTCCCTGCCGCGGACGCTCGTCCGCTGCAGGGGTTAAGACTCGCCGCGAGTGGCGGCGAGTCTTAACCACATTGAATACAGGGAGCAGGAGTGGCAGCGAGCCCTCCGGAACACGGAGAGTGCAAGGAGAGCGAAATAAAACGCTCTCCATGCACGGAGAACTATGACATTGAATACTGCCCTAAGAGATAACGACTTTAAAGAGGTGAAATTTAGCAGAGAAGACACACTAGTAGTGAAAAAAAAAAAAATGGTGTGGTCAGATACTGACTCTAAAGAGGTGAAATGTAGCAGAGAAGACACACTGTAGTGGTGAAAAAAGAGAGATATATGGGCCTAAGAAAGACTTTAAAGAGGTGAAATTTAGCAGAGAAGACACACTGTAGTGGTGAAAAAACAGAGATATATGGGCCTAAGAAAGACTTTAAAGAGGTGAAATTTAGCAGAGAAGACACACTGTAGTGGTGAAAAATGTTAATGTGACGTGGTCAGGTAATGATTCTAAAAGGATGAAATGTAGCAGAGAAGACACACTGTAGTGGTGAAAAGAGAGGGATTAATGAGCCTAAGAAACCTAGGCTATGATTAAGAAAAGGATGTACATGTTTCTGATGTGGCGAAAAAAACACATCTGTGTGTAGTGGAATGGTGTGTGGGTGGAGTCCTAATTGGATGTGGAGTGTATGGGGAGAGGTACACTGTGATATTAAGCCAGAGTGGGTTAATGCATCGCTAAGATGAGAGTAAAGTACTCCTTCTCTCGGTGCGATGGAGAGAAATAGGGTGGAAGTTTGGCAGAGGAGACACACTATAGTGCTGAATGAGGTCTAAGGGTTGAAGTTTAGCAGATATTGAAGGGGTGAAAAAAGAGAAAAGGGTAGTCGCTACTCATGGAGTTGTGTTGTAGAGCCTATTAATGGCTTCATTCAATTTAAGATGCTCCTTAGGTGATGTAGATCACTACGGTTGACATAATAACTATAGGAAGAGGTTGTTCATTCTGAATAAATTCTGATCAATAATCAAAGAAAAGCGTTCCAACTGAAACGTTCATTCAGTCCATCTGGGGTGGTTGAACCCAGTCTGTAAATCCACTTCGTTTCGATCTGTAATCGTGCTTTATCCCGGTCTCCTCCTCGTCTGAATGGTGGAATGTGATCAATTAGCATGAATTCCAGATCTTTAAGTGTGTGGCCTGCTTGTAGGAAATGTCTCGCCACAGGTTGTTCTGCCTTGCCCGAATGTAAAGCTGCAGGTATGGCCGATCTGTGAAGGCCCATACGTTCCCTGGCTGTCCGGATAGTTTTGCCAACATAAGTTAATTTACATGGACACGTTATCATGTAGATTACGTGTGTGGTTTGACAAGTGAGAACATGCTTTATGTGGTAAGTTCTATCATGCTTTGGGTGCTTAAATTGTGTGCCCACTTTCATATTCTTGCAGGTGGTACACTTGATGCATCTATAACAGCCTGGAACTTTTTTCAGACACGTTGATGTTGGAGGATTTTTCTCGGATTCAAAGCCCATTACATCTGCATGCACTACAATGTCCCTAATGTTCCTGCTACGTGTGTAGCAGGCCATGGGTTTCTTATGTTTAAGACTTTGTAGACTTTTATCAGATGATACTATTGGCCAAAGGGCTTTGCTTGCTCTTTGGGTCACTGTACTTGATGTGGAGAATTGCTGCTTCCACGGCAGTATGGTGTCTTGAGTGTTTTTGGGGTTTGATTGTAGTAATTGGCTCCTCGGTATGGCTGTCACCTCTTGTTGTTGTTCCCGTAGTTTTTTTATGTTATATCCTCTACTGGTGAACCTGTTGACAATTTGCTCCATGCCTCTGTTTGCTGCTTCTGGGGTATTGCAAATGCGAGCTGCACGCATCAGTTGTGATTTGGGCAGCCCATTTTTCAGAGGTTTAGGGTGAAAGCTTGATGCTAACAGTAAGTTGTTTCTATCTGTTGCCTTGGAGTACAGCCCCGTGTATATTTTGCCCTCCTTCAATGAGACTTCTACATCCAGATAGTGGATTTTTTCTGTGCTTATCTGGTATGTCAATTTAATGGGTGAACTTCTGCCGTTAATATCCGTGATGACCTTCTCCAACTGTGATTGTTCCCCTGACCACAGCAGGAACAGGTCATCAATGAATCTTGTGAACAATATTATGTGCTCAGACACAGCGGGATCTTCAAAGAACATGTTCTTTTCTTCTGCGAACATGAAGACGTTCGCATAGCTCGGAGCTACGTGGCTACCCATCGCACAGCCCGATTTTTGTTCAAAGAACACTCCATCGAACATGAAGTAGTTCCTTTCCAAGGTTAGTTGGAGCAGCTCAATAAAGAGATTATGGTCCAATTCTGTCATGTTCTTTTCTTTCAAGAATTCCCTCATGGTGCGTAAGCCTGCTTCATGGGGTATTGATGTGTACAAGCTACTTACATCAAGTGTTGCCATAATGGTCCCTTGTGGTAATATTGGTAGTTGTTCCAGACGCACTAGGAAGTCTGTAGTATCTCGTATATATGCAATGCCTTGTCACATTTTCGTTTTATTGTAGCCCTGTGCTGGACTGGGAGCCGGTGAGGCGATCGCCGGCGTTGGTAACCTGGAACCAGATTAGACGCTGCTGGAAAGGTAAGCGTCTCCGTGGCAACGGAGGGAGTGAGCTAGGCGACGTCATCAGCGGGAGACAGAAACACGGAGACGTGTGTTACGGCTCCACGCTACACCCGGCTCCCGCCCAGCACCCGGTAAGTCAGGTATAAAACATTGTACATTTATCATTACGTGTTTGCACTGCTGAACTGATACATGGGCCCTTGAGGAAAATTCCATAATCGGCATTGAAACGTCGGGGTTAATTCCCATGAACTGCATGTAACTATTGCTTATTACTTTGCAAAATACAAAACGTGATTACAACAAGACCCTTTGAGTGCTATATATATATATATATATATATATATATATATATATATATATATATATATATATATATATATATATATATATATATATATATATATATATATATATATATACACACCCCTCCGGTGTTCACTGCCAACAGGCAGAAGCAGATATGTACAATACATGTCTTGATTGCTCATTCACACACACACACACACACACACACATATCTATATATACCGTGTTTCCCCGATAATAAGACACTGTCTTATTTTTTTTTTCTTGAACAAAAAACACCATAGGGCTTATTTTAGGGGTAGGGCTTATTTTAATGAACATTGACAGCAAATGTCAAGAAACTTGCCCCCAGTCCTTCTTGATACAGGTAAACATACCCCAGTACTCCTTAATAAACATGCCCCCAGTCCTCCATTATATCAGCAAACATGCCCCAAGTCCTCCATTATACCGGTAAACATGCCCCCAGTCCTCCTTACAGTAATAAACATGTCCCCAGTCCTCCGTGATAAAGGTAAACATACCCCAGTACTCCTTTAAGTCTCAATAATGTCCAGCTCTTCTTTGCTGTGACACAGCTCCGTTCTGCAACCGCGTTATGTGCGCGGTGACGTACAGCACCGCAATGCATCCATGGGAATAGAAGCGGCTTCAGAAGAAGCCTGTGCTTTTACCTACACAACGGAGGTGAGGGGGGTTAGGGGTGGTGAGTGGGGGATCAGGGGGGTTTAGCAGGTGTAGAATCTATTGTCTTAACGCCAGATAATGAAATTTTACTAGGGCTTATTTTCGGGGTAGGGCTTATTTACGACCAGTGTCCAAAATCAAGGGTAGGGCTTATTTTCGGGGTAGGTCTTATTATCGGGAAAACACGGTATATATATATATATATATATATATATATATATATATATATATATATATATATACTATACTGGGGCAGATGTATTAAGCCTTAACAAGAGATAAATGCAAGGGTGATAAGGAGAGATAAACGTCCAGCCAATCAGCTCCTAACTGACTTTTTTCAAACACAGCCTGTAACATGGCAGTTAGCAGGTGATTGGCTGGACGTTTATCTCTCTTTATCACCCTAGCATTTATCGCTTGTTAAAGCTTAATACATCTGCCCCACTGTACTACATGTAATTCCTCAATGGAGGTATGGTACTGTAGATGTAGACCAGAATCTACTGCTGGTAGAAATAGGCAAGTCCCTCTGATGATGGTTAGTGCAGAAGGAAATTTGCCAGGATTCCAATGAGAGTCCTGGTGAAATACAGTGAGATGACAGTGTATATTTAGGTCTCACTGTTTAGACATACTGCATACTGCCCCTGTGTGCACTAATTGGCATTGAACGTTAGAGGTGAGAGGGTCTGATGAAATGTGAGTGTTCCAACAGAAAGTCTGATGAAAAGAATCTGTGCAGAGAATGCAAGGTTGGCTCTCAATGAGAGTCTTAGTATATGGGGAAATGAAGGAATAGGTTAGAAGTGTCTATACATGGTAAGTAGCAATGTGATGTCACAAAAAAATGTTTCCTAAATAATTAAATTCACAAAGCTTTTAACCTTTTACACCATTTTCTGGGAACAAAAGGGGAAAAACTAATTGATGTAAATTCAAAAGGAAAATAACACGCGTTGTCAACCCAATTGATGGTACATTTTAATACAACTTTCAGACCGCAAATGCAGAATCGCACCGGGACAGGTTCAGTCCTGGTGTGACCCTGCTTGTGTGGTCTGTTCAGATCGCATCAGCAAACCGGCAATATTGCCGGTTTGCTGACGTCATGTGTGGGCACATCGGAGCATCATCGGGGGTGCGGGAATAAGCAGCGCTTTGAGCTGGCGCTGCTCCAAGCGCTGCCTCCTCCATTTTGTACACGGGAAATGGGTCGCTCGACCTCATTAACCCATTCACATTGCACAGCTACACTGCAACTAACCGGTAAGAACCCTTCTTTTTACCTGGTTCGTATTGCCGTGTTGCTACTGGTTAGCTGTAACCGGTAACCCCTTACACATCGCACCAATTACCAGGTCAAACCGGCATGAACCTGGTAATTTGGTGCGATGTGAAAGGGCTATAAGAAACTCTTGATCTGATAAACAGATTATGCTCAGGAGTAACAAAAGAGGGGTTGTAACATATAGTGTAGGATAGAAGATCTGTACTTGCATATGACAAAGTGATTGCTTCTGATCTAGACTAAATCCTTCAATGGTAGAGACAGGGTGATCCAGGTGTGCACTACCTTGAGCCACAGTTGACAGATGGCCGTTTCACCCAAAGCGGCTAGTTCACTGTGTTGTGGGGTCTCTGGTATAAGTATCTGTATGGGATCATGTGTGAGATTAAGAAGACGGTGATCTAAAATAACAAAGAATCAACTTCCTGTACGTGTCGTATGCGTATTTCCGGTAATCGCTTCATTCCCGCACTTCCGGTAATCTTGGAGAATGGAGTTCTGTGTGCACCTAATCTGTACGCTTCTGTTAATTGCATTGAAGGCACTTCAGAAGTCAAATGGACTTATACAGTAAGGGCTTGACAATTTTTAAAAAAAACTTTTTTAAATCTAGGAGCCAAGATGAAACAAACAAACTGAAAACTTGTAAAAGGTAAAGCAATATAAAACAGGACAAGCATTAACGGTAATGGCTATCACCGACTAACCTATTTGTGGTGTTTTTGTCCATATACTTGGTGTGTTCTTTTGGAATTGTAGTACCACCTGTCTACAGACATGTCAGGATTGAAGTTTTTATTAGATGGACAGTTCATGTAGATCAAAATATATACATACTAGTTAAGCCCACTCGGCGCGAAAGCTTCGAAAGCTAGTTTGCTACCCCGTGATTTCCTCTGTGTTTATGTATGTGTGATTGCCTCTGTGTGTCTGTATGTGTGAGAGAGAAAGAGCTGTTATTTCAGTCACTGCCAGCAGATGGCAGTGTTTCGGGTACACACGGACACTAGATCTATATAAGATACAACATAACATCACTGTCAAGGGATGTATATAATGTCAGTGCTTAGGGTCTGAGTATATTAACACTACCTAATCAATAATGCGATGTACATCCAACTGGGGTTGGTTGGTACTTGTCCTGATATGAGTCTGTAAGTGTGTTGCACGACATCCCGCTGTGCATTCACTTAGCAGATGTCATGAACCTCTGGGTGTTTGTTCTTCTGTTAATCAGATTCTGCTTGGTCTTTCAGTGTATTCTGCCTGGATTCCTTCAGCCTGCACCTAGGCTGCAATCATTGTGTGTGTGTGTGTGAAACTACAGTATGTTCAGCTCTCCTTGATTAGACACGTGAGAGACTCTAGCCCAGTATCGTGACAGCTGTAACTCCTTAGCTCCGTGCTATCAGTGGTTCAGCATTCTCCATTTAATATCTCACTGTAATCCTCTAATTCAACTCTGAGATTACATTTACCACCCTGTTAGTCTGCCAATCAATGCAAGACAGGGGATAAATATCCTGCTCTTAAGCTCAGGAGTTGCCTTCATCAATGTTGTAACAACTTACTGTTACCTGGCACCCTGTTCAGATATTTTGTTGGTAGCTGCTACTCGCTCCACTGGGTCCAGCCCAGCCACAGTACCAGCTACCTGCTCTGTTAGGTCCAACCACAATACCCGCTACCTGCTCCGTTGGGTCCAGCCCAGCCACAGTACCCGCTACCTGCTCTGTTAGGTCCAGCCACAATACCCGCTACCTGCTCCATTGGGTACAGCCCAGCCATGGTACCTGCCACCCACTTCACTGGGTTCAGCCCAGCTACAGTACCTTCACCGGCTCCACTGGGTACAACTCTGCTACAGTGCCTGGTGTCCCGCTACTGTAGCTGTTTGTGGGTTATTCAGCTCTATCCGGATTCCAGCCACTATTAGCAAATCATCCGGTTCACAGTCACTTCCATTGTGCAATTCGGTATCCAGATTTGGTCGTTATTAGTGCATTATCCGCAACCCTATTACCAGTTACCTTAAGTGATTTCCAGTGTCCCTGGATCCTGTTACTTTGCAAAGTTGGCTATCGTGAGTTAAAGTTATTCCGGGTTCCCCAGATTCCAGTACTAGTTCAGTATCTCCAGACTGAGTACCTGAGAGACTTTTCAATATCCCCCCCGGATTCCTGTACTGATCCATCATCCGAGGATTGAGTACTTCAGAGACTTTCCAGCATCACTGGATTCCTGTACCTGTTTGGTGTATTCAGTTCCATTCTGGTATCACCAATTCCAGTCAGCTTCTCTGTAAGTCTCTGTAAGTTCTCAGCCATTGTATCCACCACAGCCCACCACGGTCATGACTGAGGGCTCAAATCCTTATTCGTGAAGCTAGACTTTCTTTGGCATTTCTGTGTCGCCCAGGTTCTGTAGATGGTGACCTTGGGATGATGCTGGTCATCATCTACAGAACCTTTGCTGTACTCTACAATAATTTACCAAATAGCTTACAGTATCTTTATACCTTAAGGCTGCTGGGTGTTTGGCATGGTTACTAGAAAAGTTGCAGCTCACAGTGCTGACACACCGAAGTGCATAGGGAATGCTCATCCATTATCTCACAGGAGCAACTGTGCTCACAAAGCTACTTGAAGCATGTTTATACTGGGGGCATTTTCCATTCACTTTAGTTTTGTCATCACAGAGTGATCTGAGAGACCTTTATATATTGAAAAGTTAATGTTCAAAGCCCCTGCCTGACACCACCCTTATGTGTATATTACTACAGTATATGTGGCCAGACACCAAAATATATATATATATTTTTTATCACAGCAATAAGTAATCTTTATTGTCCAGCCTCTATAATTTCTCAGTCGCCAGGACAGGGGCTTTGATAGGAGCCCGACCTGGCGATAAGTGATCAGCACCGGAATCACTGAGAAAATCTATACGTTAACACAGTGGTTCCCAACACTGGTCCTCAAGTACTCCTAACTGTTCAGGTTTCCAAGTCAACCGGCAGGAGCACTGTGTATCACTAACTGTCACATTTTCAAAAGCAACAGGCAGCATTAGCAGCTGGCGGCGTGGCTGTGATCGGCTCTGATGTGCCGGAAGGGGGGCGGGGCTGAAAGTGAGGGCAGTGAGGGGATCTGTTTTCCGGCAGGCGTCCTGTACAATATAGGGCGTCAGTCTATCCCACAAGCGCTTGGCTCTGTGGCGGTGGCAGCTCCCAGTGTTCCAGGGTCCCTGCGCAGGCCAAAGCAAGTTTTCTCCTCCCAGCGTCCAAGGTATGGTGATCTGGGGAGGAAGCTGGTAGTGGGAGGAATTCAGGGTTAAAGGCTGCATTTCCCCCTGTTTCCAATCCAGACTCAGGTCGATCACCTTGGGGTCTGTGTTTCACTTGGTGTATGTGACAGTATGGCTGAGAGAGAGGTACCTCTAAGGCAGCACTGAACCTTTATACCTGTAAGAAATGTAAGGTACAATATACGCAGCATGTTAAAGGTGTTGCAGTATGTGAAGCTTGTTATGGTGGAGTTCAGCCTTCACCTACGGGCCCGCACCAGCAGACGGAGCTGCAGTGCCTGCAGTGTCTACCGCTCGCCGCCAGGAACAGAAGCCCACTGAGAAGCCTGTGGCATGACAGGCTCCCGGACCACTTGGGGAGTTCCCAGGTGGGTGCAAGGCTGTTGGCCTTTGCAGAGGTATGGCGACAGATTTTCACAGATTCATGGGCCCAGCAGGTGGTATCAGGGGGATACCAGCTGGAGTTCACGGCTTTTCCTCCAAGAATTTATTTTTTTCTGCAGGGCTCCCGTGGTTGGAGTCAAAGTGGGAAGCTCTGTGGCCGTCAATTCAAAAACGGTTGCAATTGGGAGTAATTGTAACAGTGCCAGTGGAGCAAAGAGGACAAGGTTTTTTTTTTTCAACAATTTTTTTTAGTGCCCAAGCCAAATGGCACGTTTCGTCCAATCCTCAATCTGAAAGGGTTAAATCACTTTATTGTTTACCACAGATTCAAAATGGAATCAATACATTCGGTGGTGGCAAGTCTCGAGCCAGGGGAGTTTATCATGTTTCTGGACATAAGAGACACGTATATACATGTTCCCATTTCGGAGTCGTATCAGCAGTGTCTGCGGTTTGCGGTGCGGGAGGCCCATTTTCAATTTTGTGCGCCTGTTTGGTCTATCATCAGCACCACAGATTTTTACCAAAATAATGGTGTGCATGTTTGCAGCCTTACGACAACAGGGAATCATCATTGTTCCATATTTGGACAATCTTCTCCTCAAGGCTCCGTCCAAGGAGAGGTTGACCTCGGATGCTTTCCACACATATCAATTTCGGATCCAACATGGGTGGATGACCAATTTCCCAAAGTCACAATTGCAGCCTGCCCAGAGGCTCCTGTTTCTAGGGCTACTGTTCGACACAGTCCAACAACGGGTGTATCTTCCTTTGGAAAAGGTTTTGTCCCTCCAGGCAGTGGTAAGGCAGGTTATAGGGGCAAGACACCTGACAGTTCCCCTATGTATGAGGTTGTTAGGGAAGGTGGAGGCCACTTTCGAGGCTCTTCCATATAGGAGGTTACGGTCCAGGACGTTTCAGTTGGACATTCTTTCCCAGTGGTCGGGGTCTCACCTTAAAATGCACAAGTGCATAAGACTGAAGCCAAATACAAGACTGTCTCTGCTGTGTTGGCTTTTCATGGATCATCTCTTGGAGGGTCCTCAATTCGGTCTTTTGGACTGGACGTTAGTGACAACCGATGCCAGCCCTCGAGGCTGGTTTGCAGTAACCGTGGGTCAGTCATTTCAGGGTCAACGGTCCAGAGTCCCGCCTCCATATCAATCTGCTCGAATTAAGGGCCGTCCGGTTGATATTGGCACAGGCTTCACATCTGCTTCAGGGAAGAGCAATCCAGATCCAGTGGCATATCTTAACAGACAAGGTGGGGCATGCCTCAGGTGGATCTGATGGCATCCAGAAGGAACAACAAGCTGCCCTGTATTTTGCCCGGTCGAGAGACCCGGTGGCAATGGCAATGGATGTTTTTCCGTTCAGTGGCGGTTCAGTCTGCGTCGGCTTCTCAAGCAAATCAAAAGAGAATCCGCTATAATGATTCTAATTACTCCAGATTGGCCGAGGAGGTCATGGTACACAGATCTCCGACTGCTGTTGGTGGACGACCCATAGAGGCTTCCACTGCGAAAAGATCTGCTTCTTCAGGGACCGTGCGTTTACCCAGACTTGAACAAGAAAAATTCTCTACTGTATTAAGTGCGCCTAGAGCAGCAATAACGATCACAAACAACAATAAGGGATAGTTCGGTCCCTCTACACAAATAATACAAAACAAGAAATGTGATGTGATCCTTGTAGCGCTCAAATATATAAAAACAGAAAATAGTTACGTGCTACCCAGATGTGGAGTGTGTCACATCAGATTTTTCATGGGCAATTCATACATAAAAAAATAAATAAACAAGGACTTATATAGTGTAATATGTTTCTCAACAGTTCTTATTAGGACTATCTTCCCAAGGATGATAAAATGAGGTCTTCCTCTGTGTGATAGTGGTACTATTCTTTAAAGGTTCACCTCCTGTGCAGGCAGAGGCGTAACTATCGTCCCGCAGCCCCCGCCGTGGCGGGGAGGCGCTGAGGTTATGTGGGCGCCGGGGGGGCTGTGGGACAACAGTCACTGTCTGGCTTCCTGTGTGCACCGTCCGGGTCCCAGCTCTCCCAGCTATTGCCGCAGCGCTGCTCTCACTGATACAAAAAGTGACACTTGGAAAATGGCTGCCCCCATACCGCAGACAGTTTTTCTTCTGCTGTATGGGGGCAGCCATTTTCCAAGTGTCACTTTCGTTAGCAGCAGTAGACGGGAGAGCCGGGACCCGGCGCGGATGGATGCGGCCCAAGGTAAAATACACACGCACACAAACACACACATACACACACACACGCTCTCTCCCCTCAATCCCCCCCCCCCCCCCCCGCGCCACGGCTCCCCGCTGCTTTTTTTTTTTTTTTTTAGGGGGGGGGGGGGCGCCCCCCTGCATTTTCGGCAGGGGGGTGCACAATTATTAGTTACGCCTCTGTGTGCAGGCAATAATGAACAATGCTTACAATAAGCTTACATTTATATAGGTGGTAAAAAACATATCAATGTATCTTTCAGATGCTCACTTGTATGCTTACATTAGCCTTGCAGTGGATCCTCATGTAATGGTTTATTTTCAAAGAAGCGACGTCCAGGCAGAAATTTAAAAACTTGGTGAAGTTTATTTAAAAAAAGTAATTCTAAAAGGAGGGGCATGTTTGATAACAAATATAACTCAAACAGCCTTTTCCAACACAATAAAACACCAACGCGTTTCAACAGTGTCTGTCTTTATCAAGGTGCAATGTCTTTCTGCCTGGAACTCATATTTATACCTGAGGGGTATAAGACCACCCTCTGGGGGGAGTGGTCACATTTCACACTATAACATACATATCTAGGTTATTAATGCAGTTTATGCGTCTGGAATAAACTTTGTATAGTGGATAACATAGCCATTTGTAGTCCCAACAATATATACATATTGTATATATTGTTGGGATTACAAATCGCTACCCCCACGAGCACTACCCCCACTATCCACGCCAGAGTGGAGTTGATTTTATATAGTGTGGCAAGCGCAGCGGATTACTTTACATGTATTCCGCGTCCCCTCGCTGTGCTCGCCACGCTTTTATCCCAGTGGCTCGCTGCGCTCGCCACACTATATAAAAACAACTCCATGCTGATGTGGATAGTGGGGGTATGAAAAGGTCGGAGGACACGTTCTGCTGTGCTCGCCACGCTTCTGGGTAATGTGGATAGTGAGGTCCCGCGATCCCGCGGAGCTAAGATAGCAGTGAATAAATAACATAGGAAAATCGCATCATATCGCACGGCCCTTAAAATGGCCCATGCGATGCGGTGCTATTTTTCCTACGCAGAATAGCGTTCTATTCTATTCTAGCGTTCTATACATAAGTATCAAAAAAAAAATTATATCTATATATTTACACAGACACAATGCAAGTGCTCAACAGTGGTTGAAGTGCAAGCTTAGAGGTCGTGTCAGAATGGAGAATGTATTGAAAGTGGAGGTGAATGGAATTTGATCGTTTTTCAGTCAATGCAGAGGAATGACTGTATACTGTCATATAGCCGATTCTACCACCGATGATCAGTTAATACTGCATTTCTTTAGGGAACATTTTAGTAAATATTATTTTACAGGGTTTATTTTTTAACTTGCTTGTCTCAGTAGATATGACTACAATTCCATATTTATTATAGACACTTTCTATTTATTAGTAGCCGGTTGCTGCGTGTCAGAGCAATCTGGAATCACAAGGACAGCTAGTAACTTGTGCATGGCTGTAGTGACCTTATTTGGTAAATGCAATGTTACCAGTGAGTCTTGTGACATTTACAAGTCATTTGTGCATGTCTGCTGTGCAGCCTCTCATTCTGCCTTGCCTTAGATATGAAGCTAAACTTGTATAAATGATTTGACAGCTGAAATAGATTTGCCACCAAACCATCAAACCTTATCACTATTCACACACTTGTTCCTTGTAACAAGAGGTTGTCCTGCTTTGTGATGCTTCTTTTTATTTATTATAAGGAGCTTGGTCCAAAACTGGATAAGAGAAAAACTCTCCAACATCCATTTAATATCTGCTACAATGCAGAACTAATATATAGGCACATAAGCAGCAAGTACAAGTCAAACAAGAAAGTGTAGAAAAGTCCCAAGGCGCTATCAGTCCTTGCAGCCTCAATTCCAAATGGAGGACCACTTGGTAATCCTCCTCTTGCAGATACTCCAGAACAAATAAAGAATTGATGGCGCTTGACTTGTGTGTCCAATGATATATTGTTCTCGGATTGAAAAAAACAAAAATGTGTATGAGTGACACGAACTATACAAATTTAATGGGGTGAAAATAATTCCCAGGAGGAAATCGTACCGAAACTCACACTGCAGTGATGTGCTCAAAGTATATAACGGTATCTTTTGAAGGGTTCACCACTGTGATGTAGATATATATACCAAATAAAGTGTAGGCAATCTCATATGCGTACTGTACACACTGATTGAACAGGAGATTTAACGCATATCAAGGAATCTTTAAAACTGTTAGATCCAAATACAGCCACCCGATCACCAATCTTTATAACAAAGGTAACTGCGTGCCATATTCACTGCAGGTGCAGGTAATCAATGCATATAATGGTATCTTTATCGAGATAGTCCCCTTTTGAAACCACTCTCAAAGTATTCCCCACATTTGGAAGTGGTTTACCTAAAAACAAAGAGGAGGACCAGTCTCAGTAAAAAAGTTTAATAAATATGTCTGTAAAGTGGCCATAAGCCACAAATACAGAATAGAAACAATAAAACAAAACTCACTTGTTATCCAACATGTTTCGGCAGTCCCAGCCGCCTTTTTCAAGGATAGAAAGTGAGAGGAACTAACAGGGTTTAAACAGCAATATGGAGGATCCATTTCCGGTTCACCTTAAATAGGTACAAGTACCTTTCCAAGGTGTGTGTGCGCGAGCTTACGCGCATGTGTGTGCGTTTTATGGTTTATCTGAGATTAGTAAATCCCTAAAGAAGTTGGAAATAATAAAGCGTGTTCGATTGTTCTCTCTATCTGGAACATTGGTTGGAAACCATGGAACACAAATTCATTTGGAGCTTTGCATCCAGGATCCGGTGCAGCACAGTTTGGTGAACCATACTTGCAGGGCCGCCGAGAGGCAGGGGGGGCGGGTACATTTTACCTGTCCCTGGCCTGTCAGGGGGGCCCGGGCCAGGGGACAGTCACACTTAAATTTTTTTTTTTTATGGCAGCGGTGTAGCAGCAGCATGGGCGGGAGGAGAAGGGTTGTGGCGGCTGGCCAGTGAGAGCGGGTCAGCGGCGGCAGCCTATGTCACTTTCACTCACTGTGTGTGGAGTGTGCTGCAGTCTGCAGACAGTGACAGAAGGCCCCATCCACTACTGCGGAGCGTCTGCAGAGAAACTCTGTGTGTCTGCAGACTGCAGCTGCTTTCACAACACTTGATGTGAGAGCGAGGGGAAGGTCATGTGCACGAAGCGTGGCATGTGACAGGGGAGGCTGGAGCAGGAGGAGCTCCTGAATCTACTGTCTGACTCGAGTCCTGCCCTGTAAGTGCATTTTTGTTCTGCCCTGCCTGTCTTAATACTAAATTGTTATCCATATAAATGTATATATGTGCCTTCATCATTGGATTATCAATATATAGATATATATCTATAGATATATAGATATATTATATATCTATAGATATATAGATATATTATATATATATATCTATATATCAATATATCTCAAATTATATATATCTATAGATATATATCTATATATGTCAAGTCTTGATGAAAATGTTATTGTGACATTGAAACGTCGACAGCTTATTTGATATGTTCAAGTGTTTACTATCTACATAAAAAAAGTTAATTTTTCAACAAGTCCCACGGAGTGACTCCTTCTTACCTTCTGTTATATATATATATATATATATATATATATATATATATATATATATATATATTGATAATCCAATGAAGAAAGCACACTAGCAATTATGCAGAAATGACTGTATTAGCACCTAGCACTTGCAGGGTCTCCTCCGTCCTCAGGGCGATACAGCATAAATACTGTATACACTCAAAAAGACATTCAATTTCCCATATAAATACCCTCACTGTAGTCTCCGCTGGGCACCTGGGTCCATCCTACTAAAAGTGCTTGGCACCATACTTCCCGTATCGCGCACAGTAGGAAGTCAGGGCACACTCGCATTCATTCCACTGCTCCCCCTCCTCGTTCCACTGGCTGGCAGTACCCAGCTCATGACAGGCGGATCCACGGCACCCAGCTGTAACAGAAGAGGCGATTTTAGACCCCAATGAATGAGTGCCATGGATCCGCTTTTATGATGTAGCTTGGTACTGCCTGCCTGTGGAACGCAGGTGAGTGTGTTCTTACTTCCTATTGGAAGTACGGTGCAAAGCACTTCCGGTAGGTCGGACCCGGGAGCCCGGGGGGGGATGGAGAGATGGGACTACAGTGGGGGTATTTATAGGGGTAAGTGAATATCTTTTTGTGTGTATATTTATTCTGTATCGCCCTGAGGACAAGGGAGACCCTGAAAGGCGCTAGGCGCTAGAACAGTAATTTCTGCATAATTCCTTGTGTGCCTCCTTCATTTGATTACCTGTACAGACTTCTGGAGTACACCAGTTCCACTACCTTGGAAAGGTGGAGTGCCGACATAATAGTGGACTCACTCAGGACAAAATATGCGGTGACACTTGGAGACTAGGTTATACGTCTCCAAGTGTCAGCGCATATTTTGTCCTGAGTGCCGCACCTCCTACAGCGTCTGCAAATTGTTTTAGTGAGGGCACCGGAATCGCTGTTAATTTCATTGGGAGTGCTGGACCACACACACACATATATATATATATATATATATATATATATATATATATATATATATATATATATCTATATATATCTCCAGTATATCGCGAGTGCTGCCATCTTTGGAGGATTTTATATACAGTGTGTATATATATATATATAAACACAGGGGGCCCGGCACTCACTACAACAAACTAACTCACCTTAACTTTCAAATAATCAATAAATAAATAATGGGGTTTTAGTTCATGAATTGATCAATGCATTTAAGCTTGCAGCCCATCGCCAAGGGACCCCATTTCACTGCAAGTCCTACACTAACAACTGGTTTTCTTGGGAACCTGGCACCTGCTTACACATCATAGCTAAAATGAACATGTCTTTTTTTTCTGGGTTAATGCTCAACTGCCAAGTAACTTATGGCTTTTATAAGGTGAGACAATCCCAAACACAGCACCTGAATTAGTATTAAAGGGGCAGCTGTCACAGGTTTCAGGTAAATGAGCTTATCTAGGGTGCATGAGAAAGCTATGATCACAGTAAAAGAGGTTAATTAAAAATCAACCCAAATATATAGATACAGAAGTACCAACACACTTGCCATTCATATATATATATATATATATATATATATATATATATATATATATATATATATATATATATATATATATATATATATATATATATATATATATATATATATATATATATATATATATATACAATGTCCAAAGAAATAATGGCACTCAGGAGGCAGATAACAATCAGAAGAAAGCAGATATAATGTCAAGCTTTCGGGGACTTAAACCCCTTCTTCAGGACAAACCTACAGCCTATATATATATATATATGTTTATGTGTTCTCTAAAGCACCTTGATAAAGAAGCCTTGTGGCTTTGAAACTGTTGGTGGACAAAACTGCCTGCTGTGTCTTCATTCTGAGTGCCGCCGCATCCCCTTAAGCCAGTGGTAGCCAACCACGGTCCTCGAGAGCTACCAACAGTGCACATTTTCCAGACAACCTAGCTGCTGCAAAGGTGCACTCATTACTAGCTGAAACATTTTAAAAGATCCACAGGTGGAGCTAAGTACTTCACTTGTGATTCTGTGAGGAGAGCTGGAAAACATTAACTGTTGGTAGCTCTCGAGGACTGGAGTTGGCAACCCCAGCCTTAAGATATATATATATATATATATATATATATATATATATAATACTTATGACCCAGCTGCTGGGAGGCATGCTTGCCATAGTTCTGTGAGTGGGTTCTTCTCATGTGCTAAACACGCCCTTAACATGCCGTGGTCACAAACCCCCCCCCCCCCATGGGGGCCCCTGGAAGTTGATGTACCGGGGCCCAGAATTTCTCTTGGCAGCCCTGCATACTTGTACAGGATGACAACCAGTCTCGGATAAAATTAATCAAGGGAACTCTTGCATGTTTTAGAGTTCCCCTCCGTATCATAATTGAAATAATTAGCACCACCTGTGGATATTTTAAAATGGGTCAGTCCATAATGAATATACATGTGCACCAAATAGGACATCTGAAAAACCTACATTGTTAGGGGTCCCTGAGGACTAAATTTGGAAAACTGTATAGAATGCCTTTTAAAAGACAGTGGGCGTAATCATATGTCAATGAGCATCTATTATGTGGCATATCATTTTGATCATGTATATCTTATAAATTTGGCAGGATACGTGTGACTGTGGATGGAGAATTTCTTCATTACATTTTTCCACTTCAGTTTTTGGATTCACCTGAGTGGGACTCACTCAGACCATCTGAAGAGGGTTTTTTTCAGGTAATAAGTGAATGCATGTTTCTTAAAATATAATTTGTTAATTGTTTTCTACAAATTTATTCAAGGGTAAGGATAATTAGTGATCTATAAGTAGGCAATATTTGATTCAATTGCATCAACAAGTATTAAAGAGGATGCTACCTCCATCTCCAATGTTTCCTAAACAGGAATGGTTGCCTAATGTGGTGATTTCCTCACAGCTTAACGCAAGAAAATGGGATTATATGTTCTTACCATATAGATAATTGTACTCCACAATGTCTAAAGGTGTGTACACACGGCAGATGCTGCCATGAGATGCGAGTCCCAACGCGATCAAATCGCATCGGGACTCGCATCTCACGACATGCCAGAGGGGCACAATTTACACTATATAGTGCAGATCTGCACTATACAGTGTTGCCTGCCCTCTCTATCTGGCTGCCGATATGCGCTCACACGGGAAGCCCTAAAAAAGCATTTTGCATGCGATTTTGCTTCCGATGTTCCCTATATCGGGAACATCGGAAGCCAAATCTAACCGTGTGTATACACTATTAGAAATCATGTTAGTAGAAACCTAGTGCTAATTAAGGCATAAACAGACATCAAAGAGGAATTTGGAAAATAAAACATGAACCGTTATATAGTGCTACAGCAGTCCTTTCACTTTGTCAGTAATAAATGGTATGGGCTGGTTAATCTAACAGAGTACAGTGTCCTCTTTAAATATCAAATGATGTGTAAATTATAATTACATTTGGGGATTCTTCCACTAGCAACCAAGTTTAGTTAACCGTTGCATTCATCATAGCTTCTTAACGAGATGTTCTTACAACCTTGTTTGGCAACTGACAGTGTTCACCTTACAGCTAAGGGCTAATTCTAAAGCTGTGTACACATGCTTAGATTTTTCCCTGCTCTTGATTAGATTTTGCTTATAGAAGCAAAATCGAATCCACATCGAATGGTTTTTAGGACACTTTCGATCTGCATTCGATTCGATGCGCGCTCCCGTTTTTCTCAAAATCGAATTTAAAAATCTACTGTGCAGCCAAGGAAATCTCGAATTCCATCGAGTAAATCGAATGAGTACATTTTGCCTACATTGTGAAATCGAATTGAATGCAAAAGTACAGATCTAATGCCAAACCGAATGGGATGATCTAATAGAAAATCGAATCTAACATCAAATCTAAAGCAAATCTAAGCGTGTGTACAGGGCTTAAGTCTGATGCATGGATGATGTTGGTAGAGCAGTATTTTTCTTCTGTCGTAGCCTGAGTCACTTAAGCGACCTTGCATTTTTGTGTTTGTCACACAGGAGTTGTTCAGTCTCATTGGACATTCCTGAGCAGTAGCATCTTATAGGAGTGTGGTAGGCAAGTTAGATCATGGTTGCATTCAGATATGCAGAATTGCGCAGATAGGAGGCCATTTTCAGACAGAAAATCTGCGCATGCTATTGGTCTGGCATTTTTATATGGTGCACCCAATGGTGGGTCTAAGAATGCAATAACTGGAATTTCATCATAGGACGTGGATGGTGGTTGTCTTAGTCCTCTCACCTTCAGACACATGGTTGTACAACAGAGAAAAACTTTACACTGACATAAAGCCACCAACACCTGCAAGGCTGCGGCTGAGTCATGTTACGGCTCTATGCATCTCAGCCCCCAACACCTTGCTATGACAGATCCACTTCAGAAGCAATAAAACAAATCTCATATATTAAACAAAGTTTATACGGATTATAGGTCCCACAGCCAGTAGGGTGACGTCATATGGTCCATACAGACAAAGATGTTTTCCTATTTTACCATCCACATGGACTGCACTTGAGAATGATGCGGATGGTACCTTGGTGCCCAAAGAGGTGCATTCATTTGGATGAAATCTACAAATTGACACTAAAACCACAAAAAAAAATAATCTTGACCATTGCCATGTTCATATTTTGCTTGTCGACCTTGAGCATGTCAACAATTTTGTGTCGACCTAGACACTGCCGACCCTTTTTATACCATAACCAAAGTGTCCATATTGATCTTTACAAATAGAGTTCTGTTGTGTAATGTTGCCTTTGATGCTGTCTTACAGGTAACTCTTACTGCAGAAACAAAGTGCCGGTACATTACTTGGAGGAGGAAAAAGCTGTATTTATTATTTGCCAAGCATCGTTTTATCTCAAGACTGTTTTCAGTGTTGATTAGGGGAGACATTGCAAATAAACTCTATGCGTTAAATGAGAAGGTGTTTGTGGACAGTGGGTTTCGATTTGACATCAGGCTTCCCAACTATTATCACATGGCCTTACCAGAGCAGTCACATATGACTACACCCACCATTTGTGTTCAGGACTTCTCTACGAAGAGAAAAGCAGCCAAACGACCATAAGCGACTTTTCTCCAACTTTCTCTTCCTCTTCCCAGAGTGAGCTGGGAATGTTCGCTTGATAACAGGCAAAACTCATCAGCCATGCAATGCAAAGTGCCACTAGCTGCATTAATAGTGGGCAGTGCTCACTAGTATTCACTGGTTTCCTAATTATTAGTCTACTAATTTTCTTCCAATTCATTTCAATTGTCACCATTTTTAATTAAGGGTAACAATATAGACCATGCAAAACCACTGGTGTTAAGCTACAGATAAAACAAGCATTTCATAAAAGCAAACAACTGTCTTAATACTCTTATGAGTGTACACATGTAATATTTGTCTGAGATAGAGAGATGTGATGCATCTTTGTGGTTTGAAATAGTCTAGATTAACGTTTCCTCAGATGAGACGACTGCAGCCAATCAAAGTTGAATCCAGTAAGACTATTGATATTCCTCTTGTGCATCCTAAATTAATGGATCATTCTTAAATGGATCCTTTAAACATTTTTTGATTTTATGATCTATAGTAGTGACAATTGAGAATTCATGATAAATACTCCAACCTCCCAAGATTTATTCAGAATTTTACAAAAAAACCTGTAATGCAGATAAATGCTGTATGTATTAGTAAACTTTTTTTTCTCATTTGTTTGTAATGTCTTTATATTTTATAACTATCATGGTTCATTAACTCAAAATTAAATGATGTACAGAGAGCACTTGTGATGGCATAGTCACCCTGCACATGGCTAACTGGGCCCTTGTGATGGTACCCTGCAGCCATTATCCCTGCAGTGCCAACCAGTTTTGACCTTGAGACACTCCAGCCACTTCCAGGCAGTGCTGCACTTTCTGATACTGGTGCTCCACCCCCTAGGCATGATGAGAGTAATGTGTCGCTTAGATGCTATGTAAGCTGCCATTTTGATAGCTATAGTAATATTCATGAGAATGTTGCCTATCAATTCATTAGGAGGGAGGGATGTAATCCTTTTCACATAATTCATACTCATTATAATAATAATTGTATTTAAATGACCTTTTTCTCCAGCAGGACCCAATTGCTTTACAAACATCAAAAATGTAGCCCAGTATTTTTAGTATTCCAGCATGAAGAAAGCAAACTGAAAAAATGGTGACCATAACGATCCCAGTGAGCTTATTGCAGGGTTTTGCAGAGATCTGTTACATACTGTACATTTGCGAACATATTGTGGCAAGCTAATAGATTCACTCCCTTTTATTCAGTTCAGAGTGCAGATGTGTGGCTCATCAGTGTAATACCAATATAATCAGTGCTAAGACTGTGTGGTTTCTAAACATGATTAATTATTAATACGCAGTTCCTGAGTAGTAGGCTAAGAGCTGGGACTGTGAAATGATGCAAGGAATTGCTAGGAGCACTAATACACCGTAAGCATTTTGGTGCCTTTTTTTTCTTAGTAAGTTATTTGTGGCTTGGAGAGGGGATGTGACACCACACTGTGTCTATACAAGGACAGTTTTACTTGCAACAACATGTATACAACACGTACATGGTGCAGGTGGGTAAACATTACATTGCAGCAGCACAAATGCTGGGAAATGCAGCAGCTTCTCTTTATTTTACTGTCCACGTTATTTATCATGCAGATGTCAATACTTCAGGTCTGTAGCATTATCACAATTTAGATATCGTCCTAAAAAAATACTCTATTGTTGTTGTTTTAAAAAAGAAACCTAATTTTTCCGTATTCCTTGAATAAAAAAAATGAATATATTTAAATATTAATATTTAAGAGAGCAATGTCTGTCTAGCGATGTAGTTACGTGGTTGGTGGCACACTGGTGATATAGGTTAAAGCTGGCCATACATCTACAGATTTATTTTCCGATTTGGCTCGTTGGAACAAAAACCTGGTAATGGATAAGAGCAAATGACAGCTGACCATTTGCTTCGAAATACTAGAAAACTGACAAACTGTCATTCCGATATTACCAGGTTTTTGTTCCAACTAGCCAGATCTGACAATAAATCTGTAGGTGTATGGCCAGCTTAAGGCTAAGGCTGCTGACTTCTCTGAAAGACAGCAGTTTTCGACTAATTTAGATCGGAAAGGGGTTCCGGTATACTTAATGCTGGCTGCCTATTTCTGAAATGTTGGAATAGTCTGACTTGTTAGAAACCAAGTGGATTGCCAGAATAGCCACAGATACACCTGCTTTTGATGACTTTGGCCCCGTTTCCAGCAATCTCAATCCAACTTGATAAGATGTCTGATTGAGACAGGTAGGATGGCGCCGGGTGAGCAGTAGCAGCCAGGGCCGCCTTAGAGCAGCTACCGTCCCTGCTCCCGGCTGTCACAGGCCGTCGCTTACCTGGCACCGGCCGGGTTAGAAGCAATCAGCGGCCAAATCTGACATTCGAATTTGCCCGCTGATTTGAATAGGTAGTGTCAGATCCATTCTGACAAATTAATCTCTGAATGGATCCAAAACCAATTGAATATATACCATAGTGGTAAAAGTGAAGAGAGCAGGGGAACAAATGATCATCTTAGCCAGTAAATGATGCGGATTATTGAATTAGGGGAAGAGCACTGTGTAGTGTACCAAAATAAGCTTCAGGGGCCATATGTGTACATTTTGGGAGTTCATTTATAGTTTGGGTACTGATAAGCACAGGAGCCTACTTTTTAATGATTTAAAGTGATAATCTTACCTAACCCTTGCCTTTTAGAATGAAAGATTACATGCAAAGACAATGATAGTTGCTTTGAATGCCAACATCTCTGTGAGAGATGTTCAAAATATCCGATAAAAATTCCAGCGTCACTCACATTTGTTATATAAATTCAAATTAAAAGTGTTGCGTAAAAAGATTTTATTTTCTTTATATGATCGCTGAACTTGATAACGTTATGGACAGCGGTTAGAGATTGAAATATATCTTGGAACCAAGTCTGTAAAAGTAGGACTACATAAATAAATCAGAGGTGCAGAGGGTGACTAAAGGGCCCCCGGGGACTAAAGGGTCCACTGTTGCCCAGACCAGCAATAAGTTTTCCTCTTGGCCAAAGCCAGAATATATTGAGCAGAGTTGGAGGAAAGGAGCCAAGTGGCCCCCACTGTCTGAGGAACCTATCCTTACCTCTGGGAGGCAGGGTTGACCATGTGTGTGCATCCATCTGAGCGGGACTCATACGGAGTCCTGTTGCCTGTCAGTGCTGATGATTACAGATGTGTACTGCCTCTAATTAACAGAACTATGAATTATTCCTTAATCACCACTGTCTGAATTAAAGGCAGCTCATGGCTGATGTAATTGGCACTGTCAGAGCCTGCTTGGCCAAGTGCCCAACTGATAAAACCACAAGGGGTTGGGCCCCTATTCAGACAGGGCAGTGGCCGCTGTGTTTCCACTGTTGCAAATTATGTGTGTGCAGGTGTATATATTGCAGACTTTTTATAAAGGCATACACAGGTGGATGCCTCAAACTATGAAATTAATCAATGGTATTTGCTTATTTATAGCAGATACACTGGTGATGGAGCAGATTGGGCTTTCAGTGACGCGTGAGGTTTCTCATAGTAACTGAGTAGGAGACTTTTGCCTCCCACCATGTCACCAATCGGTTTTATACAGTGAAGAAATAAGATGGCCCCTGCATAGTCTCAATAGTGATCTTGGTGGCCATCTTGGGAAAGAACATGTGGCCTCCCTGGAGGACAAGAAGATATTTGCAGCAGTACATTCTTCTTTTAACACCCACACCCACCAAGGTATATCCCTCCTGTTCTTCACACAGAACAGGACTGTGTAACTGAACTCCTATCATTCTATCCCTGTCGACCACTGCTTCTCCCTTCTACCTCCTACTTGTCACTTTGTGCCTTCCTCTGCCACCTCATGCTTCTCCCTGTCATCCTCTGCCTCTGCCTGTCATCCTCTGCCTCTTCCTGTCACTGGTGTGTGGCATATTATGAACTTGGGGTGGGGCAGTGATGATGCCCTAAAATATTATTTTGCACCTGGGCCCACTAATCAAGTTCTGCAACTAAAATAAATTATAAAACAAGTTTAAGAATGTTCATGGAATGAGAATGTAAGTTTTGTGAACATCCACAATAAGTATACCATAAGGCTGTGTCCAAATATAACCTGTTTATTTGATATGTCCATGCCAGTATATGCAAATTAGTAAGTATTTTTTTTGTTAGTTTCAAAAAGAACATCAAATAATAATAGTTCTCTCTCCTCTAACCTGTATACACTGCAAAACGTTTAATTTGAACACTGTGTAGTGCATAAATTCACATAAATTTGAGTTTCTACCGTTAGTGTGACATCCATCTACCAATATCAGCAGAGGCGGGCTGGGCCAGGGGGCAGAGTGCCACATGCCCCCCAGGCCGGTATGAATAGCTGCTGGCTGGGCCGCTGTGTGCATCTTGCACATGCTGCTGCAGCCCATCCATCACCGCTGCAGCCGCCGGCCTGGCGGCCACCTCCGTCTGTCCAGCACACTCCCGGCTTCCTGGCAGTGGCCGCACGAATATAGGGTGACGGCCTCTTCCAAAATGGCCGCCACCTTATAGGAGACAGACACTAGAGGTACTGCTATACCTCTAGTGTCTGTAAGAAGAGAACAGCGCGGCCAGCGCTAACCGGAAGTGCTGATTCGGGTAGCGCTGGCGCGCTATTTAAATGGCACCCCTTGGTGACGAGCATGTACCCTGGCTCGGCTCCCCCTGGCAAAAAATCCCCCTGACAATAATGAAACACCTGTCAAGAAGCATGTCACCCCTGGCAACAAGCGATATAGGTAAGCAGCATTTATATGGTATAATTATTTAGTTTAATGGGCATTACAGTATTGGCATTATGCTTAATGGGCATTTGGCATTATGTTTTATGGGCATTACATTGTTGGTATTATGTATAATGGGCATTATGGTGATGGCATTATATTTAATTGGCATGGTGTGGCATTATGTGTAATGGGCATTTCGGGGTGTGGCATATGTAATTGGCATTACAGTGTGTGGCATTATATGTAATTGGCATTACAGTGTGTGGCATTATATGTAATTGGCATTACAGTGTGTGGCATTATATGTAATTGGCATTACGGTGTGTGGCATTATATTTAATTGGCATTACGGTGTGTGGCATTATATTTAATTGGCATTACGGTGTGGCATTATGTGTAATGGGCATTTCGGTGTGTGGCATTTTATGTAATTGGCATTACGGTGTTGGCATTATGTGTAATGGGCATTACGGTGTGTGGCATTACGGTGTGTGGCATTATATGTAATTGGCATTATGTGTAATGGGCATTACGGTGTGTGGCATTATGTGTAATGGGAATTTCGGTGTGTGGCATTACGATGTGTGGCATTATATGTAATTGGCATTATGTGTAATGGGCATTACGGTGTGTGGCATTATGTGTAATGGGCATTACGGTGTGTGGCATTATGTGTAATGGGAATTTCAGTGTGTGGCATTATGATGTGTGGCATTATATGTAATTGGCATTATGGCGTTGGCATTATGTGTAATGGGCATTACAGTGTGTGGCATTATGTGTAATGGGCATTATGTGTAATGGGCATTACGGTGATGGCTTTATGTGTAATGGGCATTACGGTGATGGCTTTATGTGTGATGGGGATGCGGTCAATTTGCCGGCGGTCGGGATCCCGGCGTTCAGAATCCCGACACTGGAATCCCGACCGCCGAAATCCCGAAACTTTCTCCCTCCGTGGGTGTCCACGACACCCATAGAGGGAGAATAAAATAGCGTGCCGAGCGTAGCGAGGCACCGGGCCCGCTGCGTGGCGAGCGCAGCGAGCCCGCAAGGGGGGGGCGATCCACGTCCCCCCCATGTCAGGATTTCGGCGGTCGGGATTCCAGTGTCGGGATTCCAAACGCCGGGATTCCAAACGCCGGCATTACGTATCGGATCCGTGTAATGGGCATTACAGTGTGTGGCATTGTTTGATGGGCTTTATGTGTAGCAGGGAATTATGGTGTGTGGCATTATGTTTGGGCATTATGGTGTGGCATTATGTTTAATTGGCATTACGTCTGTGATGGCTTTATGTGTAATGGGCATTACGGTGTGTGGCATATTGTGTAATTAGCATTACAGTGATGGCTTTAGGTGTAATGGGCATTACAGTGTAAATTTTTGTTGTACGTATGTGTGTGTGTCTGTGCGTGTGTGTGTGTGGGGAAGGATTGTTTAATCCTTGCTGCATACTAGATGGGAGAGGATAGGGTGGTGGAACGATGGCGATGGGTCACTTGCTTGTGTTGCCCCCCAGGCTGAAAGTTGCCAGCCAGCCCCTGAATATCAGATGCAGTCGCCACTTCGATTGTGTCGTAACAGAGTGATTCTCACAATGCCTCTTGCAGTGAGGAATCTGTCATAGTGATGGACAGGAAAAGTACTATGGGGCAGGGAACAGAGTGTGTGCAAGAACATAGTGTTGTCATGACTATTTTCACGCCGTGAGGCAGCGTACACCTAAAAGAGCACTAGCACCGCAGGTCCCCTGGTTCCATCAGTGAAGAGCCATTGTTACCACATGCAGTGCCCCCTGTAGTGGAAAATGAACTTCAATTCAGTTTTGAAATTATTTTTTTACTTTAAATCACCTTCTTTCCCTACTGGAGATATACTCCCATATGTCAAGCCAAGTGATAAGAGTAATTTATTTGCTGAAGAAGTTCCCCTTGCCTCACAGATGTTTACAAAGAATTTAAGTAAATTAGTTGAAAGGATTAACATATTGAATGTTATCTTTTGTAATATTTTTTTACATTTCCCTAGGGACTCCAGCTCATCACAATACCGGTATCACCAAGACAAAAAGATTCTATGAGGCATCTGACATGAGCAGCTGCTTCAGTAATTGCTGACATAATGTTATAAATGACTATTGCTCTAAAGCGCTTCTAGAAATTGTGACATTTACCTGACAATAATAAAGCATACATTTTGCTCAATAGAGCTGCAAGTCAAACAATGATTGCATTTGTGTTTATCAATGTTAATCTATAATTACATAAACTTAACTAGCTGGAAAAACAAAACGTCTGAATGCCCTATCTACTTCTACACAAGTTATGTGCACTTCTAAAAAGTATTTATTAAGTTTCTTATGCTGCTTTCCCACTGCAGACCAGTTTAAAGTACTGGTAATCTTAAATGGTATTTAAAACGGTATTAGCATTCCCACTGCAGCAGATTACCGTTTTAAATACCATTTAAGTACCATTCCCATTGCAGTGAACCGTGTAAAATGTAGAGTGCCTAAACACCCCCCCCCCCGTGTAAAGAGTGCCTAATCCCTCCCCCCCCAAGTGTAAAGAGTGCCTAACCCCCCGTACCTGCCCTGTGCCCCCACCTCCCCTCCCCTTGTACTTACCTGCACGGGGATGCAGGGCAGTGGGGAGGCAGCGGGGGTCCATGCAGGGTCCAGGCAGTCCCAGTGCCTGATGAGAACTAGTAGTTCTCACCTTGCGCATATGTAATGAGTGCACGTGCATAATAATGAGCCGCTCATTACATATGCGCATATGTAATGAGCAGCTCATTATTATGCACGTGCACTCATTACACATGCACAAAGTGAGAACTACTAGTTCTCATCAGGCACTGGAACAGAAAAAGGGGGTTATACAGCGCTGGGTTTTTCTGAATGATGACAATTAGACACTTAGTTTATGAAAATACAAAATACATTTATTGTACAGTATAACAATTAAGAGAGTACTCTCTAAGAAAAAGAAAAAAAAAAATATTTTTTATGTTAAAAAATTGCGCAATATATAAAAAAATGGGGGAGGGAGTAAAGAAGATAAAAAATGGGAGTGTTGCTTGCACTAAGCTCCAAGAAAAAATGATGAAGACAGTTCGTATGCCAATATATGGTTATAGTTACCACCGATGGATTAGGGAAGTATCAGGATCTCATTATTATGCACGTGCACTCATTACACATGCACAAAGTGAGAACTACTAGTTCTCATCAGGCACTGGGACTGCCTGGAGGCTAAATAACGTTTAAGAGGCATTCCCACTGCCTCTTAAACGTTATTTTAACGTGTAGGTATTTCAACTCTGGCACTTTCCCACTGCAGCCTTAAAACGGTAAATTGCGCTGAAAATCTGCAATTTACCGTTTTTTAGCTGCAGTGGGAAAGGGGCATTATATAGCCCAGCAAATTCCGTAGCTCTTTGTTTATACCGACGTTAAACATAAATAATGTTTATGCTACAAATGTGTGTTTGCTAGAGCTGCATGCTTTCATGCAAGTAATGTACTTGTATTACTTGTGGTGGTCACTCTCATGTTGTATCAGTGTCTATTTCAGGTGCCCCTGCCATCTGTTAATACATCAGTCTCGAGGTGCCATCAGTCAGCTTAGAGTCTGGTGTATGACTGGCCAGCCTAGTGGTTGTGACTTGCGGAGCAGCTGAAGGTAGGGTTACGGATGAGGTTGGAATCTGGTAGAGTTGGCTATGTAACCATCCTAGAAGGGGAGGGCTTGTCTAGACAAGCATTCAGTGATAGATGTATGAAGCAGTCATAAGGCAGAAGTGAGCTAGTGGAGAAGTGGCCCATGGCAACCAATAAGCTGCTCTGTATAATTTTATATTATGCAAATTATAGATGTCACTTCAGTTTTAATTGGTTGCAATGGGCCACTTCTCCTCTGGCTCACTGCTCCTCCCCTATTACTGCTTCATACATCTGCCCCATAGTAAGAGCTGGGAGGGAGGCTGTATCCTGTCAGACAGTAGGTTAGAGGAGCAAGGGGGGCTGAGTTTGTAAGCTACTGAAAGCCAGTTACATTTGTGAAAAAGGGTGGCCTGTCTTATGTCCAGTGAGCGCTGTTAGTTGTGAGGGCTGTGCCCTAGCAGGTAGCCATTGAAAGCTGTAATGGGAGATGACAGAAGGCTGGGTCCTGTCAGGCAGTCAGTAACAGTTGTGATAGGAGTTGCAAGAGGTCTGTGCCCTGGCATGCAGCCAGCGAGAGCTAGGAGTGGAGACGGCAGTCAGTGAGGGGAGGTGGAAAGGCGCTTGGCCTAGAGAGAAATTAGACTCTTACATAGGCTCCAACTGTACCGATTTAGCCAGTACAGTACCGTTTTATAACGGTCTGTACCGGCTAAAATACACTGTACCGGTTTTTGATGCAGGCGGCTCCCCTTCATTATATAGCAGCTGTGACAGGCGGCGACCTGGCGAGTCCACAGTTCCTCTTCACCCACCAAGAAAATCCGTCCTTGGTATATCCTGTAACCGTACCCAGGGATGCATTGCAGGTCCAGACCAGTGTGTGACCCGTCATGAGGACGCACCGTGGACCCGCCTGCACACCCTGTCTACACACAGCGGCCGTGTTGTGTGGGAATGGAGGCAGAGCTATAAGGAGGTGAGGTAAAGAGCGCCGTGCATCCTATTAAACTCCCCACACCTGGGTCTATCATCACTGGCCCGAGTGCTGCCTTCACTCACTGTAGGAGCTGCTGCTGGATGAGCATTAGTGTCCACACCCCTTATACCAGTGGCCATGCCCCCATAGCCAATTTTTATTTGCGAAATGTTGGAGGGTATGCCCTTGTACAATAGCTGTCCTATTTATCTTTTTCGTTGAAAGCAATGATTTATTTGGGAAGTGCATCTATCATTTAAAGTTACTAAAGGTAGTGATTACAGCCATAAATTCCATTGTTATCAGAGAGATTTCTGGGAGCCTTCTGTTAACATTTTCTAGTTAACTGAAAGGCTGATCATTGAGGCACTGCAATGGTCATGTGATGCCTCAATAATAAATTATTTTTCTTTATTTAATGTATACAGGTTGAGTATCCCTTATCCAAAATGCTCGGGACCAGAAGAATTTTGGATAATGGATTATTCCGTATTTCAGAATATTTTTCTATTTCAATGATGTATCTTGCATTTATGTTGCACACACATGAAATACACACATATTTTATTTGTGCATGCAACAAGGTTTCAAAACTTGAAACAAAGTTTGTGTACAATCTATCAAGGTACTGAATGTGAATGTTTCTTGTACATATTTAGTGCCAGTTACATATCATTTCTCCAGTAGTGCTGTTACATATCATGTCCTCAGTAGTGCTGGTACAGATGTCCCCATATATATATATATATATATATATATATATATATATATATATATATATATATATATATATATATATATATATATATATATATATATATATATGCCAGTTGCTACTGTAGTCTTCATTTAATAGATGATATTGATGGACTCCATTACTAATACAGGCACTATAGCTTTGCCAGAAGATAAAATGTACTAGAGAATCCCCCATTATTACACAAGCAGCAGCAAAACGGTAATATGTGTGGTCTGAAAGGTCCAGAGTGAATTTAATGTTTTAAATTACTGGTATATTAAAACGGTAAAAAAGCAGGGTCGTACACGTTTCAAACCCATTTTTTTGCGGTCTGAAACAGTACCTAGGCAGCAGTGAGCACTATTGGTCCCCAGTGCCTGCATATTTAATGGGCCGGCCGCTAATTACATATGCGCATATGTAATTAGCCGCTCATTACATATGCACATGTGTAATTAGCCGCTCATTACAAATGCGCATATGTAATGCTCGGTCGGCTTGTTAAATATGCACTGCGCTGGCTCAGAGGGACCAGCGCAGAGGGGACTGGCTCAGGGCCCCCCCCCCCCCCTCCAATGTGTTTAAGAAAACCCCCACGCGCCAGTACCTCGTGCCTTACGATCCCGGCTGTCGGCTCCTGCTGCTTATAAAAAAAAAAGTGACTTTCGGAAAATGGCTGCCCCATAGGAAAGACTGTTTGAAAAAACTGTCTTTGGTATGGGGGCAGCCATTTTCTCATAGTCACTTTTTTTTATAAGCAGCAGGAGTCTGCACAGCCGGGATCCGCAAGGCATGAGGTACCGGCTGCATGGGGGGCTTTCTTAAACACATTGGGGGTGGGGGTGTTAGCCCTATTGGTTGGGGGGGGGGGGCGTGTTAAAACTGTAACGCTGCTACACAGCGTGTTACAGGGGGGGGGGGGTTGCTGAAGACCGCACTGGCTTTGACCCTGTATTTGGAAAGTTTCCAAAAACGGGTCTGCCAGTGTCAAAATACGGCACTTAAGCGGTAATATCCCGTTTAAGAGATGCGGTGTGAAAGGGGTTTTACCTGGAAGACCCGTTTTTAGAAACGTTTAAAAATACCTGGTCAAAGCCAGTTTTGCGGTCTGAAAGCAGCATTAAAAGGGTTAGATTGGGTTTCCTTATTAAATGGAATGAGGAGTCATTTATCATTTAGGATTAACGTTTGTAGGAAGACCTAGCTTCATCAAATATGTCCCCTATATATAACACTTTATAGAGCTAACTCCCAGTTCATGGACTATTAGATGCTGAAAACAGTACTGTTAAAGCACTAAGGATGGAATAAGCTATGCAGCGCTATGATCTACAGTGTGTGTGTGTGATGACTCTCTTTGGGGGGAATTTACTAAGATTGGAGTTCTAGATCACATGGTATGTTGCTATGGGCAACCAATCAGAATCTTCTTATTTAATTATCACCTTCTAGAACAGGGGTGGCTAACCGGTCAGAGGTAAAGAGCCGAAAAATATCTGTAGTCAAGCTAAAGAGCCGACCTCATGCGCGCGCCGAAGGTGCATGCGCCAAAAAAAGGGGCGTAGTCTATTTTGACCCCTTGGGTGGGTGTGATACAGATATGCCTCCAATAGTGCAGTGCCATATATACATATGCCCCCAATAGTGCCAGATACACATTTGCCCCCCACGGTGCCAGGTATGCTCCACACGGTGCCGGGTATGCCCCCACAGTGCCAAAAAGCTGGTACAAACTGCTATGTCCCCACAGTGCCACAAACTGCTATGCCCCCACAGTGCCACAAACTGCTATGCCCCCACAGTGCAAATTTCCCAGCAGCAGCACTCACCATTGTTGCTGCTGCTGCCAGGCGGGGAGAGGACAGTCTGGTGTCCCCCTGCAGTCCTCCTGTCATGTCACCAATGGGAGGAGAGCACAGCACACCGCGCGTCTCCATCCCCCTCACTTCCCTGTGACTGGGCCGCCCACCAATTAAAGCTCACTGGCCGGCTCCTGATTGGCTGCTGGCCCACGAGCTCTGATTGGTGGATGGCCCAGTCACAAGGATGCACAGTAAGGGGTAGGAGAGATGCGCGATGCGCGCTCTCCTCCCCTCAGAAGGAGAAGGGATTCAGGGAACCGGCAGCAGGGGGGACTGGGACAGACGGTGGGCGGCGGGCAGCAGTGGGAGCAGGAGCCGCACTTTACAAGGGGGAGAGCCGCATGAGGCCGCTCAAGAGCCACAGGTTGGCCACCACTGTTCTAGAAGATAATAGATAGTATTTGGTAGCAGCATCTGAAAAAAAAATCCCATTTTAGTAAATGTGACCCTATGGGCTGTATTCAATGACTAAATTCGGCTTGTGCAGCGAATCCTGTTTAGGATTCGCTGCACTGTCGCCGTGTTCCGGAGGGCTGGAGCCTTCGCTGCCAGCCCTCCCTGTCCCAGTATTCAATGCCACAGGGGCTCACTGCCCCTGACGGCGAATCTTAACCCCTGCGGTGGATGACGGCATGCACGGAGAGGAAAGTCTCCCTGCCTGCCCCAGAATGTATGTGGAGGGGGAAGTGGGCTCCCTGGGACCCAGGCAGCACAAGCTGCCCCCCCGGGAGAGCCAGCAGGGGACCAGGTAGCGAGCCGCTAGCACTGCTCCCCGTGCATATGTAATGATCGGAAGCAGTGAATATATGAATATGTAATGAGCGGCTCTCGGCCCCCTGCTGGCTGTTATGTGTAAAAAAAATATATATTTATTTTAAATTAAATATATATTCATGTGCTGTAAGCACATGAATAAAAATAGCATGCCCCTTCAGATAATAAAATTCATGATTTTGTTAGACCAATTTTTTAAATTTTTTTTAACTTTATCTTAAAAGTTCACATTCCACTTCACCATAAAAAGATGGTGATTGCTACACAGTGACACACGGCATAACTCACTTAGAAAGCAATTCGCCATCTTCTTATTGAATACACTCACGGCGAATCACATTGAAAAACCACAGCGAAATGCGTCATTCACTGTTCGCAGATGGTAAAAAGTGCACGTTAAATAGGGTGATTCACTTTCTGACACAAAAAATCACCTTCCAAAGTGAAAATAGCACAAATTCGCCATGAAACATGGCGAATTGGCCTCATTGAATACTGCCCTTTATCTACTCTATAAATAGGGCATGTTAGATTAATGAAGACTTCACTAAAGGTGCAGTTATCATTTGAATAAATGATTCCAACAATGAAAGATATTTGATGTCTTTAATTAATTTCTAAACAAAATCCTCTAATTAAAAAGTTTGCTATTTTACAGTATTTAACCCTGTTAATTAGCAGTTTTCTTCAATCTACTAATCCTATTGGGATTATAAATATTTAATGAAATTAAGGATCCTGATTTCCACTGCTAACAAAATAAAAATAACCCCAGATTTGTATTTATTTTTCTACGTTCCTAAAGCTGGACATACATTATGTGTATATTATATATATACCCCATCATCTGCCAGATCTGGCTGTAATGAAAATCTGGTAATGGAATGCCGAGTGACTATTTGTTCCCAAACACTGGAAAATAGATAAAACCTGTTATTCAGACAAATTACACATTAACTCCTTCAGCGTCAATTCCAAGAATTTTCCAGGCTGTGCCTCAGTGCCCAGTCTGGTAAGCCCAGAAAATTCTCGGGATTGCCACTGTTTACAGCCGGGTAGCACTGCTGAGTTCAATCACTGAACTCAGGCAACTTCAGCGCTGCCTGGCTCCCTGCCCTCTGCGGTGCCTCCTCCTCCCCCTCCCCTCCGGGTTTTGTATTGAAGGCGCCGGCTGCCGGGGGCACAGGTCTGGGCAGCCACTGATTGACAGTGCAGCAGTGCTGCCCGGACCCAGGCAGGCAGTGATGGTTTTTATTTAAGGGAGCGCTCCCCCCAAAAAAACCCACCACTGAAGGGGTTTTATTATTATTATTATTATTATTATTATTATTATTATTATAATTTTATTTATAAGGCGCCACAAGTGTTTTGCAGCACCGTACAAAGGAACAGTATAGGGAGACAAAACAGTATTACATTGAATAAATAACAAAAATAGAGTACAAATAAAGAGCGCCACAGTTCAATACACATCACAGCTAAATATAAGTAGTGAGGTCTCAATCAACATACAACTAGAGGCTTGAGGCCAATGATGGAGATGAGTATGCAGACAAAGATGGTCACTGAGTGTTTGAGTATAGAAGAGCTGTGAGTGAAATGTGAAAAGTGGGCTTTGACAACAGGAGGGAAGAGGGCCCTGCACGGAGGAGCTTACAATCTAGTAGGAAGGGGAGACAGACAGATTACAAGAGGTGCAAGCAAGTGGGTGGTGGCTAGATAGCAGGATGTAAACAGGCAAGGGGTCGGAGAACCAGCTAGTTTATTCAGTGGAAGGGTACGCTTTGATGAATAGGTGAGTTTTCAGTGCCCGTTTGAAGCTTTGCAAGGTCGGGGAGAGTCTAATGGAGCGAGGGAGTGTATTCCACTGAAGGGGTGCAGCACGGGCAAAGTCCTGTACTCTAGCATAAGAAGCAGTGATCAGGGTGGAGGAGAGACGACAGTCGTCAGCCGACCGTAGAGGGTGGGAGGGTGTATGAATGGAGATGAGGTTAGAGATATATGGAGCAATTGAATTAGAGATGGCCCTGTATGTGAGTGTGAGGTGTTTGAAGAGGATTCTGTAGGGGAATGGAAGCCAGTGCAGATTTTGTTGAAGGGTAGTGGCAGAATTAGAGCGGTGGGAGAGGAAGATAAGCCTGGCTGCGGAGTTGAGGACAGATTGGAGAGGAGCCAGTTGGGATCGAGCAAAGCCGGTTAGGAGAGCATTACAGTAGTCAAGCCGTGAGATGACCAGTGAGTGGATGATAAGCTTAGTTGCACTCTGTGAGAGAAAGGGCTTGATGCGAGCAATGTTGCATAACTGGAACCGGCAAGAATGGGCCAGGGCTTGGATGTGGGGTGCAAAGGAGAAGGAGGAGTCAAGAGTGACACCCAGGCAGCGGAGTTGGGGAACGGGGGAGATGATGGTGTTAACAGTTATAGAGATACTGTATTAGCAGGGGGCATAGCTCTGGGTGGGGGAAAGATAATAAGTTCGGTTTTGTCCATATTCAGCTTCCGAAATCGCTCAGACGTCCAGGAGGAGATGGCAGAGAGGCAGCTGGAAACCTGAGAGAAAACAGTGGGGGACAGATCAGGAGAGGAGAGGGGTTAATTTAAATCACTGATTTAACCAATTTCTATGAACGACAGTTTGACAGTTGATCTCCCAGATAATTGGGGGGGATTCAATCCGGGATTCTGGCTGTCGGAAAGTCCCAGTATTTTCAAGCCATTTTCACATGATCCGGCAGTAATTTGACAGTTGGAATTTAATGTTCTGGAGTGTTGGAAAGTCCGTCCATTGGCAAAAATGCATGTGGATTGTCGAAAACTGTGAATTTGACAATCCACGGCAGTTTCCGTCAAAACAGATCCAACTTTAAGTGCCAATATTTTCCTTGTTGGGAAATATCAGCACAGGTTGAATACCCCCCAATGACTTAAAATGGCCCTACACTATACAATTAACGCATACATTTAATGACAAGCTTGTAAATATTGGTAACATTGCGGATGTACATGCCATAAGAACTGTGTTCTACTTCTGTTTCCGAAGAGCAGACAATGAACATGAAGTACATAGGGAGGGGAAAACACATCAACAGAACACATGAGAATGCAAAATGTTTATTTGGAAACTATAATTGGGGTGCAAATGCACCAGGGGATGGCGGATTACTTTACAAACATAAATAAACATGATTTGGCCAAAACATTATGTTTAATACGTAACAAAAATTAGTATAGCTTAGTATATTATGACAACAGAAGGATACTGTATGCCTTCCAGGCTTCCCAACATTTTAAGTGAGTTCATCATATGCTGAGGTTTTTTTTTCTTTCTTTTATTGAATCATCATAAGTCAAGACTGTACATACAATGTGTAAACACTCCGATAAACATTCCGTGTAACAAGTTTTTGTCAAATAAAAAAGTATATCATAACAATGGTACGTTATAAGAGTAGTCATTGGTTAGAAAAGTTCACAGATACACAGAAAAAATATACCAGAGGTATCACATGAAGGACCTGAGTCGACACCACCACAACACTACAACCAGTAACAATACATACGGAGTAAGTGAGTTCTGAATCAGATGGTAGTAAATGACATTGGGGGATCTTGTGCACAGACCAGTGTTTCATACCATAACGTGTTTTGAAAACATTTCCTGAACTGTTCCTTCAGTGATAGAGGGGTGAGATTTAATAGGAATCAATTTTCGTTTTTTTTTTGGTAATTTTTATCACCATAAATGGCCGAATTTGCACTTTTTTCCTAAATCGCCAACTTAATGGGATGCAAAAATCGCACTTTTTGCCTCTAATTCGCACATTCAGAAGTGGCGATTTCTCAATTGGCATCCAGATGTTTTCCCATTGAAACATAGAAATCACCAATTTAATGGTGTGCGAAAAATAGACCAGGTTCTGACAGGCGAATTTGACAGAACATGCACAGATCATTGAGATCTGTACATGGTTCTGTCTTTAAAAATGTGTAAAAGGTACAGTAAAACAAAAAAAAAAATGGTCCCCCCTCGTGAGCATAACCAGAGCTCATTAAGCCGGACCTGGTTCCAAAAATACGGGGGACAAAAAGCGTAAGGGTCCCCTGTATTTCTGAAACTTGTCCCAGACTCTTGGACCGGTCCTGGTTCCAAAAATATGAGGGACAAAAAAAACTGGGGGTCCCCCGTATTTTGGAACCAGCACTGGGCTCCAACAGCCCGCGGTGTCATGCCACAGCCAGGGGACACTTTTTACATAAGTTCCCCTGGCGGTATGCTCACTGTGGCTGGTCAGGCCTGGACGGGGTACCTGGGGGAGTGGGGAGCCCCCCAATAAAGGGGGTCCCCCCAGGTTTCACCCATCCTGGGCTGAAGCGCGGGGCTGTCACCGGTGTCCGTGTGCGGTGGACGCCGGGATGATACGTTAAAATCACACCAAAAAACATTGCTTTTTACATGTGAACTACAAGTCCCAGCAAGCCTCCCCGCATGCTGGGACTTGGCGAACCACAAGTCCCAGCATGAGGGGCATTGTTCCCTAGAATTGGCATCCCATACCCTATATAAAGGGGTCTGGCAGAATTTTGACCTTTGAAAGGTAGTGAGGAGAGCAGTATGGACAGGAGAGGAAAAAGACCCAGAGACCCAAGCAGTGACAAATGCGGTATGATGTCAAGGAGGGCAGTGCCAGGGAGGAGGCAGGAGGAGCACCCACATCAGGACCAGCAGGAGGTGGCTGTAACTGCAACCAGCTACACCAGCACCCACGATGACCTGCCACACACCATGAGGAGGAGCAGAAGGACACAGACATGTCTGAGGTAGACTGGCAGGAGGATGGTGATGCTGGGCAAGATGATGATGATGATAAGGAGGCCACAGAGGAGAAGGGTGACGGGGAAATGGAAGGAGACACAGGCTCTACCACAGGGCGCACTTCCAGTAGGCTACATGTGCGTTTTTCAGCCCTTATCCTTGCCATTGTGCCCCTTTACAACCGCCTTCTTGGCCAGGATAGACACCACATAGTTGGCATCCCCAAAAGGCTCCAAATCATTTCTAAACTGCTCATATAAGTTCAACGGGTTATTGCAGTTCAGCTGAAACATCCCCACCACCTGTTGATCTGAAAAGGAGCCCAGGTACAAACCCCCCCCCCGCTATCCCCCTCCCACGATTCGCAACCCCCTTTCCCGCTATTTGCGGCACCCCCCTCCCACGATTCACGGCAACCCCCGCGACCCCTCCCGTGATTCGCAGCAAACGCCCTTGCGACCCCCCCTCCCGCGATTCAAGGCACCCACCCCCTGCGACCCACCCTCCCGCAATTCGCTGCCAACTCCCCCCCCTCCGTGATTCGCGCCCCCCCCCCCAACTCCCCCCGTGATTTGCGGCACCCACCCCCATCCCCCGCGACCCCCCCTCCCCAAATTCGCTCCACCACCGCCCCCCGACTTACCCTCCCGCGATTCACGGACCTCCCCCGCAATTCGCGACCCCCCCTCCTGCGATTCGCAGCAACCCCGCCCCCGCAACCTCCCGCGATACGCGGCACCCAACCCCCCGCGACCCCCCCTCCTGCAATTCGCGGCACCCCCACCCGCGATTTGCGCCCCCCCGCGACTCCCCCTCCCACGATTCGTGGTGACCCCCCTCCAACGATTCGCAGAAAACGCCCCTGCGACCCCCCCTCCCACGATTCACCACGCCCCCCAACTCCCCCCTCCCGCGATTCGCGGCACCCATCCCCCGCGACCCCCCCTCCCCAAATTCGCTCCACCACCGCCCCCCGACCCACCCTCCCGCGATTCACGGACCCCCCCCGCGAACTATGGTGTGGCAGCCCCAGCTGTGGTCTCAGGGCGCAATGAAAAATACCTGCTGTCCTGTACAAACACAGTTTGCTGTTACTCAGTAGTAGTGGGTGGCAGTGGCTGTGTACTGTAGCTGCGTACCGTAGGTGACAGTCTGCCCCCCCCCTCCCCAGTCTCCTCACCTCCTCTGCACCTGGAGGTGCGGTCATTACCCGCAAACACTTCCGCAAGTATCCCCGGTCTGGCCTTGGAAGCGGAGGCTGGTGACGGAAGGCTACAGTATGTCAGCCGACAGGATGTCCTCCCTGTTACTCCGCATGGGCGCACGTCACTTCTGGGGAGTTGCGCACGGGGGGGGCACAAATTTTTTGGGATGGGGGGAACTAAATTTATAGTTACGCCACTGGTTCTCCTATTACAATATCCATTATGAGATTTCACCTTGTCTTCTAAGAAGGGAAACAATTGAACATCCCCTTGAGGAATCTATCTGGGCTCAATGCCGAGAGCCTCAATATAGCAACACTTGCAATTTAGCAATAAACCCTCCATTAACACAGTATAAAACAACTTGCGGCATAAATCAGGCTCAGAGTTTGTGAATTTTAAATATCACACACATTTTTCTAATCTTTTCAGCACTATATATATGTTATATGTTGTATAGGGATACGGTCATTGGGTCACCAGCAAGATGGTTGACACCATTAGGTCCACATGTAGGAAGGTCGAAAGGGTCATTAGGTCGACATGGGTTAGGTTGACAGGGTCATTAGGTTGACATGGGGTTTTTACTGTTTTTTTGAGCCAACATGTCCCGACAGGTGGAATTTCATGCCTTACCATCCACTAGGGCATAGTGGGAGAATAAAATAGTGTGCTTGAAGCATGGTGTGCGCAGCGAGCCATGCGAGGAAACGCGGTGGTACGTTTTGGTGTCCATGTCGACATGGCATGTGCCGACAGGCGCCATTTCATGCCCTACCAACCACTAGGGTGTGGTGGTAGAATAAAATAGTGTGCCTGAAGCATGGGAGGGGACGCAATGCTACATTTTGGTATTTATGTTGACTCTGTTAACATTTCTGTAAAAAACAGCAACCCATGTCGACCTTACCCATGTCGACCTAATGACCCTGTCCACCTTACCCATTTCGACCTAATGACCCTGTCGACCTAAAGTCATGTTGACCTTCCTGCTTGTCGACCTAAATGCATGTCGACCTAATGGTGTTGACCATAATGCTGGTGCAGATTAATACCCACATCAGATCTACATTGCTGCAGACTTATCAGGTGACATTTAATGGGATGAGAGTTTTAGTCACTTTCCAAAATCGCACATTTTCGCACTTTTTAAAAATGCATTTTTTTCCCGGAATGTGCATGTTTAATGAGATGCGAATTTGCGGCAAAAAAAGTGCGATAATGTGCGATTTTTAGTCATGAAAATGTGCGAATTTGAAGAAATGTGTGATTTTGTGTTAAAAATCGGGAAAAAAAATGGTGCGAGGTCCCCCCTCCTGAGCATAACCAGCCCTGGGCTCATTGAGCATGCGGGGGAGGCCTGCTGCCATTTGTAGTTCACCTGTATAAAGCAATGTTTGGTATGGATGATTTAACCCTATCAGTTCGGCGTCCACAGCCCACAGATGCTGGTGACAGCCCCGGGCTTCAGCCCTGGACGGGTGAAGCCTGGGGGGGACCCCTTTACTTGGGGGGTCCCCACTCTCCCAGGTACCCTGTCCAAGGCTGATCAGCCACATTGCTCATGGTATGGCCGGGAACCTTATGTAAAAAGTGTCCCCTGTGGCATGACACCACGGGCTGTTGGAGCCCTGTCCTCGTTTCAAAATACAGGGGGCCCCCAGATTTTTTTGTCCCCCATCTTTTTGGAACCAGGACCGGTCCAAGAGTCCGGGGTTGGTTTCAGAAATACGGGGGGACCCCTACGCATTTTGTCCCCCGTATTTTTGGAACCAGGTCCGGCTTAATGAGCCAGGGGCTGGATATGTTCAGGAGGGGGGACCTCACCCCATTCTTTTATTTTACTTTTACACATTTTTTTCAGACAGAACCATGCACAGATCTCAATGATCTGTGCATGGTTCTGTCAAATTCACCTGTCACAACCTGTTCTGCATGTGTGGGGATTTTTAGTAACATTTTCCAGAATTCGCATCTCATTTAATATGCAATTTGTATACTTTATAAATGGGAAAACATCTGGATGCAAGTTCCGGCGTTACTAAAAATCTTCACTTCAAAATGTGCGATTTCGCTGCAAAAATGTGCAATTTGCATCTCATTAAGTATGCGATTTCGGGAAAAAGTGCGAAAACTGAAATTTTTCGCTAACATATCGTCAAAAAACAAAAATCGCATCTTAATAAATGTCACCCAGAATGTCAATACTTGCCCTTTTACCATTCCATATGAATGTATGTATTATCCGGTGAATTCCCATTGTGTCCCGTTTAGTCAGTAAAATCGGAAGGGATTGGAGAGGATTCAGAATTCTTGATAAGAGAATCATCTTGACTAAATTAGCGCGGCCTAAAGATGAAAGGTGGAGGTGTCGCAAACTTTCAGTATCCTCTCGCATTCCTCGTATAATGGACTTCAAATTGAGGTCATACAGGATATATAAATTCTTAGGAAGTTGTATTCTGAGGTAAGTTATACATTTTTGTAGTCTAATTAATAGGGATATCCCCAGGGGCGTAACTAGAACTTCGTGGGCCCCATAGCAAAATTTATAATGGGGCCCTCCTAACTCAGGTCTCTACTAGTGCACACCGTTTGTGGCCACCATTAGTGGGAACAGTAAAAATGTGCCCCTCCAATAGATATTTTAAAAATAAAGAATGCACACATTATATAAAAAGGTGTGTGGCCTCGCCTCAAAGGGTAATGCCCCTCACACATTATGCGACACCGCAAAACGCATTACGCACCACACCGGGAAGCCCATTAGGCGACACACCACAAAGCCCAATACACATTACACGACACACCGCAAAGCCCAATACACATTACACGACACACCGCAAAGCCCAATACACATTACACGACACACCGCAAAGCCCAATACACATTACGCGACACACCGCAAAGCCCAATGCACATTACGCGACACACCGCAACGCCCAATACACATTACGTGACACACCGCAAAGCCCAATACACATTACGCGTCACACAACAAAGCCCAATACACATTACGCGACACACCACAAAGCCCATTACACATTATGCAAAAATTACAAACTTACCAATGTTCTTTCTTATTCTGTTCCACGCTGCTCCTCAGGCACCGTGGCTCCTCTTTGCATCACAGGTGCTGGAGTATGAGAGGTCTGTGCACTGTCACCTTACTGCTGGGCAGCACATGTAGGAGCATGGGGTCCATTTAATAAGGCGACAATAGTTGTAGTGGGGGGAGGGGGGGGCAAGTGTGCATGCTGCTGCAATGCCACCATCAGGTGGACACATGGGACTGGCGGTATTGTGGACCCAGATACAACACTGAACTGGAGACCACTTTTACTCCAGTAACTACTCCTCTCTTCCCCCCCCCCCCTCCTCCCCCCCCCTACTGTCTGCTCTAGCCTCTGAGTCAAGCAGCGCTGTAGCATTTTGCCGCTCTCCGGAAGGCAGGTTTAAAATGCAGCTTTTTTTGTTGCCACGTTTGTATCACTAGTTGGGGAGGGGGTTTAGCCGGAGACCGCAGTGGGTGTAGGAGTGGGGCGAGGAGAGTATCGGCGGGAGGCTGGGGGAGGTGGCAGATGCGGTAAGCGGCGGTGCGTATCTGAACACAGCCACTGACCACCACCATACTTCAGGATTCCTCCCTCGCTGTCAGTCCCACTTCCGGCATCAGCATGCCAGAGCTCGGCAGCAGCGCAGCAGACACTCTCTCCCGAGTCCCGCAGTCTCTTCCGTACTCGCGCCCCGCCCCCGCTCGGCTTATTACTTACTTTCCCTCCGGCGAGCAGCTCAGCCTCACACAGGTGGCTGCGGCAGCATCGGTTCAGTTAAAAAAATAATAAAATGTCTAAGCACGGTGCAGGGCAGTGTCTGCTGTCTATCGGGCCCCCCCAGTTGCTGGGCCCCATAGCAGCTGCACCCCCTGCACCCTGGGTAGTTCCGCCACTGGATATCCCCGAACCAAGCAGGGCAGGCATACCCAGGCTTCAAGTTTAGCACTATAGGGTTTTCAAAATTAACCTCAAAGCCCGATATCAAACCAAATTCCTTAATACACTCCATCAGCGGCCCCAGAGTCCTCCTAGGTGACGATATAAACAATAAAATATCATCTGCAAAAGCAGATATTTTCAATTCCCCCCTCTCAACCTAATGCCTGTAAATTGTTCCCCTAGATAAACCAATTTTACCACCTATTATCCCATTAATCAGTAATGAAGTGGTGGGTGTAGTATAAAAAAAACTTTATAATTCGCTGGAATCGTGGTGCAAATCCCCTTCTATCCAATACTTCATATAAATATGGCCAGGATACCACAATTTTTTTTGGCAGGGGATCTATTTTTAGGTGTGTTGTTGTTAATGGCATTGATGTCTTTGCTAATCCTGGTGAAGTATGGAATGACTAGTGCCTTAGTTATCTAAGTAACACAACACTTGCTCTAGAATGACAAGGCTGGAGAGTGCAGCTGACATTTTCCATGCACAGTATACCTTTTCCATCCAGTAAGAAGATGGAAAAGATCCACTTACATTGAGGGTTGATGAATCTATGACATATATCAAATATTTTTAATGTCCTCTGGTGAAAATAACTTACATTGCTCCTTCCTTTATAAAAGGGGATATATTCAGCAATAGTGCCAATATTGTCCTGAGTATTTTCATCACAATATAACTTCAACATTAGATTTTGGAGGAACTTCAGAAAAACTTCTCAGGGACCGTGGTAGTGTTAACTGTGCTGTCACTGAGAAGTCCCCTATGGAAGTGTTTTTGTTTGCCCAAAAAGGCAGCCTGCTCCGTGCTAGCCCCATCCCATCAGAGTATATGTGTGTATGTATTTATATAGAGAGAGTAAATTCAGGCCAGCACTCTCCTTAAATTGCGGATATAGCTTGGAGTCTTTTAAAAAAACCAAATTTAATGGTGTGGTGAACCGACTTTCATGGCTATATAGAACCCCTTTTTCAAGGTGTACAAACAGTGCAATACAGTTAAGTCTTACCTTAAATACCGGTAAGAGGATAAGGCTCCGCGGACCGTGCAGGGAGCGGAGATCCTGGGTCTGACGTCACTTTGGGTAGGGAGGGGAGTGTTGTAATCCTGCTCTAGCATCATGGTCATCAAGGAAACACGCCAATGAGCTCATAGCCGCGAACTGGAAGCATCTCAGTTGTCATGGTAATCTCCTGGCATCTGTCAGCTCAGGTCCGCTGCGTGCTCGGACCTGAGCAGTGCTGGGTGATAAACAGGAAAGTTTAAAATACATACAAGACATATATGACATCACAACCTGTGGGCCACAATGCTGTCATTCAGCACACACTTAATTGCAGGAGGCATGGCCACACCCTATCATTAAAAGTAAATAAGTACTTGTTGCATACTTCCCAAATGTCCTGATTTTCGCGGTACATTCCCTCTTATATTGCTAACAGTGGGGCTGCAGTTGGGAGTCCCCCTTGTCACTTGCACCACATCTATTCACAGAGAGGCTTGGAACATGCCAGCAGCTCCCAGATTGTTGAACATGTCCCCATAGTGATGACAGCGGGAGGCACGAATGTTGGGAGGTAGGGTTTTAGAGCCACGTGGCCAGACAGGAGGGTGCACTTAGTGTGATCGCTACTCTTGCACATGCAGATGAGACTGCTGCTGCTACTCAGTGACAGTCACATCATCACAGTGCTGCTTCCGGGCACATACCACCATAGTGTTCCCACTTCCACTGCTACATGCAGTATAACTATTTTGTGTCTTGTTGCTGTGCTCTGTCTTGCCATGGTGTATTACCTGTGACATGAAATGGCTTTGGAGCAGGCTATGGCTGTTCTTAACCAGATTTATGCTTCCTATGCAGCTGTTTGTGTTTCAATCTACTTATGGAAATGATCATCATCACTTGTTTGTATAATTGGTATTTAGAAACAAAGGCACTCACAGGTGACTTTAAAATAAAACTTATCTTATAAAAAGTGCATTTTCAGTTCCTGATGATGTCATATTTAATTAGAGGTTCAGGAACTGAGTTCCTGCTGGTTCCTGCTGAAAAATAGCACTGACAGTAGTATATATTTTCAAATTACACCCACATTTGCTGTAATACTTAAAATAACTTTTATTTCAGGCATGTCCAAACTATGGCCCTCCAGCTGTTGTGAAACTACAAGTCCCATCATGCTTTGCCACAGGTTTGCTATTAGTGAAAACCATGGAAAGGCATGCTGGGATGTGTAGTTTCACAACAGCTGGAGGGCCACAGTTTGGACATGCTTGCTTTATTTCTTAAATCATTAGTTTTCATGAAATCTTTATTCAATTGATAATGTCTGATATCTGTAGAAAAGCAGGATACACATATAACAATAGAATACAGTGCAAGTTTTCATATTAATACCAAACCACCAGTGTCGAAACTTGTGAGTGATTGGCACAGGTGCAAAAATATATTTTGGCCCCCCACATCCACTGCAACCCACGTTCACATTATGCCATTATGGGGATGTACGTGAGGAGAGAGAAATCATTAGATGGTCCCCATAGACCAGGGGTGGGGAACTCTTTTTGTGCTAAGGGCCGTTTGTATGGGGGAAAAATTCTTCGGGGGCCATATGCAAAAAATTATCTTACAAATTGTCCTGCTGCAGCCGTCCCACGCTCCGGTGGCTGCCGCTGAATAGGACTGACAGTCTCTGGCTGCTGTTGATTAAGAGGAATCTCGCGAGAACTACCGATCTCTCACTAGAATTCCCTTGTACTTGACTCCCAGCAAAGCCACCAGGCGGTTGGGCGGGCCACTCAGACCGGCTACAGGGGCCACATTCGGCCCCGGGCCTAAGGTTCCCCACCCATGCCATAGACACTTTTGGCTCACTTTGCTCTCCATGTGTCAGGCTAGTTGCTGTTACCAGACGGGTCCACGTGGATGGTAAATCGGACAAAGGTTGAAAATATGTGTAAACTACAGTCTTTAAAGCAGTAAATAAATTAATATCAGTGAGCGTAGGGCTTGGATATGCTAACGGTAATTCTGAAGATTATATTTCAACTCAGTTGGAAAATATTTTTATGGAATGACATAATAATGAAGCTATTTGTTACATTACAAAATATAAACAAGCATATATTACTGTCTTGTTTCTCAGTATCTGCATTCATCATTATTAAGGCTTTATTACTAAGAAAATTAAAAATGCGGAGTGGCTTTTTACAGCTTTTTGCATTGCTGTGTAATGGAATATGTGACTCCCACAATTCTGATTCTGTACATATAACTTGCTTGACATTGGATTAAATGTTCTGTAATCACAATGTTGAGAGCTAAATAAAAAAAGTTCTAAAATTAAAATTTCTGACCATACAGATGTAGCAGGCTACATCTTTGCCCGGCGCCCACCAGATCCCATTCACTGGCGAGCGCCAGCGATAGGGACTGGGACGCGCGTGCGTCCCAGTATCACATATCACGGCAGCGCCTCCCTGCCCGTCTCTGCTTCAGGGAGATGCTGCCCAGTTCGGGGGAGTTGGGCGGCGAGGGGGATCAGTGGCGGGGAACAGCGGCAGGCTCCGTTGCCACGGTGAGCGCGAGCATCTCGTGCTCACGCGCTCCTGGAGGTAGCCAGAAGGGCAGGGAGCTGAAAGCGAGTGGCAGGGTTCCTAACAGGTGTGCCAAATGGTACAAATGGTACTTATTGCTTTGGCTTGTAATAAGTACCTCTATAGCCATTGAGGTAGAGTGACGGTCTTGTCAATGCGCACTGCCAGGCAAGTGTATATTTATTTAAGTGAATGTACAGTAGTTATATCTATTTCAGCACTGGTTATGCCTCCAGTTCAGCATTGGTGCGACCCCACTGCCTTGGGGCCTACCTCTTCATCTAGGGATCATGTTCTAGAGTGTGCACTTGAATTATATACATTACACAAATGTTACTTTATACTGCATATAACTGTGGTGTATTCTTACTTTTATTTATCTGGTACATTATTATGATACACTAGCAGTATTCACTATATATATTTCAAGGTACCCAGACCATGCACTCTCTCATAGTGGCTGGCCATTCCTCCTCTGGCGACTGGCCACACCCCTAAACATGGGGTGCATTCCCCATGTGAACCCTTTATGTCCCAGTATGAGACTTCTGCAGTCTTCAAGATTTTGCTTGATACCCCCCAGTGTTAAGACCCTCGGTAAATGAAGCATTAGATGTGATGATTGAGTCAAAATTTATAGTGGAAGATTGCTGTGAGTTAATCTAGATAATAATGCAATATAAGGCAAGAAAACTAAAGAACACCACTCTTCATTGCCATTATTATTATTATTATTATTATTATTATTATGAGTTATTTAAATAGTGCCCTTTATAGAGAATATTTAGCCATTCTCATCAGTTACAACATTATAACCATGCTATTTTTTACGCCAAAGAATGGCTTGCCTGGCTTCAATCTTGGCTTAAAGAAAGTATATATTTTAGAATTAATCTCTCTCGTGGTTTACATATAGTTTCTGTTCCCACTTAAAAAGCAAGATATTGAGAATGATTGGGGACGTGACCCAGTTGTGTCACTCTCCCAGCAGCATCAGGGTTCCTAACACCCAGCACAGAAAGCTCCTGTCCCTGGGCATTTGAAACTCCCTCTAACATCATGAAAATGAAAGCCAGGGGCTTATACCTGTTCTTTTGTTTATTCTATAGAAAAAACAAAGTAGGATAAGTAGCTCTTACATTCTTCTATTAGAGAATATGTTTAACCAAAGAGAAATACTAGGTCAGCAATTATTTATATGAATAACTTTAAGGGGCATACACATGGGGTGATTTCAGACCAATTTCTAAGCGATCCTTAAGCAGTCCCGTTGCTATCTCCCAGCAGGGAAAAATGCAGGGATTTGCTTATGAACAATAGGCAAAACCTTGATCAGCATGATCGTTCAGCACACAGCATACCCTGCACCCCGCTATGGGGTGCACCCTGCACCCCATAGCGGGGTGCAGGGTGCATCACTAATGTCGCGAGATGTGCTGAGCGATTGTGCTTAAGCTGTAGGGCCCCAGAGTATGGGGCTTTAGGGCATTAAGCCCCATGCACATAGGGTACCTGCTGCCACCATGCTGAGTGACGGGCTTAAGCACTATCGCTCAGCACATCTTGCGGCACTAGAGAAACTATAGTTTATAGGCAAAACCCCGCAATCTAGAAGGAAAGACGGTGCAAGCACCGTCTTTCCCTGCAGGAAAAAGCGACGCTTGAGCAAGGTTGGTTTGAGCCTAATATTTTTAGGTAAGCAAACAGATTTTAGCGCCCCTCACTATGGATATTGTGGGTGGAGCTACAATGTGATTGAAGTATCCAATGATACTTAAAAAAAGAGACATTGCATACCAGCAAAAATGTAGGGCGTGGTCGCATACTAGTACCAATTAACATTACACCACACACTAGTGCCCCTTAGACACACTGTGCAGCCATGATGCCCATTCCACATTCCCCACACCGTGATGCTCATTACATATTATACCACACACCATAATGCCCATTACATATGATGGTACATAAGTGCAGCTTACCTACATGCTCATTGCTAGGGGTTTCTTGCTCACTGCCAGAGGTTACATGCTCGATGCCAGAGGCTTCATGCTTGTTGCCACAGCTGAGTGAAATGCTCGTTTCCACAGGGGAGTGAAATGCTCATTGCCAAGGGGGAGTGAAATGCTCATTGCCAAGGGGGAGCGAAATGCTTGGTGCCACAGGGGGGAGTGAAATGCTCGTTGCCACGGGGGGAATGAAATGCTGCTGCTTGCGGTAATGAGGCAAACGCATACACTAAAGAAATAGAAATAATTAAATACCCCAATAATCTCTGTTTATTTTTGGGCAGAATGGTCATGTGTACACTATAGATTAAAGCGTTTTGAAGGTGACCTCAGATATACTGTACATTAAATGATAACTGTAATAATTTACAAAGACTATGCAGGTTGTAGAATTTGTACACAAGTTGTGCTACTAACTGGTCTTGATGGCATTTAGTAGGTCGAACAAGAAAAAAAAATATTGCAAAAAGCTATTCCTGCTAATGCAAGTGTACTGGATCTAAGAAGATTCTAAATATAAAGCAGGGAATTCTTGACGTGCTATTATCAAGGGATGTGTTACTGTTAATGTCACAGGCTCGCCTGTTACTGCTAATTATTTTGATAACACATGAAGACACTTGTTCATATTTTTCTAAGGCGAAGACATATATTTTAGTTGTTTTAAAAAGAAATAACTATTTTTTGCAAGCAGAATTATTGGCTGAATGGAAACAAGGTCAGATAGGAAGTCCCTGAATATAAAGACAAAGAAATGCTTACATTGTCAAGTGGAATAAAAATACACACTTACTATATATGCATACCTTCCACGTGCAGGAATCTGCTTATCTGGCCAATGTTCATTTAAAAGGCAAAATCTGTTTTTTTTTTTTGTGTTTTTAAATCATTGCTATTTTAAAACATCAGCCAGACTTGCAGGGTTATTAAACTTGGAGCCATGTTGCCCTTAGAGAAATTAAGGAAGGTGTAAGTGCAGGTAGTTGTTCAAATTATTGATAGTAACCATGTCATTTTTCATAGGGCAGTATGCACTAATGGAAAAATGTGGTAAAAACCCAGTTTTCAGTGTTTTAACACATCTCCCATATGTACCAAGCTCCAGACTTAGTACATTTGGTATGGAGGAGAGTTACGCCAGCAAAAGCTGGCATTACCCTTTAGCAGGGGTTCTCAAACTATTTTGCTCTGGGACCCGCAAGGTCCTGCAGAAGGTCCTCACATCACATGTGTAGTCCTCACATCACATGGCAGCATTGTGGAGGCACAAAATGATGGGAGGAGTCTAAAATAACAGACAATTCAACAGACTCCTTGAATCATTGACTGAGATTAGAAAAGTCATCAGCCTTATGGTCAGCAACATGGAGTCGTGACCCCATGCTGAGAAGGTCTGGACCCACATATAGGCTCTTCCCACATCAGTGCTGTTCGAGGGATCTGATTACACGCCCTCCAGCATCTCCCATAGCTGCACATGTGCAAATGACTTCCAGATCATAAACCCGGAAGTCCAGGGACAGGTGGGCATCTTATCGGGAAAGTTTGGGATACTAATATCATGTTAGTACATACATTATTAGTATCTGCATGGTAAGAGGCGGAATATACTGAGCAAGATTGTACTGTTGATATTATAATGTTGATTTTAACATAGTTCGATAGGCAGCAGGTCTACATCCTAAACTGTTGACAGCTTCATAATGTTGACATTTGAAATGTCACCATGTGAAATATCCACAATTTAAGGATACAGATGGTTAGGGAGGGTAGGGATTAGGCTGAGAAGGGGACGGGTAGAGGAGAAATACCAGCATCATCGATCTGCATCGGAAGTGACTGTTACAGAGCTGCCGGTACCCGGAAGAAGGTGCTGAAGCCTCTACTGCTGGGTGAAGTTAAGGAGCCACTAGACCACCAAGGAAGGTTTGTTGATTGTTCATCATGTTGATGTATCTATGTAGACAAAAGGATTTTCATCATGGTCACTATCAACATGGTGAGCATTCTGCATATTGACAGTTTGACCCATTCAATGTTCTCATCTCATCCTTATGAATGTTGACAGGTTATACAACATCCTTTCTATATACACAGAATTTGAAATGCAGCACATTAGCTATAAAATTTCCCACTTCCATAAATCATAACTTTCAACATTCTGGATGACGGAGCATGACATGACAAGTGATTCATTATAGTGGACATGGAAATGCCTCTTGGTCTATGGATGTGCATAACACTGGAATGTTTCATCAGTGTTACAAAATTTCAGTGCATTTTGGAGGTAAAATCTTTTTAACTCCCTCTACAAATTAGAATGATTCGATAGATTGTCCCCGCATATTGGAACTCTTCCTCCAAAATTGATACAGCTGGAAAACATTGTAGCAGGGACAGCATACATAAGGAGAATGTGGAAAATCCAGTCCAGGATTTCAAACAGCAGCAGCAACAGGGCTAGAGAGATCCAGTCTTGAGTTTTTCTAGGATGTATTGTGAATCACAAGACAACAAAGATTTATTCTACTAATTATACCATGTTCTCACTGCGAGTGAGAACTACACGGCTTTTACCCGGCATTAAAATGCCGGGGACTGAAGCGACGGACCCCCGTTCTCACTTCTAGGCAAATTCACAGGTGAATAAGTTCTACCCGGTAATTTGCCTTTTAACACAGATTTTTATGCAGTGAGAACGGGTCAACCCGTGTCTGCATACCCGGATCTCAAACCCGGTTAAAATAAAGGTTTTACCTGTGTTTGAGATGCGGGTATCTGGTTATGCGTTCACACTGCAAAAAAACTGTGTTAAAGGCAAATTTCCGGGTCAAAATGCTAGACCCGGGAATTTGCCTGCAGTGAGAATGAGGTATAAGTAGAAATATGGGCTCCTATGATATGAGTTGACTCTCACAGTGCAGCTGCTGGGGTATAGGGGTAGTCAGACCCTATAAGAGAGTATTACAAGAAAAAAAAAACAGAAGAAGCAGCGCTATAACTACAATGAATGAAAGAAACCAACTGATCAATAAAATGTTTTATATTAAAAATAATTATGTAGCACAATTTAATAAGATTAGCATATACACACACAAAACATACAGTTTAATGAGAAAATAATTAGAAAAAAGTGAAAGAATTCATAAAATAGCCTCACTCATAGGATGAATTTGAGAGCCTTAATTTGTCACTTTGCCAATGCAGCTGCCTGAAGGTGATCATAGAAGTTTTGGAAGCAAGTGATGAATCCTCTCTATTTGTACGGTTCCCAATCTGGTGCCGCTGGAGGAGTTTGTGGGGATGTTGGAACAGAAAGATCCTCAAGTATTTCCCAAAGTCCTCTCTGGTGGTGCAGTGCCCCCAGTTACCGCTGGAGGAACAGAGGGTATGCTGGTCAATGTAAGAGTGGAGAAGTCCTCTTTTAGGTGATGTTAGGTGAATATAGTCACCTGGGGATGTCCCAATTGCTGAGGGTCCTGTGGGAGGCCACAATGGGTCCTGTTGGGGGTTCACCAACATACAGGGGAGGCGGGGTTGGCCTGGAATAATGCCAATGAATAACAGCTGATGTAAATAGTCAATCCTAGAGTCCTGAGTCTGTAAACACCTGATGCGTTTCGCTACTGGCTGTGGCTTTTTCAGAGGTCTCTGAAAAAGCTACAGCCAGTAGCAAAACGTATGGTATGGTATGGTACAGTAATGCAGGACATGTCTATTACAAGTAGATTCATCCTGCTGTAGTAGTGATCTGACCTATGCCATAGTATGCAGACATTTCATCACACCCTCCATCAGTCGGCTTGTAGCACCTATGGGGATGGGAGAACCCCTGGTCACAGTGGCCAGGAACCATCCATGCAACGACAAAGATCCCCGGCCTCTTCCTAAATGGCAGTGACATTTATTTATAGTTTCTTATATAGCTCAGCATATTCCATTGCGTTTTACAAGAAGGCATGCCTCCAGTCTGGAAAATGGAGGCTGTCGTTGCCCCCTACTCACCCACCAAATGATGATTGCGTCCTAATTTGTCTGAAGGGCTGCGTTTGATTCTCTTTAAAGTCTTCCTCACATACCCCAGAAAGCAAAGTCTAAACTTCACAAACATCATTCAATAATTAGGTGCCAGGATCAAACATGTCTCTCTCTTATGTATGTAGTTGGGATTCCCCCTGTCACTTGCTGCTGCACAGAGCACTGGCAAAGCCCCCTTAGTGACAGCAAACAGGGGTGTGACTCGCCCCTTTTGTTGAGGCCACTTTTTTGGGGAGCAGGAGTCCCGATCCGGCCATGCAGTATGTTGAGAGGTATGCTTATATACATATTGTGTTGATGTATATGAGATGACCATATGTTTTATTTGACAGAAAGAAATCTACATTGACTATTACAATTTACCCAAATTAGGGTGCCATTCGTCAAAGTTTCTGGCTTCTAATTGGCTCTTGACAGTGGCGTAACTATAGAGGGTGCAGGGGATGCAGCTGCTATGAGGCCGGTGGCTTGGGGACTCCAAAGGCAAACCCCTGCACCCTCTAAAAAATATATTTTTAACTACAGCTGCTGCCGGTGCTCAATTAGGTCTGCTGTACAGAGAGGCGCTCTCATGCACTAATTATGCTGCTGCTGTTTAATCTACCATACCTATGTCCCACGGCCTCCTGTATATTTATACCGCGACTGCCTGCCCCGACCATGCCTCAGTCCCCTACCTCGGTGCTGCAGCTGCCTGCCCATACCACCCCTCGGCTCCCCTTCCGTTGGTGCTTCTGTTGCCTGTCCTGACCACCCCTCAGCTCCCCTACCATGGTGCCGCAGCTGCCCGCCCCCTGCTGTACATTACAAGCTGCAGGAAGCATCTAGCAATTTTGCGTAGGTTCATTGCTGGCTGTGCAGCACTTCCCTCCTGATATCTGCAGGCAAAGACTGCAGGTAAGTCGGCACTTGCCTGCATTGTGCACTTATTGTTATCTTCCTTCATGGGTTAGTGAAAACAGGCAGCAGCCATCCTCCAAATCTGTTCACACCTGCTGCTCCTCCCCCTCCCAGATCGTTGCATAGCCCCCATACACCCCTCCCCATAGTGTGCTCCCCTGTGGCCAGATCCCCCCTTCCCATAGTGTGCTCCCCTGTAGCCAGCTTCTGCCCATCCTTAGTGTTTACCCATATAGCCAGCCCCAAACCCACACCCCATAGTGTGCTGTCCTATAGCCATCCCCAAACCCCCACCCCATAGTGTGCTCCCCTATAGCCATCCACAAACCCCTCTACTTGTACTGTGGCCCATAGTGTGCACACATTTAGCCAGCCCCATTCCCCCCTCTCAATAGAATGCTCCCCTGTAGCTGGCCACCCTCTGCAGTATGCATCTCTGTAGTCAACACAAACTTCCCCCCAACCACCCGCCTAACCCTAAGTGCCTAAACCTAATCCCCTCACACTTCCGGCCTAACGCTAACCTGCCTGAATATTTCAGATCAGTATGCTGACAGTGATGCCATGACCTCCCATTCATTCATCTATGCCTCCACCTCAACACCCCGAAACCAGCCGGACAGAGAGCCGCACGGTGTTTGTGTACATCGTGCGGCTCCGCCTCCCGAATGCCGCTATTGGCCGCCTAGCGGCCAATCAGGAGCCGCTAGGCTGCAAGGTGGCCAATAGCGGCATTCGGGAGGCGGAGCCGCACGATGTACACAAACACCGTGGGGCTCTCTGTCCGGCTGGTTTCGGGGTGTCGGTTTGTTTTTTTGCCAAGACCCTTACCTGGACTACGTCGTGCTGGGACAGGTGAGTATGGTTTCCTTCCACAGCTTCCTCCATGGATTTCGTCGGATCCGGACGGGGATGCCATCGCCGACAGCGACGTCGACATGAAGAAGGGCGTCGACATGGATCCCAAAGACGACACAGGACATCAGGACCAGGGCTACCTACGGAAAGAAGATAGGTAAGTATTAGTATGTGTGGGCTTTGTATGTATTAAAGTTTTATTTTAAATGTGTGTCAGTGTGTTTTGTGTACTATTTTTTTAACTGTGGAACTACAAGTGCCAGCGGGCCCTTTAATGCCCAGCAGGCTGGGACTTGTGGTTCTCCAAGTCCCAGCTTGCTGGGGAGGCTTGCTGGCACTTGTAGTGCCACAGTAAAAAACAATAGATGATTCTATTTTTTACACTTGAATCAGCCCGATGCCCACCGCCCAGGGGCATCGGGGACAGTACCAGGCTTCAGCCTGGTCAGGTAAGTCCAGGAGGGGGGACCCCTTCATTGGGGGGGTCCCCACTCCCCCAGGGCCCCTGGCCAGGCTGACCGGTCAGGGGGTTAATGTTTTGGCCGCGGGACCTTATATCATAAGTGTCCCCCGGCTGTGACATTACCCTGCTGGCTGGTTGTGCCTGGGGCTGGTTCTTGAAATACGGGGGACCCCTAGTCATTTTGTCCCCCGTATTTTGGGAACCAGCCCCGGACCTGGAGCCTGGGGCTGGTTGTTAAAAATCGGGGAACCCCTATTTGTTGGGTTCCCTGATTTTTAATTACCGGCCCCGGCTCCTTCAGCCTGGTGCTGGTTACAGCTGTGGGGGGGACCCCACGCCGATTTTTTTATTTATTTATTTTTCTATTTTTTTTTTACACACTGCAGCCTGCACGGAGCTGACTGATCCGTGCAGGCTTAAAGCAAATACGACAGGGAAAGCAAGGTGTATTTTCCTGTAGTATTTGCGTGGGTGTTTCACACCACTTAGCAGCCGTATTATCAGTACGGCTGCTTAGTACATCAGGAACCACCATTCTTTTGAATGGTGATTTCTGTCGTATTCTATCGATGGTGTAGACATTCGTATTTGTAAAAACAAATACGAATGTTCCATCTTTAGGAATACGAATTGTTGTATTTTCGGGATTGTAAATCCCGAAAATACAAATTCGTAAAAAAAAGGTGTATTACTGCCTACGAATACACCTTTTTTCTACAAATCCATTTTGGTAAATGTCCCCCTCTATCTCTGTCTCATTCTCTCTTCTTCAAGGAAAACTCTCTCCCTCCATAACTTGCTCATATCTCTCTCCCCCTGACACACTCTTACTAAAGGCTGGGGGAGGGGGCTTTCAAGATTTTGCTATGGGGCCCACAAAGGTGTAGTTACGCCCGTAAGTGATGAATAGATGACTATCTGCAGCTTAAATAGGGCTCCATGGTATATTCAAGCCTAACATATTTATTTGCAGAAATAAACGAAATTGTACTTTAATTTTTTATTCTTAGTAAGTTGATGCGTTTTCTTTTTTAATATTTATTTTATTCTATGGCTTTACCATTGGTTTATGTGGGGGGGGGGGGGTACTTTTTAAATAAAGTACTGATTTTTCTCTAGACAAAATATTTGGCACTGGTGATAAATATGTGGATCTGCGAGTTATCCACGGATCCATGTGTTTTTTCACATTTTCATCCCTTCTTTTTTACATTTTTCACAAAAAAAAAAGGTGTGAAAAGTGGCTCTAAATTGCACACCCTCATTAATGAAAGGTGCCATCTGCTGAGAAGAGGGTGAGGGTGAAAATGCACTATGCGATCATTACATTACAATATAATATATAATAAGAGGTTGTTAGTATATCATTGGCCAGTGATATTGGCCTGCCTACCAATCGTCCAGGTGACCTCTTGTCGAGCAGGTCCTTAACACTATGGGGTCACCACCTGAGACGCAGGGAACCCCGAAACATGATCCAGCTAAGGACCCCCCAGGGCATCACAATAAAGAATAGTGATAGTAAAGTGGTAAAATTATAAGTATGAAGGTCCCTACTATAGGTTTATAGGTAGAGAGTGTGTGAAAAAAGTGCATACATAAATAATAGACAAACATGATATAAAAAGTAACTGTGTATTTAAGTTGTGATGCCCTGAGACAGTCAGAGCAGCCCGGGGGCCCCACGCCCAGATGCCAACCCCAATTTTCTGACACTATATACAAATAAATAGGACTTACTTGGAATTATGCCTCTGTCTCAGTGCAGTCCATGCTGGTTCCCTGCTTAAAAACATAGAGGGTGGTGGGGGACGAGTGCCAATCTAGATGAGGCATTCTCAAACCTCAGGTGTGTATTTCTACACATATACATACATATACACATATACATAGTAGGGAAAGTGGCTTTAAATTGCACACCCTCAGTAATGAAAGGTGCCATCTGCTGAGAATAAATGGTTTACACAGAGAGAGAGGGTGCAAATGCACTATGCGACCATTACATTACACTATAATATATAATAAGAGGTTGTTAATATATCATTGGCCAGTGATATTGGCCTGCCCACCAATCGTCGAGGTCACCTCTTGTCGAGCAGGTCCCTAACACTTAAGACACACAGAAAGACTCACACTAGGTGAGTCAAGCAGCGCTCAGATCAATGAAATAATACCAAAAAGTTTGGAAAAGTATAACAATTTTACTGTTTCTTTAAAAACACATGTTAGTACAATACACAAATAAATAAAACAATTTATAATGGCAAAATGGATGGGGGGGGAAGATAAAAGTAAATTGGAATGAATGTAAAAAATTGCAAGTAAATTTAAAAGAAAAAAAGTCCCGCCTCAATGGACACAAAAGAATCTACTGTGTCGACACTTTTGAAGAAATGACAGGTATGTGCATATTACCAGCAATGAGTAGTGAATCCCTTGAATGAGGATAATGCTGGGGGTCCTCTCGATGTTTGCGGAGATGTTAGATGCCGCTGGAGGTTACCGCTTGGTGTAAATCAGATCCTTCTTATTTTTTATTATTGTGGTGAGAGACTGATGTGATTGTCTCAATCACCAAGGTTGTCTGGAGCGATTCCACCCAGATATGTTACCAATTAGTGGGATAGGGTAGTGGCTTCCGTGCCTGATAGCAGTCCACGCTGGTGTAGATGTTGTTAACCAGGTATAACATGCACGGTGTCCGCCAAGTAAAAGTTCCAATTGAAGTGAGCAACAAAATTGATGTCCAGGTCTGTCAAAGTGTCACAGTTGTGTCCAGGAGTGGGGGGGCAATCACCTAACGCGTTTCACTGCGTCCTGCAGCTTTATCAAAGGTGTGGGGGACTATGAACCTAGGTCAGGTATATATACCTTACTTAATGAGGGAGTCATTACACCTGTAAGGTTCAATTAACAGTTCTAATTCAAATAATACATATTGCACAAATATATTTATAGGAAGGCAGACATATATCTTGGATATAGAGGTATTAGGTCAGTATGAAACCAAATTTTATCAATAAATACACATATATAAACTTTATTATCCCAATCTCCAAATGCGATCACGTGACCGGAGATAAGCCACGTGACCGGGTTTGTAAACATGAACAGGAATATCGTTATATCATTATGCAAAATACTTTTTCTGCTTTTTATTATTATATAATGGAGGTGTCTGGGCGGCTAACTGTGTCCGCTAAGATGAATTTATTAAGAGAATAGAAGCACATGAATAGCAGACACTTACGTATGTGGAGCGCACATGCGTTCCAGACAGCAGCCGGAATAGATCACTTCCGCCTCTACCCCGGAAGTGAAAGCGGGATGAAGCGTCAGCACTGCTGGTTTGCTAGTTGGAACGCTCGTGCGTTCCAGGAGATACTTCCGCTTCACAAGTGGAATATGATGACAAGGATAGGTTGTGACCGGCTAACCAATCATAGTAGCCTGGGGGGGCGGATACATTTATACTTCGCAAGTGGAATCTGATGACAAGGGTAAATTGTAACAGGCTAACCAATCATAGTAGCCTGGGGGGCGGATACATTTACACAATACGTTAGTGTGGATGACATATTCTACTAATGAAACTGGTGCGTATGCGGTCACGTGATTAATCATTATTTAAGAATATGGAGCGCATTGTGCGTTCCAGGGTATCACATGATCGCAACACTCCAGAGTCATCTCAGATATTACCAAATAAAGTACAGATGGAACATAATAGAGAATCAAATAAGCAACCTTCAATTAAATGCATGTTTGAAACACTAAGAATATATAAATATATTTTTTTTGCTTTTTGTTATTTACTCAGAGAGGTTTGTATATAGATTTCAGGGATAACAGTACAAATACTATGGAGTCTTAAAGGGACAGTATATTATAGGTGAAATTTACACAGTATAGAATCAGAATTTTTTTTTTTTTTTTTTTTTAAATATAAATAAAAATAAAGAGTATACAAGAGTATCATCGTGGGCTATATTATAATGTAAGATGGAGGAAATCCTTCATAAAGCAATGAATATACGTATAGGAAAATGGTGTGTCAGGTATTTTGACACGATGAGACAAGATAATGGACTTGTCATAATATAGCAAATAATTTTTTATTATTTTTTATTTTTTATTATTATTTTTTATATATTTTATATTATTTTTAAAAATATTATAAATACCAAAGAAAGAATGATGAAATGACAAAGGAAGAAAACTGAAAAAAATAAATAAATAAATAAATAAATAAAGAACCATGATTGGAGGGAGGAGAGGAAAATTATAAGACAATGTTTAATTCCATCGCCTCGTTTAGACCTCTAGGAAAAAGGCAATCCATTTTAAAAGTCCAGAATATTTCTTGTTTGCAGAGGGTGCGAAATCTGTCACCACCCCTTTTTGTGGGTGGCACATGTTCTAATCCTGTTAATTTCAGCTGTTTGGGATTATTATTATGGTGTTCGGTAAAATGCCTGGAAACACTGTGGAGTAGGGACCCTTTGATAATATTTCGGCGATGTTCAAGGAACCTGGTTCTTAGGGGCCGAGTGGTCCTACCCACATATTTTAAATTACAAGTGCAGGTGAGAAGATAGATAACGAAGGTGGTGTTACAGTTAATGAATCCTTTTATTTTTATTTTTTCGGTGGATGTGTTAATTATGTTTATTTTATTGGAAATAAAATCACAGGTGATGCATTGGTTGCGACCACATTTGTAACAACCCAACGGTTTTATTAGAAGCCAATCCGATGATGAAGAAATCGTTTGTGATGGTGTCTTGGGACATTTTAAACAACTGGGAGCTAATAGGTTTTTTAGTGATTTGTTTTTTTTGTAAATAAACGAGGGCTGGGGAGGAAGTATCTCTGACAATAAGGGGTCTTGTTTTAATATTGAATGGTTTTTTCTTATGATTTTTTGTATGTCTTGATAATCTCTATTAAAGGTAGAGATAAAAGCAATACGACTCTCTCTAATTGAGGGGGGATCTGTGGGACGTCTGCCACGCAGTAAAGTATCCCTGTCTCTCTCTCTACTCGATTTATATGCACTCTCAACCAATTGGTCAGGGTATCCGCAATGTTGGAATGCGGTAATAAGGTCTTGGGCTTGATTATCATAAGTTTTTAAGTCAGAACAATTACGTCTGAGACGTAACATTTGTCCCTTGGGAATGTTTTTTACCCAAGGGGGGTAGTGAGCACTCTTAAAATTCAGGTAGGAATTTGTATTTACTGGTTTTTGGTAATTGCTGGTGTGAATAGAGCCGTCAACACTCCTCAAAGTGAGATCAAGGAAATTTATAGTGTCAGGGTGATAATCGTGAGTAAACTTAAGATTAAAGGAATTAGAATTTAAGTGAGCAACAAAAGAAGTGATAGACGTGATATACCCATCCCAAATGAAAAATAAATCATCTATATAACGGCCATAGAGGACCAGGTTCGCCCCAAAGGAGGACCCCCAAATAAGTTGGTCCTCCACCTCCCCCATGTAGAGGTTGGCATAACTTGGAGCGAACCTGGTCCCCATGGCCGTCCCCATCACCTGTAAATAAAAAGTGTCCTGAAAAAGAAAATAATTGTGTTTAAGGATAAATGAAATAGAATTAGTGATGAAATGCTGTAGTTCCACCCCCAGATCACCATCCTCATTCAATCGTTTAGAAATTGATTTGATACCTAATTCATGTGGTATATTTGAATAAAGACTCTCCACATCGAGAGTGAGGAAGTAATAGGTGTCCTTCCAGACAATATTTTTTATTAAATTCAAAAAGTGTGTTGAATCTCGGATGTGTGATCTGAGGGTGGTGACACGTGACTGTAAGTGACAATCAACGAATTGTGAAAGGTTAGAGGTAAGTGATTGGACACCAGAAATAATAGGACGACCAGGTGGGGAAGTGAGGTGTTTGTGGATTTTGGGGAGGTGATAAAAGATGGGTACCAAAGGGTGTGGGTTAAATAAAAAGTAATATTCATCTTTGGTGATAACACCATCCAAAGTGGCTAATTCAAGGAGTGTCTTCAGCTCTAGAATATATGGTTGTGTCGGATTTGTAGTTAATTTCGTATAAAAGGACAAATTAGACAGTTGGCGGAGTGCCTCCTCTACATAACAGGCACGGTCCTGTATGACAATGCCTCCTCCCTTGTCGGCCTCCCTGAAGACAATGGAAGTGTCACCAGTGAGGCCGACAAGGGCCTTTTTCTCCCATTTGGTAAGGTTGTCTCGATATTTATATCTAGATTTTCGCCCATCGGAAGAGCAGAGATGTTTAAAATCATCTAGAGTGGTCTTGTAAAAAGACTCGATGCTAGTTCCCTTGGCTTTTATCGGATAAAAATCAGATTTATTCTTTAATTTGGATTTATCTATATCGAAGATTTTTTGGGGGGAATTATTGCTCTCAGTCCACAGTTCCGCCAACATATCCAAAGACGTTTGGTCACCACTATCCAACAGGATAGGGACTCCTGGATCATAATCTTTTTTGGTTTTCTGGGAAAAGAAATATCTCTGCCTACATAAGGTACGGATATAGCGATTGAGTTCAATAAACAGTGTAAAGATGTTGGCATCTGTGGAGGGAGAGAATTTTAGTCCTTTTTGTAATAATTTTGACTCAGCTTCACGAAGTTGTCTAGATGAAATGTTAAATATATTAGTAATAGGTTTTTTTTATATTAATTTCTTGCGCTGGACCCTCTTTCCTCCTCTAACTCCTCTATACTTGAGTGTCTTCTTTTCTTTGGTGTGCCCCCTCCTTGGTGTCTCCCTATTTCTCTGTATTGTCGGGGGCCTAAAAAATGATCTGAATGAGATGTTTTTTGAAATCTGTTTACAGTATCTTTAGGCCTTGCTCCTGATGACTGATTAGTGTACTCATTATTGGGGGTATGTCCTTGATAGGTCTTTCTGTTGTACGTGCCTCTATTATCTGATGGAGTATTTTGAAGTTTGTTAGGGTATTTACCTCTATGTTGAGGTGAATCATATACTTTGATATCACCCATTTTTTCAGATGTTCTCCTATTGTCATTATATCTGTTTCTATTATTGGAGTAGTTATTGGTTCTTGATTGATTCGAATTTCTATGTTTAAGTCTGTAACTCCTGATGTTATTAGATTGATAATCCGTTAAATCCCTCTGAAACTTTTTGCATTTGTTATCAATAACCTCTTCCTCAAACTTAATTAGTCTCTCTATAACTCTCGTATCCTTATCTTTAAATTCCCTCGTTTGATTAAACGGTTCTAATTTAATTTTGATGTTCTCTATTTCTGTCTCCAATTCTTTAACTTTTTTATTTCTATAGTCGATCAAACATCTCTGCTCTTCCGATGGGCGAAAATCTAGATATAAATATCGAGACAACCTTACCAAATGGGAGAAAAAGGCCCTTGTCGGCCTCACTGGTGACACTTCCATTGTCTTCAGGGAGGCCGACAAGGGAGGAGGCATTGTCATACAGGACCGTGCCTGTTATGTAGAGGAGGCACTCCGCCAACTGTCTAATTTGTCCTTTTATACGAAATTAACTACAAATCCGACACAACCATATATTCTAGAGCTGAAGACACTCCTTGAATTAGCCACTTTGGATGGTGTTATCACCAAAGATGAATATTACTTTTTATTTAACCCACACCCTTTGGTACCCATCTTTTATCACCTCCCCAAAATCCACAAACACCTCACTTCCCTACCTGGTCGTCCTATTATTTCTGGTGTCCAATCACTTACCTCTAACCTTTCACAATTCGTTGATTGTCACTTACAGTCACGTGTCACCACCCTCAGATCACACATCCGAGATTCAACACACTTTTTGAATTTAATAAAAAATATTGTCTGGAAGGACACCTATTACTTCCTCACTCTCGATGTGGAGAGTCTTTATTCAAATATACCACATGAATTAGGTATCAAATCCATTTCTAAACGATTGAATGAGGATGGTGATCTGGGGGTGGAACTACAGCATTTCATCACTAATTCTATTTAATTTATCCTTAAACACAATTATTTTCTTTTTCAGGACACTTTTTATTTACAGGTGATGGGGACGGCCATGGGGACCAGGTTCACTCCAAGTTATGCCAACCTCTACATGGGGGAGGTGGAGGACCAACTTATTTGGGGGTCCTCCTTTGGGGCGAACCTGGTCCTCTATGGCCGTTATATAGATGATTTATTTTTCATTTGGGATGGGGATATCACGTCTATCACTTCTTTTGTTGCTCACTTAAATTCTAATTCCTTTAATCTTAAATTTACTCACGATTATCACCCTGACACTATAAATTTCCTTGATCTCACTTTGAGGAGTGTTGACGGCTCTATTCACACCAGCAATTACCAAAAACCAGTAAATACAAATTCCTACCTGAATTTTAAGAGTGCTCACTACCTCCCTTGGGTAAAAAACATTCCCAAGGGACAAATGTTACGTCTCAGACGTAATTGTTCTGACTTAAAAACTTATGATAATCAAGCCCAAGACCTTATTACCGCATTCCAACATTGCGGATACCCTGACCAATTGGTTGAGAGTGCATATAAATCGAGTAGAGAGAGAGACAGGGATACTTTACTGCGTGGCAGACGTCCCACAGATCCCCCCTCAATTAGAGAGAGTCGTATTGCTTTTATCTCTACCTTTAATAGAGATTATCAAGACATACAAAAAATCATAAGAAAAAAACATTCAATATTAAAACAAGACCCCTTATTGTCAGAGATACTTCCTCCCCAGCCCTCGTTTATTTACAAAAAAAACAAATCACTAAAAAACCTATTAGCTCCCAGTTGTTTAAAATGTCCCAAGACACCATCACAAATGATTTCTTCATCATCGGATTGGCTTCTAATAAAACCGTTGGGTTGTTACAAATGTGGTCGCAACCAATGCATCACCTGTGATTTTATTTCAATAAAATAAACATAATTAACACATCCACCGAAAAAATAAAAATAAAAGGATTCATTAACTGTAACACCACCTTCGTTATCTATCTTCTCACCTGCACTTGTAATTTAAAATATGTGGGTAGGACCACTCGGCCCCTAAGAACCAGGTTCCTTGAACATCGCCGAAATATTATCAAAGGGTCCCTACTCCACAGTGTTTCCAGGCATTTTACCGAACACCATAATAATAATCCCAAACAGCTGAAATTAACAGGATTAGAACATGTGCCACCCACAAAAAGGGGTGGTGACAGATTTCGCACCCTCTGCAAACAAGAAATATTCTGGACTTTTAAAATGGATTGCCTTTTTCCTAGAGGTCTAAACGAGGCGATGGAATTAAACATTGTCTTATAATTTTCCTCTCCTCCCTCCAATCATGGTTCTTTATTTATTTATTTATTTATTTATTTTTTTCAGTTTTCTTCCTTTGTCATTTCATCATTCTTTCTTTGGTATTTATAATATTTTTAAAAATAATATAAAATATATAAAAAATAATAATAAAAAATAAAAAATAATAAAAAATTATTTGCTATATTATGACAAGTCCATTATCTTGTCTCATCGTGTCAAAATACCTGACACACCATTTTCCTATACGTATATTCATTGCTTTATGAAGGATTTCCTCCATCTTACATTATAATATAGCCCACGATGATACTCTTGTATACTCTTTATTTTTATTTATATTTAAAAAAAAAAAAAAAAAATTCTGATTCTATACTGTGTAAATTTCACCTATAATATACTGTCCCTTTAAGACTCCGTAGTATTTGTACTGTTATCCCTGAAATCTATATACAAACCTCTCTGAGTAAATAACAAAAAGCAAAAAAAATATATTTATATATTCTTAGTGTTTCAAACATGCATTTAATTGAAGGTTGCTTATTTGATTCTCTATTATGTTCCATCTGTACTTTATTTGGTAATATCTGAGATGACTCTGGAGTGTTGCGATCATGTGATACCCTGGAACGCACAATGCGCTCCATATTCTTAAATAATGATTAATCACGTGACCGCATACGCACCAGTTTCATTAGTAGAATATGTCATCCACACTAACGTATTGTGTAAATGTATCCGCCCCCCAGGCTACTATGATTGGTTAGCCTGTTACAATTTACCCTTGTCATCAGATTCCACTTGCGAAGTATAAATGTATCCGCCCCCCCAGGCTACTATGATTGGTTAGCCGGTCACAACCTATCCTTGTCATCATATTCCACTTGTGAAGCGGAAGTATCTCCTGGAACGCACGAGCGTTCCAACTAGCAAACCAGCAGTGCTGACGCTTCATCCCGCTTTCATTTCCGGGGTAGAGGCGGAAGTGATCTATTCCGGCTGCTGTCTGGAACGCATGTGCGCTCCACATACGTAAGTGTCTGCTATTCATGTGCTTCTATTCTCTTAATAAATTCATCTTAGCGGACACAGTTAGCCGCCCAGACACCTCCATTATATAATAATAAAAAGCAGAAAAAGTATTTTGCATAATGATATAACGATATTCCTGTTCATGTTTACAAACCCGGTCACGTGGCTTATCTCCGGTCACGTGATCGCATTTGGAGATTGGGATAATAAAGTTTATATATGTGTATTTATTGATAAAATTTGGTTTCATACTGACCTAATACCTCTATATCCAAGATATATGTCTGCCTTCCTATAAATATATTTGTGCAATATGTATTATTTGAATTAGAACTGTTAATTGAACCTTACAGGTGTAATGACTCCCTCATTAAGTAAGGTATATATACCTGACCTAGGTTCATAGTCCCCCACACCTTTGATAAAGCTGCAGGACGCAGTGAAACGCGTTAGGTGATTGCCCCCCACTCCTGGACACAACTGTGACACTTTGACAGACCTGGACATCAATTTTGTTGCTCACTTCAATTGGAACTTTTACTTGGCGGACACCGTGCATGTTATACCTGGTTAACAACATCTACACCAGCGTGGACTGCTATCAGGCACGGAAGCCACTACCCTATCCCACTAATTGGTAACATATCTGGGTGGAATCGCTCCAGACAACCTTGGTGATTGAGACAATCACATCAGTCTCTCACCACAATAATAAAAAATAAGAAGGATCTGATTTACACCAAGCGGTAACCTCCAGCGGCATCTAACATCTCCGCAAACATCGAGAGGACCCCCAGCATTATCCTCATTCAAGGGATTCACTACTCATTGCTGGTAATATGCACATACCTGTCATTTCTTCAAAAGTGTCGACACAGTAGATTCTTTTGTGTCCATTGAGGCGGGACTTTTTTTCTTTTAAATTTACTTGCAATTTTTTACATTCATTCCAATTTACTTTTATCTTCCCCCCCCCATCCATTTTGCCATTATAAATTGTTTTATTTATTTGTGTATTGTACTAACATGTGTTTTTAAAGAAACAGTAAAATTGTTATACTTTTCCAAACTTTTTGGTATTATTTCATTGATCTGAGCGCTGCTTGACTCACCTAGTGTGAGTCTTTCTGTGTGTTTTTTGAATTTTCTAGTGGGGAGTGACTACCCCCACAACTAAGCAGCTGCTCTAATCGGAGAACCAGCTCATTGCAAGGCGCCCGACTATTCCCAGTGAATAACATTTTCTTCCCCTTTTTTTGAGAGTCCGTCAGGCTGCCAGCATGAGCTGCTTCTCGAATTTCAATGAAAGACAAAATAGGAGGCAGACATATATCTCCAAATGGGATAAACCCCAGGAGTCCATAATTGGAAAAAATGATGAAGAGTGTATTACTCTCTTTGAGAAATTGGAGGATTTGTTGAGAGATGAAACTAAACAATGGCTCGATAGCACCAATTTACAAAAATATGCTGATAGAAAGATGCTACCTCGTGGCCTACGTCTACACAAACCCTCCATTTTCCAAGAGAACTCTGATTTCCAAACCAAGTGGGATACTATCCTTGACAATTGTTCATTCTTGTTAATGAATCTGGTGATCGACTATAGAAATAAAAAAGTTAAAGAATTGGAGACAGAAAAAGAGAACATCAAAATTAAATTAGAACCGTTTAATCAAACGAGGGAATTTAAAGATAAGGATACGAGAGTTATAGAGAGACTAATTAAGTTTGAGGAAGAGGTTATTGATAACAAATGCAAAAAGTTTCAGAGGGATTTAACGGATTATCAATCTAATAACATCAGGAGTTACAGACTTAAACATAGAAATTCGAATCAATCAAGAACCAATAACTACTCCAATAATAGAAACAGATATAATGACAATAGGAGAACATCTGAAAAAATGGGTGATATCAAAGTATATGATTCACCTCAACATAGAGGTAAATACCCTAACAAACTCCAAAATACTCCATCAGATAATAGAGGCACGTACAACAGAAAGACCTATCAAGGACATACCCCCAATAATGAGTACACTAATCAGTCATCAGGAGCAAGGCCTAAAGATACTGTAAACAGATTTCAAAAAACATCTCATTCAGATCATTTTTTAGGCCCCCGACAATACAGAGAAATAGGGAGACACCAAGGAGGGGGCACACCAAAGAAAAGAAGACACTCAAGTATAGAGGAGTTAGAGGAGGAAAGAGGGTCCAGCGCAAGAAATTAATATCAAAAAAACCTATTACTAATATATTTAACATTTCATCTAGACAACTTCGTGAAGCTGAGTCAAAATTATTACAAAAAGGACTAAAATTCTCTCCCTCCACAGATGCCAACATCTTTACACTGTTTATTGAACTCAATCGCTATATCCGTACCTTATGTAGGCAGAGATATTTCTTTTCCCAGAAAACCAAAAAAGATTATGATCCAGGAGTCCCTATCCTGTTGGATAGTGGTGACCAAACGTCTTTGGATATGTTGGCGGAACTGTGGACTGAGAGCAATAATTCCCCCCAAAAAATCTTCGATATAGATAAATCCAAATTAAAGAATAAATCTGATTTTTATCCGATAAAAGCCAAGGGAACTAGCATCGAGTCTTTTTACAAGACCACTCTAGATGATTTTAAACATCTCTGCTCTTCCGATGGGCGAAAATCTAGATATAAATATCGAGACAACCTTACCAAATGGGAGAAAAAGGCCCTTGTCGGCCTCACTGGTGACACTTCCATTGTCTTCAGGGAGGCCGACAAGGGAGGAGGCATGTCATACAGGACCGTGCCTGTTATGTAGAGGAGGCACTCCGCCAACTGTCTAATTTGTCCTTTTATACGAAATTAACTACAAATCCGACACAACCATATATTCTAGAGCTGAAGACACTCCTTGAATTAGCCACTTTGGATGGTGTTATCACCAAAGATGAATATTACTTTTTATTTAACCCACACCCTTTGGTACCCATCTTTTATCACCTCCCCAAAATCCACAAACACCTCACTTCCCCACCTGGTCGTCCTATTATTTCTGGTGTCCAATCACTTACCTCTAACCTTTCACAATTCGTTGATTGTCACTTACAGTCACGTGTCACCACCCTCAGATCACACATCCGAGATTCAACACACTTTTTGAATTTAATAAAAAATATTGTCTGGAAGGACACCTATTACTTCCTCACTCTCGATGTGGAGAGTCTTTATTCAAATATACCACATGAATTAGGTATCAAATCAATTTCTAAACGATTGAATGAGGATGGTGATCTGGGGGTGGAACTACAGCATTTCATCACTAATTCTATTTCATTTATCCTTAAACACAATTATTTTCTTTTTCAGGACACTTTTTATTTACAGGTGATGGGGACGGCCATGGGGACCAGGTTTGCTCCAAGTTATGCCAACCTCTACATGGGGGAGGTGGAGGACCAACTTATTTGGGGGTCCTCCTTTGGGGCGAACCTGGTCCTCTATGGCCGTTATATAGATGATTTATTTTTCATTTGGGATGGGGATATCACGTCTATCACTTCTTTTGTTGCTCACTTAAATTCTAATTCCTTTAATCTTAAGTTTACTCACGATTATCACCCTGACACTATAAATTTCCTTGATCTCACTTTGAGGAGTGTTGACGGCTCTATTCACACCAGCAATTACCAAAAACCAGTAAATACAAATTCCTACCTGAATTTTAAGAGTGCTCACTACCTCCCTTGGGTAAAAAACATTCCCAAGGGACAAATGTTACGTCTCAGACGTAATTGTTCTGACTTAAAAACTTATGATAATCAAGCCCAAGACCTTATTACCGCATTCCAACATTGCGGATACCCTGACCAATTGGTTGAGAGTGCATATAAATCGAGTAGAGAGAGAGACAGGGATACTTTACTGCGTGGCAGACGTCCCACAGATCCCCCCTCAATTAGAGAGAGTCGTATTGCTTTTATCTCTACCTTTAATAGAGATTATCAAGACATACAAAAAATCATAAGAAAAAACCATTCAATATTAAAACAAGACCCCTTATTGTCAGAGATACTTCCTCCCCAGCCCTCGTTTATTTACAAAAAAAACAAATCACTAAAAAACCTATTAGCTCCCAGTTGTTTAAAATGTCCCAAGACACCATCACAAACGATTTCTTCATCATCGGATTGGCTTCTAATAAAACCGTTGGGTTGTTACAAATGTGGTCGCAACCAATGCATCACCTGTGATTTTATTTCCAATAAAATAAACATAATTAACACATCCACCGAAAAAATAAAAATAAAAGGATTCATTAACTGTAACACCACCTTCGTTATCTATCTTCTCACCTGCACTTGTAATTTAAAATATGTGGGTAGGACCACTCGGCCCCTAAGAACCAGGTTCCTTGAACATCGCCGAAATATTATCAAAGGGTCCCTACTCCACAGTGTTTCCAGGCATTTTACCGAACACCATAATAATAATCCCAAACAGCTGAAATTAACAGGATTAGAACATGTGCCACCCACAAAAAGGGGTGGTGACAGATTTCGCACCCTCTGCAAACAAGAAATATTCTGGACTTTTAAAATGGATTGCCTTTTTCCTAGAGGTCTAAACGAGGCGATGGAATTAAACATTGTCTTATAATTTTCCTCTCCTCCCTCCAATCATGGTTCTTTATTTATTTATTTATTTTTTTCAGTTTTCTTCCTTTGTCATTTCATCATTCTTTCTTTGGTATTTATAATATTTTTAAAAATAATATAAAATATATAAAAAATAATAATAAAAAATAAAAAATAATAAAAAATTATTTGCTATATTATGACAAGTCCATTATCTTGTCTCATCGTGTCAAAATACCTGACACACCATTTTCCTATACGTATATTCATTGCTTTATGAAGGATTTCCTCCATCTTCAGTGGCAAACGCAGGATTTTCAGAAGGGGGTTTCCAGAGGGGCGGAGCAAAGCACGGAGATGGACGCTTAGGTGACCCAGTATATGCCTGGTCAGTTAAAGTATTATAGATAGACCAAATGTATATAAATAATAATAATAAAAAAAATATATATATATATATATACACACACACACACACACACACACACACACACACATACATACATACAGGGGTGTCAACAGCAGTGCAAGACCCCGGGGCATAGCAATGTATTGGGGCCCCTACCGATCCTCCAGCGGTAAGGGTGGGGGAAGCTTTGATGTCCTGCGGGTGGTAGGGGGTTTTATATCAACCGCTCAGCATGTAGGGCCTGGATCAGTAATTTCCACTAATTACCCCTTTACTGCACAGATGGTGGGAGAAGGGGGCATTGGGCTGAATGAAGGGGCCCTGATACATAACTTCCAGGGTGGTAGAGGAGGTTTAATATGAAGAGGAGGGGTGTATAGTTGAGTGGGCTCATTATTCATAATTTTCTGGTGTGAGGACAGCTTGCTTGACTGCAGATATCTCCAGTTCCCGGAAATAGATTTCTTAGATTTTAATGGAATTAAAAACTAGAGAATCCCACCTACCAAATGGTATTGGGGACTAGGGGATCAGAGTTCAGGAGGCAGAGCAATCTGCCCACGAGTATATAATACTACATATTAGGTGTGTGGAGCTGGAGCAGTAACCAGCTGCTGGAAGGCTGATATCTCTGGTTCTGGGAACAGTAGAGACAAGCTACTAGTGTCCCTTACAGGGGAAGAGTCTCAGCTTTTGGAATATACCCTCAAAAAAACTTTAAGTCAGACAAAACCTGAAATATCTGACTGGGAATAACAATTAACAGGTTTGGATGGGGACCACTGCTTTGAAGTCAGATATCTCCGGTTCCCAAGGGCCGATTTTTAAAATTCTTATACCCATGGAAAGAGGGGACATCCAGCTTTCAGCTGAAGGCCCTTAGACTCCTGGGGGGGTTTCTGGGTACTCAGAAACCCCCCCTGCGTGCGCTACTGATCTTACATTATAATATAGCCCACGATGATACTCTTGTATACTCTTTATTTTTATTTATATTTAAAAAAAAAAAAAAAAAAAATTCTGATTCTATACTGTGTAAATTTCACCTATAATATACTGTACCTTTAAGACTCCGTAGTATTTGTACTGTTATCCCTGAAATCTATATACAAACCTCTCTGAGTAAATAACAAAAAGCAAAAAAAATATATTTATATATTCTTAGTGTTTCAAACATGCATTTAATTGAAGGTTGCTTATTTGATTCTCTATTATGTTCCATCTGTACTTTATTTGGTAATATCTGAGATGACTCTGGAGTGTTGCGATCATGTGATACCCTGGAACGCACAATGCGCTCCATATTCTTAAATAATGATTAATCACGTGACCGCATACGCACCAGTTTCATTAGTAGAATATGTCATCCACACTAACGTATTGTGTAAATGTATCCGCCCCCCAGGCTACTATGATTGGTTAGCCTGTTACAATTTACCCTTGTCATCAGATTCCACTTGCGAAGTATAAATGTATCCGCCCCCCCAGGCTACTATGATTGGTTAGCCGGTCACAACCTATCCTTGTCATCATATTCCACTTGTGAAGCGGAAGTATCTCCTGGAACGCACGAGCGTTCCAACTAGCAAACCAGCAGTGCTGACGCTTCATCCCGCTTTCATTTCCGGGGTAGAGGCGGAAGTGATCTATTCCGGCTGCTGTCTGGAACGCATGTGCGCTCCACATACGTAAGTGTCTGCTATTCATGTGCTTCTATTCTCTTAATAAATTCATCTTAGCGGACACAGTTAGCCGCCCAGACACCTCCATTATATAATAATAAAAAGCAGAAAAAGTATTTTGCATAATGATATAACGATATTCCTGTTCATGTTTACAAACCCGGTCACGTGGCTTATCTCCGGTCACGTGATCGCATTTGGAGATTGGGATAATAAAGTTTATATATGTGTATTTATTGATAAAATTTGGTTTCATACTGACCTAATACCTCTATATCCAAGATATATGTCTGCCTTCCTATAAATATATTTGTGCAATATGTATTATTTGAATTAGAACTGTTAATTGAACCTTACAGGTGTAATGACTCCCTCATTAAGTAAGGTATATATACCTGACCTAGGTTCATAGTCCCCCACACCTTTGATAAAGCTGCAGGACGCAGTGAAACGCGTTAGGTGATTGCCCCCCCACTCCTGGACACAACTGTGACACTTTGACAGACCTGGACATCAATTTTGTTGCTCACTTCAATTGGAACTTTTACTTGGCGGACACCGTGCATGTTATACCTGGTTAACAACATCTACACCAGCGTGGACTGCTATCAGGCACGGAAGCCACTACCCTATCCCACTAATTGGTAACATATCTGGGTGGAATCGCTCCAGACAACCTTGGTGATTGAGACAATCACATCAGTCTCTCACCACAATAATAAAAAATAAGAAGGATCTGATTTACACCAAGCGGTAACCTCCAGCGGCATCTAACATCTCCGCAAACATCGAGAGGACCCCCAGCATTATCCTCATTCAAGGGATTCACTACTCATTGCTGGTAATATGCACATACCTGTCATTTCTTCAAAAGTGTCGACACAGTAGATTCTTTTGTGTCCATTGAGGCGGGACTTTTTTTCTTTTAAATTTACTTGCAATTTTTTACATTCATTCCAATTTACTTTTATCTCCCCCCCCCCATCCATTTTGCCATTATAAATTGTTTTATTTATTTGTGTATTGTACTAACATGTGTTTTTAAAGAAACAGTAAAATTGTTATACTTTTCCAAACTTTTTGGTATTATTTCATTGATCTGAGCGCTGCTTGACTCACCTAGTGTGAGTCTTTCTGTGTGTTTTTTGAATTTTCTAGTGGGGAGTGACTACCCCCACAACTAAGCAGCTGCTCTAATCGGAGAACCAGCTCATTGCAAGGCGCCCGACTATTCCCAGTGAATAACATTTTCTTCCCCTAACACTTAAGAACTGTGTGGAAAACCATAGCGTTCCCTGACATTTTAAATTATACCAAAATAGTGGTCCAAAAAATAGAAAATTCTTTGAATTGGAACATGTAAAACTGGACATTAGAAAAGGGAATAGAGACAATCTTATGTCTAAACGAGAATCTTACTGCATTGTAAATATGGGCACCTTGATTCCAAATGGGCTAAACGAGGGAGTGGAAATCACCCCATTTTTATCCTAACTGACAGAAGCCCTCAGTTAGATACATATATATATATATATATATCCTCTCTGACCCTATTTTTCATTGTATTTTTCACTGTATCTTCATTGTACTTTTATTGTAATAAACGTTCCATTTGATACGCTACATTCAGTAGCGATAGGTGTAGGAAATTTGGCTATATAGAGATATCTGTCCGACGCTAGGCCAGCCCTCTGCCGAAGTCTCTGTGACGAAACACGTAGGGATGTGGCCTAGCGTCTGACGTAGGTGATTGTGCAGCCGCTCTGCTCAGACCTTGGTGTCTGCTATTCATGCTGTCAATGCCGTGGTTGTTTTAAACCGCTAAAACTGGTACTTGATTCATTACCTGTATGCGAGTGGAATAAAGAAACTTTTTCTTACTGATGCACGCACTATGAAGCGCTTCCTTTCCTTCTCGATCTTTATAACCCATTCACTCATCCAAGTGATTATTGGAAGCCACCGATTACTGAACTGTGATCTTAAGTGCCTGTGGAATACATCACCATTAGGGACCAGTTAGGTTCCTCATCACAGATAAGGACTTGCGCATTATCTTCTTTTGTTTATACAGTATATATACAGGTTGAGTATCCCTTATCCAAAATGCTCGGGACCAGGAGAATTTTGGATAACTGATTATTCTGTATTTCGGAATATTTTAATATTTCAATGATGTATATGGAGGTATCTTGCATTTATGTTGTACATATACATCAAAAAAATGAAATAAACACAAATATATTTGATTTGTGCATAAAACAAGGTTTCAAAACATGAAACAAAGTTTGTGTACAATCTGAATGTGAATTTGAATGCCAAGCAATCACTGTATATATATATATATATTAGGAACAACTCATCCCTAATAAATTAGAACACTGCACAGCAGCGGTCCTTATATGTTTTAAAACTTATTACTTACTTACTGTAATGTCTTACTGTATTTTAATATTTCACCAACTTTATGTAAAAATATTAAAAGTTATATTTTATGACTTAGGGCAGTATTCAATGAGAAAATTCTCCGTGCATGGCGAGCGTTTTATTTCTCTCGCCATGCACTCTCCGTGTTTTTGCGGAGATTCTCCATGTTTGGAGATTCTCCGTCACGGCACTTTATACACTACTCAATGTGACTGATACTCGCCGCCCCAATCCGGCGTATGAGGTGACATGGGAGGAGGGCGGGAGAATGATTTCCCGCTCTCCCTCCCATATAAATTAATTTTCTGCTGCGCACTCTCGCCGTTGGAGAACTGCAGGGGTGGAGAGCAGAGAGCAGTTTTACAGCACCAGGCACCTTAACAAGTACCTGAATTCAGGAGCCTACACACCTTGGACCCCGGGGAGAGGAGAGAGCAGAGAGCAGAGGAGTTTGGAGTGTGGATTTCTTTTTTTTCTTTTTTTTTTCAGGTGAGAAATTTGTGTACTGTTATGTCACTTGCTATGGAGGTTTTGCTTTTTCTTTAGGGGGGCTATGGCAGTTGTGCATTGTGTGATCAGTTGATATTGTTTTGTTGTTTGATTTTGTTAATTTTGTTGTTTTTTTATTGTCGTGCTGCATGCTTTTTTGGGGTCTTGGGGGGTGCCCACCTTGCATCGGGCGTGGCCCTGGGTCCCCCACTGCAAGGGATGGTTTTTTTTTAAACGGTGCATTTTTTCCTTGCAAAGTGCATTTTTTTTAAAGGGTGCAGCATGGCTTTTGGGGGTGGGGGTGGGTGCCCCCCTCTCCTGGGTGTGTGATCTGACCTTGCATGGGGCTTTTGGGGGTTTAAATGTGTTTCACATGGATTTTTCATGTTTTTTTTTTCCACCAAAAGTCATGCTGCATGCTTTTTTGGGGTCCTGGGGGGGTGCCCACCTTGCATCGGGCGTGGCCCTGGGTCCCCCACTGCAAGGGATGGTTTTTTTTTTTAAACGGTGCATTTTTTCCTTGCAAAGTGCAGGTTTTTTTAAAGGGTGCAGCATGGCTTTTGGGGGTGGGGGTGGGTGCCCCCCTCTCCTGGGTGTGTGATCTGACCTTGCATGGGGCTTTTGGGGGTTTAAATGTGTTTCACATGGATTTTTCGTGTTTTTTTTTCCACCAAAAGTCATGCTGCATGCTTTTTTGGGGTCCTGGGGGGTGCCCACCTTGCATCGGGCGTGGCCCTGGGTCCCCCACTGCAAGGGATGGGTTTTTTTTTAAACGGTGCATTTTTTCCTTACAAAGTGCAGTTTTTTTTTTAAAGGGTGCAGCATGGCTTTTGGGGGTGGGGGTGGGTGCTCCCCTCTCCTGGGTGTGTGATCTGACCTTGCATGGGGCTTTTGGGGGGTTTAAACGTGTTTCACATGGATTTTTCATGTTTTTTTTCCACCAAAAGTCATGCTGCATGCTTTTTTGGGGTCCTGGGGGGTGCCCACCTTGCATCGGGCGTGGCCCTGGGTCCCCCACTGCAAGGGATGGTTTTTTTTTTAAACGGTGCATTTTTTCCTTGCAAAGTGCAGGTTTTTTTTAAAGGGTGCAGCATGGCTTTTGGGGGTGGGGGTGGGTGCTCCCCTCTCCTGGGTGTGTGATCTGACCTTTCATGTTTTTTTTTTGTTTTTCATTTATATACAACAGGTATGTCGAGGCAGAACAGAGGACGTGTACCCCCTTCCCCTCTTTTTTCCCATACAGGTGAGTCAAGTCAGGAAGCGATGGAATCAAGGGAGGAAGAATCGGCGACCATTCAGACGTTGGCAAGGAATCCTAACCGGCTGGTGCAAGATGTAGCAGAGAGCCAAGGACAGCAAGTGCAACCCACACAGTCAAAAAAAAAAAAAAAAGACAGGTACAGTAACTTCCTGAATAATGAATATGCACAACATGATGACATTCAATCAAAAACAAACTAATTTTTGGTTAATCATTTTTATAAAAACAGGACACAGGAACCCTGGATGATGAACAACCCAATGGATCGGGTGCATAACCGTCTGCACCAAAGAAAAAAGAGGACGTAAGAAGAAGGTACCAGCAGAGGATGCTACAGAGGAAGAAGAGAACACTCCCTTCACTACAACAGAGAATAATGTTCTGGTGGAATATGCCTACAAATTCCAGGACAAGCTCTTTGGTGTACGAAGACAGGAGACCAGCTACAAAGAGCGAAATAAGATTTGGTCATACATTGCTGAGAAGGTATGGTCTGCAGCTGTTTACGTCCTTTTAATTCAACTTGGTCATTATTGTTTTTTCCTTTTTTTATTTTTTTATTATTGATGTATATTTTTCCATTGTCATCATAGGTTACAGCTGTGAGTGGCAACCCAAAGGATGCCAATAAATGCCACAAAAGATTCAATGACTGTCGCCAGCAAACCAAAAAGAAGATGGGAAAGGTACAGCAACATGCTTTGGAGACTGGAGGAGGCTCTCCATTACATGTGAAATGGCTTCCATGGGAGGAAGTCATCCAGGGCCACTTCAATCCCATCATGGTTGAAGGAGTACCCGGTTCGGTGGAGTCTAATGTACGTCGGGCCGAAGTGTTGAACGCACAGGCTGATGCGATTCCCAGACAGCAAAGAAGACGACGAGAGGAAACACCAGCAGGAACCTCTTCGCAAAGACCTCAGGAGGGTAAGCATTTGTGATATTTAACATTTGTAATTTTTTTTTATTACACTTTTCAACTTACATGAATTTTTGACATTTTTATAACAGATGTTCAAGCAGAAAACCCAGCAGCTGTTACTGCACCAGCTCCCACTACCATCAACCAGGAAAATCCATCCGGCGATGAATCGACGGCACAGGAGGAGACCTTCACCTTGGAACTTCGTCCACTTAGTCAATTTGAAAGCTCAAATGTGACTGAAGACACCTTCATTGGATTTGAAGGGAGCAGTTTGCCTACTTCCCAGCAAACAGAAGAAACAACAGGATTTTCCATTCCACATCCAAGTTTCCAGCTTTCCAACCTGGATATCGTTGATATGGATATCGTACCAAATTGTTCTCATGGTAAAGGACCCCAGGGCAAGTGTTCCAAAAGATTCTCGTGAATCTGTAAGAAAATACATTTTCAAATATAATTTACATTGATAAGTACATTTAGATTTAAAAAGTACAGATGAGGAGTTCTTCCTAATAGTGCGACACTCACCTGATAACAGCAGCAAGTCTATTATAAGTAGTCATGGAGCACACATCAGCAGGTCCAGCCTGTTAGAAAAGGAGGGGGTGACACACATCAGTCCACAGCCATTTGGGATCAACCAATGGAAGATGCTGGGAAAAAAAATGAGAAGGTATTAACATTACACAAGGCCCCATTCCTCCCACCATCCCCATGGGGAAGCGATACTCACCTGGTGACAGCTCCTAGGAATCAGGCAAGCAGCATCACAACAGCAGGGGTCCCCCATATACACAGGTATTCATCTGTAGGCCCCAAAAGCTAATCCGCCAGAAGAAGCTAGAAGAGAAAAAGAAGGTATTATTCACATTACACAAGGCCCCATTCCTCCCACCATCCCCATGGGGAAGCGATACTCACCTGGTGACAGCTCCTAGGAATCAGGCAAGCAGCATGACAACAGCAGGGGTTCCCCATATACACAGGTATTCATCTGTAGGCCCCAAAAGCTAATCCGCCAGAAGAAGCTAGAAGAGAAAAAGAAGGTATTATTCACATTACACAAGGCCCCATTCCTCCCACCATCCCCATGGGGAAGCGATACTCACCTGGTGACAGCTCCTAGGAATCAGGCAAGCAGCATGACAACAGCAGGGGTCCCCCATATACACAGGTATTCATCTGTAGGCCCCAAAAGCTAATCCGTCAGAAGAAGCTAGAAGAGAAAAAGAAGGTATTATTCACATTACACAAGGCCCCATTTCTCCCACCATCCCCATGGGGAAGCGATGCTCACCTGGTGACAGCTCCAAAGTAGCATAAGTGCAATAAAATAATCCACAAACAACTTGGATCAACAAAACTAGATGGCCAACAGATGTAAACAGTAACTGAACAATGTAAAATCAACCACGCCAAATGAACTCTGAAAAACATTAAATAAAAATACAGATCGTATTAAAAAAAAATATATATATAAAAAAAAAGAACTATGGAATAAAAATACTCACAGCGTGAAAAATACGTCCGGATGAGTCGAGCTCTCGCTGTATCTCGTTCATTCATACCGGTTTGCAAATCTGTAGAAAGGTCCCCATGCCGGAAAACCGCGGCATCTACATTCACCGGCAAACGGTTTGCGATACAAATGTTGTGTAGGACACAACAGGCATTAATTATACCGCAAACCTTCGCCGGTGAGTATAAAAGGGCTCCACCGGTCTTGTCTAAACATCTGAACCGGCTTTTAAGGACACCGAAGGTTCGCTCAATTACTGCCCTCGCTGCCGTGTGAGCCTTTTGGTAGTTTTCTGCAGCTTCGCCCTCCGGATAAGACAATGGGGTCAGGAGCCAGTCCTTATTAGGATAACCGCCATCACCTACATAAAAAAAAAAAAAATCCTTTGTAGATATTTGGATTGCAATAACAATAATATAAAAGAAAAGGAATAAACTACTCACCTAACAGCCAGCCGTCTGGCATTCGACCGTGCTCGAAATCGGCATACAAGGCAGACTGGCTTAAAATGAACGAGTAGTGGGCCGACACAGGAAAACCCACGAGTAAATCGGTAATTTTCATTTGGTGGTCGCAGACCACCTGAACGTTCAACGAGTGAAAGTGTTTTCGATTGCGAAAACATTCCTCAGTTTCACGCGGTGGTCTGAATGCCACATGGGTGCAGTCGATCGTGCCCAGCACATTTGGGAACTTCCATTTTGAATAAAAACCAAATCGGATCTCATTCCAACCGCTCTCATGATCTGGGAATTTTATAAACTGGGTCGTCAATTTGCGGAATGCCTTTATGACCTGGCCTATACAGCGCAAAAGGGTCGGCTGTGAGTAACCGCAGGTTTGGCTCAAAGTGGGCTGGAATGTGCCCGACGCAAAAAAATGCAACACACCCAACAGTTTCTGCAAACCGCTGAGTGCGTGATTGCCCCGTTTCCGTGCGACCAGGTCTGGCTCCATGAGATCATAGAGCATGTGGATTGCCTCAGACGAAAGGCGATAATTAGATATCAACTCCACCTCGGTGAGATCACCCAGTTCACGCCTAATACGAAAATGGCGTGGACGTGGGACTGAAACCCGCACTGCCTCACCTAATGGAGCTATCGCCGAAACACTAGTGCCATCATCCATATCTGATTCCTCCTCCACGCAGGCATTCAGCATGAACGTGACAATAGTGTCCCTAAACAGCTCCATAACTGTAGACAGTGTTAAGTAATTGCAGAGAAATGCAAAAAAACGCAAATTACCCTGAAAAAACGTTTCCAAACAACAGACTGCAAAAGCTGTGTTATCTCCTCAAGGCCACACGAAGGAGTGAGGTGGGGAGGTGATTCATGGGTAAAAAACGTGTGAAGAATCATGGGTAAAATAATGCATTCTGGGTTAAAAAAAGAAAATTAAAAAATCAAATATATATTTATAAGGCACTTGGAGAACAAAATGAACTTGAAGGGAACTCACAATATATTAAAATACACTAGTACAGTTTAAAATAACACTGCAAAAGTCTTATTACATGATTTCAGAATACATTTCTCCATGAAAAGATGACAAGGGATACACGGAGAGGCACGGAGAAATTTACCTAGAAATTTATTCTCCATCTTCTCATTGAATACACTCATGGCGAGTGACAGCGAGAGACGGAGAATCTCCATGCAAAATCCCATTGACAACACGCGGAGAGTGGCGGCGAGTAACAGATGGAGAGCCATCCATTATTCACTGTTCTCTGATGGCGAAAATGTCACATTGAATAGGGTTGCTCGCTTTTGGAGAGCAAAAGTCTCCATCCAAGGCGAGAAAAGCACAAACTCGCCATAAAAAACGGCAAATTTTTCTCATTGAATACTGCCCTTAAAATTAGACTTTCAGTGCACCCACATTTATACTTACTGTGTTTTTTTGTGTGTAGTTTGTTCATTATTAAGTATTGGGTGGCACCTCCCTCATTAAAAATCCAAAATTATAAGGAAAAAATTATTTTCTACCGAAACGTTCATTGAAGTGGAGATAGAAAAGTCACAAGTGTAAAAATAATAAGACTGGTGCGGGTATTTTCCATGTTTTTGAGTATATATATATATATATATATATATATATATATATATATATATATATATATATATATATATATATATATAGTGAGTGTATATATATATATATATATATATAGGAGTTAAAAAATTTACTCAAGGATGCGGTAACTGAGGGTAAAATCTCAGCCAAGGTCTTCAAATCCATTTATTGTGAGTGGCCAGTGGTACCTGTGTTATACTCTATACCTAAGGTGCATAAAAATGCCGAGGTACCACCAGGGCGGCCCATTATTGCTGCGCGCGACTCGTTGTACCAACCAGTCACCCAGTTACTTGATGCATTGTTACAACCTCTTCTTGTTAAGAAGAGTTCTTTCTTGAAAGATACCACCAGTTTTCTTCAATTGTTGGGTCAAATTGACACAGTGCCGGCTGGCACACTAATGGTCTGTCTGGATGTGTGCAGCCTCTACACCTCTATTCCACATGATGGGGGTGTAGAGGCTATGCGCCGCTTTATTGGAGAATTTCTGGATCCGACACTATTGGATCATGATCTATTCTTACATTTACTTATATTAACCCTTAAAATAATTTTTTTTCTGTTTGATGGGGCTTATTTTTTACAGCAACGCGGATGTGCTATGGGGTCCGCTGTGGCCCCTTCCTTCGCCAATGTTTTTATGTTTGGGGAGGAGGAGCGTTTGTTTTTGGACAGGCCTGAGATTAATCGGCACCTTTTGCTGTACACCCGTTACATAGATGACATTTTCATTCTATGGACGGGTGGACATGCATTACTTGCCGACTTGCTGATTGACATTAATTCTGGCAATTCTACCATTAAATTTACTGCATCCAGTAGTGATACTATTGCACATTTTCTTGATGTAGCCGTAAAATCTCCACAGATGTGTTTTTTAAAGATGTTAATAGGAACACATTTTTGATAGCCTCGAGCCATCACCCACCGGCTCTCAAACGTGGGCTTCCACGCTCACAGATGATGCGTATTGCTAGAATAATGAGTGATGCCAGCAGTGTTGAGAAACGCTTAGACGATTTAATTGAAAAATTTGTCCAAAGGGGCTATGATCGCAGCCTTCTATTGAAACAGAAAATCGAAGTCCTGAACATACCACGCCCCCAACTATTGGCTCCCACCAAGCGCCAGTCAACATCATTGCTACCCTGGTCTAGTGTATATTCCACCAGCAGTCCAGTCATTCGGCATGCTACAAATGCCCTATGGCCCATTGTGAAGACTGATGCTGATTTGCCGGGATTAGCTAGCCTTAGACCGTTGGCAGCATTCAAACGTGGAGCTAATTTAAAAGACCGTCTGGTCAAAACAGACATTACTGGAATGGGAATTCCCAAACCAGTCAACACATATGTCAAACCCCCAGGCTGCTACAGCTGTTATTCATGCACCACATGTAAACATATGGTTGTTTGTCGCCAATTCAAGCACCCGCATTCAGAAGTAATGTTTGATATTAGATCAGTGTTTACCTGTAAGACGTCCCACGTAGTATATGTTATTATATGCCCATGTGGATTGTATTACATCGGGCAGACCACTCGCCCCTTCCGCGATCGCATGGCTATGCATCGCTCTGACATCTGCTTATCCATTGCAGGCAGACCAATTGATAGACCGGTACCCAGACATTTCAAATCACTAGGTCACCCCATCACCTCCCTCAAGTATTTTATAATAGATCAAGTAAAAGAAAGCCTGAGAGGTGGTAATAGGGCCAAAAAATTGTTGACCTTAGAATCAAAATGGATTTTTAGACTGGGCACCATACGTCCTAATGGTCTTAACGACAAATTAAACTGGAATAGTCTCATGTGATTATAACAATGTTTCATTTCAAGTTTCCCTAATGTATATCCACTTTTTGTGTATATAGAGTTAGTATTCTGGATTATTTGTATATTATTGTAATTAAGGATTTGTATATATATTTTTGTTTTTGAGATGTACTAAAGTGCCCACAGTATTGCAGCCAGCCCATGGCATTATGGCGATCCCTTGGTGTGATGAGCCCGTGAGGCACTTTGTTGGTCCGGACTCGCCTGGCTAAGGTTAGTCATCTGCTATGGTGCTAAGCTGTATGTGGAGCCAATTACGTCTCATGTTTTTATGTATTGTGACCGGCAAGCGGGAGACATCGCGCTATTCCCGTCCGCCTGGTGTCTGGGAACTACATTGCCTCCGTTTCCTGTACAGGTGACATGCAAGCTTGAAGTTGCTTGGCAACTAGCTGCGTGTCACTGGGCGGAAACAGGAAGTGATGCGGTATTCCGGCCAGAGCGGAGGGGGACGGGCGGCGTGTCCTGATTGCCGGGTGATGTTTGTTTGTAAGTATTTATATGTGCACTGTATGTATTCTTGTTGCTGTAGGTAAGAGCTGATGAAGGGGCTTATACCCCGAAACGTCCTCTATGCTTAATACAAGCCACTGAGTTAAGCTGTTCGTCTCCTGAGTGCCGTTCTTTCCCTGCTGGGATACTTGGATGTGTATATATATATATATGGATGGCAGTTGTGGGTTGGCGCCCCTTAGTGAGACCTTTGGTAATTAGATCTATAAAGCCTTTAGTCAGAATTCCATAAACAAGCAAGTAAAGTCCAATGAATCGTATAAATTTATTAAAATGTCTCTGGTTTCACACTACAATGGTGGTTTGATCAGACCATAAAAAGTTCAGTGGTATATTTCACAATAGCACTATAGACGATCCCCATATCGTCCCCATATCGTCTATAGTGCTATTGTGAAATATACCACTGAACTTTTTATGGTCTGATCAAACCACCATTGTAGTGTGGAACCAGAGACATTTTAATAAATTTATACGATTCATTGGACTTTACTTGCTTGTTTATGGAATTCTGACTAAAGGCTTTATAGATCTAATTACCAAAGGTCTCACTAAGGGGCGCCAACCCACAACTGTCATCCACATTCTCCTTGTCCCCATCCAACAGGGGTCCATGTGAGTTCGGCAGCCCCCACAAAGTAATTACAAAAATTAGTGGCGCGAAAAGAGAGTCTGCTCCCCATATATATATATATATATATATATATATATATATATATATATATATATACACACTAGGTGATTCATCGTGCCCTACGGGCGCTCTTCACACTGGCGTAAGGGTCTGCGCCCCCTTAATTTGTGAACTTTTGTCTTGTGAGAAATATGGTTAGAATTGTATGAAAGATGGCCTGTATTGCAACTTGAGTTATAGGTGAAATGTGTTAAATAGAGAGCATATGATTTGGAAGGGGGTGTGCATTGTTTTGTTTAATTAAAAAGCGGTTACAGAGTAAGATGTACATTGATAGTGCGGAGGGTACAGTGACATTTTTGGGTGTGGGGGGTGTGTGTGTGTTGTTTAGGTGTGTGTGCAATAGTATAGTAGGGTGTTTTTGAGTCAGCTGCTCCCCACTGGCGGAGGTCACGACACAGGAAAACAGGAGGCTGGGTAGTGATAGGGGTGTGTGGGCATAAGGGGGACTAAAGAGGAGGGTGGGGGACACTGTGCAGCTTCTCCCATCGGTTGAGGGTCCAGAATGGCAGTGAGTCAATGTCTCCTCTTACTGGGTGGGAGTTAGGGTGCATGAGAGCAGGATTGGATCTGGGGGGTAGGTGTGTAATTGCGCTGCTGACCGTTTAATAGGAGAATTTAACACTCTTTTATGTACGACAACTGTGCAGAGAAATGAATGGAGGACACACTGCTTGAATAGTACAAATTTTATGTATAAAAGATAAAAAAGCTCGCAGTACACAATATGAGAATAATTACATATATAGAAATAAGCAAAAATAAGAAAATAAAAACATAATTAAATGAAAACAATAATAAAGTTAATATCAATATAGTGATCTGGACCCCCCAGATCCAATTTTGCTACCTTCTATCGTGGGTTGAGGCATTCCTACAGGTGTTGTATGCAGCAGCAGACAGCTGATTAATTAAGCACCATAGTGTAAATATATTTAACTCTTTATACAGCGCCGGGGACCTTGCTAAACTGAGATTTGGCTGCTTAGCCACTCTCAGTAAGTAAGGAATCTCTTGCATGAGAGCAGGAGGCTGGGCGGTAAAGCATGATAGGGGAATGTGGGCAACACAGGGTGAGCTGAGCGGGTACACACTGGTGAGCGGGTCCACACTGGCGGAAGTTACGGGGCAGGAGAACAGGAGACAGGGCAGTGATCGGGTTGTGTGGGCATGAGGGGTAGAGAAGTTTTTGGCTGTTGCAGAGTAGGGATGCCCATTGGTGCAGACGCCATCGATGGTTGGCATTGATGGCGATTTTGCACCCTGCCATCGATAGTAGTAAAATATTACTTGGGTAACCATTGATTGTTTTAACTATCGATGGTCATCCATTATATCTGATTGAAAAGGCCGTGGGTCAATCAGAACTCGGTGGCGGGACTTCAGGGTGTGGGGGGCGGAGCTATGCTCTGTGTCCTGGCACCTTAAAAAAATTTGAAACTTGATCGGTTCTCCTTTGCCATCGATGTAGGGAAACCATCTGGTCCTCCCACATCAATGGCAAAAGTATTCAACATCGGCCATAAACCATCGATGATTTGAAATCATTGAAGGTCGATGAGCATCCCTAGAATTGGAGGAGGGTGGGGGACAGTATGCAGCTCCCGGCAGTGGGTGAGCGTCTCCTCCCACTGGGAGGGAGTGAGGATGCTTGAGAGCAGGAGGCTGTATAATAGTGGTATGTGGGCAAGACATTGATAAAATTTGGGGCGTTGGTGCAGAGGACCATGGGGATACTTCTGGCTTCTGCCAGTGGGGGAACCTGCAGCACGCAAATCGCGGGAGGGGGGATCACGGGGGTCCGCGAATCGTGGGTGCCGTGAATCGCGGGAGGGGGGCCTGTGAATCGCGGGAGGGGGCCGCGGGGGTCCGCAAAGCGTGAGAGGGGTGTGTGTGCCGTGAATCGCGCTGGGGGGGTGGCCGCGAATCGCGGGAGGGGTCGCAGGGGTCCGCGAATCGCGGGAGGGGGGGCGCGGGGTGGGGGTGTCACCTGGTGGCTGTGGAGTAATGGTGGATGGTGGGCATGTACTGTAGCCCTGGCTGGGCGGGGGGAGGTGATGTCAAGGGGGTGGTGGTGTGTATCACACTGTTCTTTTCCCTAGGGGGGCGGGTTTGTGTAGAACGCTGGGCGGGAACGTTATACACACAGGGGATGAGTGACAGATCTGGCTAAATATATGAGATATGTTGGTGGGGATGGTGGCACTCGATAAATAATACACACATCAAAGGCAGGTATTGCAATACCTGCCTTTGATGTGTGTATTATTTATCAAGTGCCGCCATCCCCCCCCAACCCATATGCTAGTGCACAGTTTGCTGTTGGCACTTTGGAGGGCACCAGCTAGTTTGAGTACTTTTAAGCATCATTCAGGGGATCAGTGACACTGACGCTGTGTGGGTGGCTCTGGGTCCAGGGGAGGGGGGGGGGGGGGTGTTTCAGGGGCACTGACAGCTAATGAGTGGTATCCTGGCTCGCAGTGAATATGAATGAGCAGGTCCCTCTTCATTACTTATGCGGCTGTCAGAGCCACTATCCCCAGCAGTGCCAGAGTGGGGACACACTGCTAACCGAGTCCCCGCTGATTACTACTACTATTAGCACCGCTGCTCGAAATGTGAGAGTGCCGGGTGGTGGGCAGGGTACTATCAGTCAGGCAGAATGCCTGTTTGATCTTCCGCCAAGAGGCTTTCCGCTAATTTTTATTTTTTTTTATATTAATTTTTATTAAAGTGTTATGGAAAACATTTGAACCAATTGACAAGGTAAACACAGTAGCAATGCAATTGATGATCAGTATAATCACATGGGGGGGAATTTACTAAAAAAAATTTGAGAAAAAAATACGAAAATATTTTTTTTTGGGTGTATATCTATTTTTGGCATTTACTATGCCAAAAAAAAGTATTTTCGTATTCTTAATGATGGGACATTCGTATTTGTATTTACAAATACGAATGAGTACACCATCGAAAGAATACGGCAGAAATCACCATTCAAAAGAATGGTGGTTCCTGATTTACTAAGCGGCCGTATTGAAAATACGGTCGCTAATTGGTGTGAAACTGCCACGAATATACAGCAGGAAAATACACTTTATTTTCCTGTCGTATATGGCAGAAGCCTGCACGGAACAGTCAGATCCGTGCAGGCTTCAGTGTTAAAAAATAAAAGTCCCAGCCTGCGGGGCATTAAAGGGCCCGCTGGCACTTGTAGTTCCACAGTAAAAAAAATAATGAAATAAACACACACTGACACATAAGAAATATAAAACTTTAATACATACATTACACACATACTGATACTTACCTATCTTGATCCCGTAGGTCCCAGGGTCTTGATCCGATGCCTTGTCCTGGTCCGGATCTATGTCAGCATTCTTCTCCATGTCGATGTCCATGTCGGCGTCGTCTGTGTCGTTGTCCGGTCCGGGGTACGAAGAAATCCATGGGGGACCTGTGGAAGGAAATCCTACTCACCCAGGTCCTCCATGGAAGATCTGAAGTCTTGATCCGCCGTAGTCCTGGGCTTCTTCCAGCATCTTCAAGCTACCGGGGATTCCTGGAGCTCCCCGCGTCGGACTGAGAGGCGCAGAGATCTTTCATCTTCCGCGCCGCTAATCAGAATGATTCTATTCTATTGGCCGCTTAGCACGGCTTCTGATTGGCTCCCCCAGGGCCCCTGGCCAGGCTGACCGGTCAGGGGGTTAATGCTTTGGCCAGGGTGACTTGTATAAAAAGTCTCCCCCCGGCTGTGGCTGGTTTGGCCTGGGGATGGTTCTTAAAATACGGGGGACCCTGCTGGCTGGTTTGGCCTGGGGCTGGTTCTTAAAATACGGGGGACCCCTAGTCATTTTGTCCCCGTATTTTGGGAACCAGCCCCGGACCTGGAGCCTGGGGCTGGTTGTTAAAAATCGGGGAACCCCTATTTGTCGGGTCCCCTGATATTTTTTTTTTTAACATCAATATTTTTATTGAAATGGTTATTTTTTCAACACATTTTTAAAGGGAGGGGGTACAGAAAGAAGAAAAAAGGGGTGGGGGGGGGGTACATGGTGGGGGTAACATACTCATATTCTACAAACATGCATACGGTTTGGCAGAGAAACAATAAGGAAAAAAAAAGAAAAACCATGGAAGTATAATATTATAGCAAATCCGATACCTGAAACACATGGAGTGTAGACATAGGTGGAAGTGTACATGTTTTGGGGGACAACCGTCACTGAGGTACAAATTAAACCTCAGAAGGAGGCTAAGGGTATGTAAGATAAAGTGTGTTTTAGGGAGCAGTAGCACTCTAATGGGATCTTGTATGGTCGGGAGACGGCGAGCCATGTTCGTTAAGGCTGAATTGGCCAGGGTCACAGGTAGGGGGGGGCCCAGGGGAAGTAGAAGAGCCTGCACCAGCTGAGACATATTTATGCCAGTAGGACCATCGCGCCAGTGGGGATGAGGCGGAGTATGAATATGGCATGGACTCCGTCTCCATAGTATAGCTAAAGTTGATTTTCTGTATAACTTTTGGGAGCTGAGGGGGGGCAGGCTGTTTCCAGGATTGGGCCAGGGTAGCCCGAGCTGCGATAAAGATATGATCTAAAACATAGCTCTTATGGGTCGGGACAGTGTCTGGGAATATGTTTAAGAGGGCTGTTGATGGGGTAGGTTGCAGTGGGATGTCCAATACTCGTCTCGCTAGTTCAAACACTTCTTTCCAATAAGTTGTGATGATAAGGCAGGACCAGAATATGTGGAAAATGTGGCCAGTTTCCCCACATTGTCTCCAGCATAGTTTAGAGCATGAGGGCCAGAAGGTGTTTAACCTGTCTGGGGTCAGGTAGAGTCTATGGATCAGTTTTATATGCATTTCAGTGTGGTTTAAACACCGTGACATACTGTATAGGGGGAAATTTACTAAAGGAAATTTGTAAAAAAAATAGGTGTATTTGTATCCAGAAATACACTTATTTTTGACATTTACTATCCCGAAAATACGGCAATTTGTATTTGTATTGATGTGCTATCAATACGAATTGCCGTATTTTCGGGATAGTAAATGTCAAAAATAAGTGTATTTCTGGATACAAATACACCTATTTTTTACAAATTTCCTTTAGTAAATTTCCTCCATAGTGTGAAGAGTTGAAGATATTTCTCCATTGGGCATCTGTGAGCTTTATGTTGAGATCAGTTTCCAATTTTACTTGGGCTTTTGATTTAGAGGTGTCAAGTAGGTCTAAGAGGGTTTTATACCAAAATGTAATGTCCCCGCTAGAGTTCGGTTGGTTAAGGCGGGTATAGATCAGTGGGGTTGAAGTGTGTGGGAGGGTGGTTCGACAGGGGATACTATTCCACCAATGGGATATCTGGAGATAGTGGTAGAGCTCAGAACTGGGTAGCGTAAATTTTTGTTGGAGATGAGAGAAGGATGCTACACGAAGGGCATCCAGAATGTCTCCTAGTTTTGTTATTCCAGAGGAGTACCAGGGAGAAAGATGTAGATTGGGTATCAGATGGGGGCGTGTTTTAAGGGAGATGTAGGGGAGCTGAGGCATGGGGTGGGCCAATTTTATCGTCAGAGCGTCCCACACTGTGAGGGAGGCCCTTGTGGAGGGGAGAAGTGATGGAAGGTTGGGTCTCAGCGATTTGGGTATTCTGAATAGGTCCTCTATGGGGATCTGTATGTGGGACCTTTCGAGTTCTGTCCATCGTTGCTCAGAGTGTTTGTCGAAAAAGGTTTTTATCTGGGCTAGCTTGCAGGCATCATGATAGAGGGTCAGGTCTGGCAGGGTTAAGCCGGCTTTAGCTCTAGGGAAAATCATTCTGGCTCTAGCCATTTTGGGGGGCCGGAGGACCATATGTATTTGAGTAAAATCGAGGTGCAGGGGTCAGCTCTTTTTTTGGAAAGATATACGGAATTGTGCAGAATAAGTGTATTAACTTGGGTAGTAGAGACATTTTAAATGCAGCCATGCGGCCTAGCCATGAAATATCAAACGCGAGCCAACATTTTGAGAGGGTGGATAAGGACTGAAGAAGGGGAGGTAAGTTTACGTCAAAGACTTTGTTGGTATCAGCTGGGATATTAATGCCTAGGTATTTAATGGATATCTTTTGCCAATTGTAGGGAAACTTGGTAGATAATATCAGAAGTGAGCTGGCTAAGTTAATGGGGAGGGCGTTGGTCTTTGTGGTGTTAAGTTTGTAATAGGATGCTTTACTGAAAGAGTCTAGGGTGTCATGTAGGTGGGGGAGGGTATTGGCTGGGTCTGAGACAAAAAGGAGTATGTCATCTGCAAACAGGCTCAGTTTATGGGTAAATGGGCCAACTCGGAGTCCGGGGAAGGAGGGATCGTTGCGGATTTTAGAGGCCAGGGGTTCGATAGATAACACAAAAATCAAAGGGGAGAGGGGACAGCCTTGTCTTGTGCCATTGGAGATGGGGAAAGGACTTGAAAGGAAGCCGTTGCTGAATACTCGGGCCGAGGGGGCGCTATATATAGGGCAAGAATCGCTGAAAGGATTCGTTATTTAAAGCCAAATCTAGAGAGGACTTTGTGCATGTATTTCCAATTCAATCGATCAAAGGCCTTCTCCACGTCCAGTGAAAGCAGCAGAAGGTCTTGGTCATCTTTTAATGAGTCTATTAGATTAAACACTCTACGGGTGTTGTCAGACGATTGCCTGCCGGGCACAAACCAAGTCTGGTCAGGGTGTATCAGCAAGGGGAGGTATCTGTTGATTCTTGTGGCGATAAGTTTCGCGTATATTTTCAAGTCTCCATTTAATAGCGCTATCGGACGATAGTTATGGCAATGGGTTGGGTCTTTACTGGGTTATGGGATGGTTACTATCTGGGCTTCTAGCATTTCTTTGGGGAGAGAGCCTGAGGAGGTTATACTATTGAAGAGGTTGGTCAGATAGGGCATCATTGTATCCCTGAAGGTGGTATAGAAGTTGTTGATAAACCCGTCAGGCCCAGGGGCCTTGCCGTGGGGGAGGGATTTAATTGCCTTTTCCACCTCAAGGTGGGTCCAGGGGGCATTGAGGGTCTCTAGTTGGTGTGGAGTAAGGGAAGACAAAGTTAAGCCATCTAGGAAGGATGAGATGGACGAGGGTGTCGGTTGAGGGGTTTCTGCTTCTTGGGATAGATTGTAGAGTTGGGCATAATATTGGGCAAACCGGTTGGCAATGTCTTGTGGGTTCAGGAGTTTATCGTTAGAGGAAGAATATATAAGTTTGATACGGTTTTTAGAATGATGCATCCTCAGTTTATGGGCCAGCATTTTACCCGATTTAATCCCAGAAAGGTAGAATTTTTGGCGAAGTCTATTTAAAGCTGATTGGGTGCGGGCTAAGAGCAGTTTTTGGAGTTGGCTGTGGACCTCTAGGAGCTCTTTACGAAGTGCGGGTGAGGGAGAGGATTTGTTTTTAGTATCTAGCTCTTTAAGTTTATTTTCCAGGTCAGTCTGTTTCTGGATGGTGTGTTTTTTGAGGAGCGAAACAGCCTGGATGGCTGTGCCTCGGGTGACCGCTTTAAAGGTGCACCAATGTGTTGTAACAGAAGTGTCTTGAGGGGAGTTGGTGCTAAAATAGGTGGTGATTCCATCAGCGATTATGGAGGAGGTGAGGGGAAAGACGCCAGGGTCTAGGGGGGATGTTTTGGCTATTTAGGAGCCATTTCCAGGATATGGGGGCATGGTCGGACCAGGTAATGGGGAGAATGTCAATGTCTTTGGATTTCTGCAAAGTCCACTTATCGCATAAGAGGAGATCTATTCTTGAGTATGAGTTATGGACAGGGGAGTAAAAGGTATATTCCCGGCCGGAGCGGTTGTGGGTTGTCCATATATCGTATAGGTCAAATTCAGTTAAAAGATTACAGAGGGGCTTCCGGTTCTGGCAGCGGGATGTGAAGCTGCGTGTGAGAGAAGCTCCGCTGCCAGACCGGCCCTCACACCTGATTAAAGGCTGATTCAGCCTCCACTAACAGCAGCGCTACCCACCTTCACTACCAGGAGACCCCCAGACCCGCATGGACAGGTTTCTGGAGGGGATGCCCGGATCCAGAGCCCGCACCAGCCGAGTGAAACCCACGCCGCCCGCCACTACCAAGATGGCGCTGAGCGCCGAAAAGACGCGCACCGCAGCCCCGCAGCTATATCCCCTGCCACAGAGACAGAAGGCTTCTCCTACCTCCGCACCCAACACCGCTGCAACAGAGACCCAACCACCTTCTCCTTCTTGCCTGGATAAGGTAATCCCCCATGCTGACGACCCCGTCACGTATGGGGATATGATAAGTGCAATCAGAGCAGCAATGGCACCGTTAATGCTGGAGCAGACAGAGACTATTAACAAGCAGATTGCCCAGCTGCAGCAAAGAGTGGTCGAGGCTGAATGCAGGGTGGGAGAGTGCTTTAAGGATATGGCAGACTTGAAGCCTATAGTTAAACAGCAATCCAGAGACCTCCTATACCTCTATAATAAGGTACAAGATCTAGAGAATAGGTCCAGGAGACAAAACCTAAGGATTGTGGGGCTGCCGGAGTCGATTAAGGGCCCTGACTTGGCACAATTTATTAAAATAAAACTACCTGAGATCTTAGGCATACAAGACCGCTGTAATGACATGGTCATAGAGCGGGCCCATAGACTGGGACCCCTGAGATCACAGGGAGACACCAAACCGAGAACGGTCATATTCAAGACTCTTAACTATCTGCACAAGGAGTTAATTTGGTCCACATCACGCAGAACCAGAGATCTCACCTGGGAGGGACACCCCATTCTTATATTCCAAGATTATACAGCGGAACTGTCCAAGCAAAGAAGGGAGTTTTCCCCAGTTTGTGCACGTCCAATTAAGTTGGAGCGAAAATTTGCACTCCTTTATCCTGCGAGACTGAGAATCTTTGATGGGGCTACACACAAGGATTTCCTAAGAGCACGTGACGCCGAGCAATACCTCATGGAGGAACATGGCGCCGGGCAGCAGACGGATCGCATGTCTGATTGTGATTGACTCCCAAACTCTGGTTAAAGGTTGATTACTCCCCACGCATGTTCTCTTCCCATGCCCACTGAACTCACTGTGGACGGTTATCCCCCTATTACCACACCCCACCAGCCTTTTACACAGAAGTGGTACCCTGAGATTTGTTTAACCAATACTCCAGCTGAAAATGGAGAACCGCTTCAAGACCCTTTCCCTAACCCCAGTGACAACGTAAAGTTGGGACTATGCACCTATGTTGTACACTAATGATGCGCTGTTTTCTTTGCTCGTTATTTACTTGGGCCGGTAGGCACAGGAGCCTACGGCGGTTATATTTCATAGATGTGTTTTTCTCTCCATATGAGAGACGGAAGTTTGCCATTAAGGCTAATTAGATGTATGTTTGTTTTATATGTTAAGTTTTCATGTGATGCTCCTTCCCCCACCCCCCCGGACCCCCAGAGAATGAGGTTGATAGCACTAGGAAGTCAGAATTTATTTGTGCCAATGATGGATCATGTGCAGCCCGAGCCTACCCCCCCCCCCCCGCCTGGTCTAAAACATGGCACTTAACATAGCCAGCTGGAACGTAGGAGGGATTAACTCGCCGGTTAAGAGAAAGAGGATCCTTGTTTATCTTAACAAATTAAAGATGGACTTAGTGTTCATACAATAATCCCACCTCATGCCTCAAGAGGTGGTTAAGCTCAATATGTTAAGATGGAAGCTTTTAGCCTCAGCGTCATACTCGTCAAAAGCAAGGGGTGTATTGATTCTAGCCAGGAATCACCTAGATATAGAGGTGGTTAAAGAAATTGTTGATCCACAGGGTCGTTATTTATTGTGCCACATAAAATATGACCTACAAGAACTGGTCTGCATTAATGTCTACGCCCCTAACCAATACTCTCCCCCCTTTTTCAGGAAACTAATAACCATCTTGGCCCCCTTCTCCCACTTACCCATAGTCTTCTGTGGTGATATGAATCTTGTATCCTCTAACCAACTAGACAGACAAAGCCATACAACCACCCACCGTAAACTCCCTAAATTAGGCATTCCGGAACTATGTGAGCAGTTACATTTGCTTGACACATGGAGAACTCTCCACCCAACTGAGCTTAACTTCTCTTGCCTATCTGCAGCCACAGGGAGAATGTCCCTAATAGATTACGTCCTCATTTCTCACTATCTCCTCCCCAAAGTAGAACAAGCCGAAATGGCCCCAGTGGTGCTTTCTGACCATGCCGTAGTCTATATAAAATTACACCTATCTAAAAAACAGCCCTCCTCCATATCTTGGAGATGCCCACCAGCACTAGCGTCATCAGCCAACCTTAGAGAACAAGTTAAAAAAGCATGGGATAACTACGCCAAAAACAATGATGAAACGGCTGAGACAGACCCCCTACTGTTCTGGCAGGCCTCAAAGGCCACCATCAGGGGAGAGTTGATCTCCCATATGGCCTATTTAAAAAAGAAAACAAGGCAGGAGCAACTGACTGCTCAGATCTCCCTTGCTGACGCATTCCGGAACTTTAGGAGCTCTCCCTCACCCCCCACGAAAGCCAAATATCTAGCTGCCAAAGCTTCTTACAAAGGCACAATAGAAAAAGCACAAATGCTATATTCCTTCAACAAAAAGTCACGCTTCCACAGATATGGAAACAAGTCCAGCAAATTACTCTCCTCCCTCCTCCGGGGCCAGAGACCCCCTGCCACTATCCGCCCCCTTCGCAAACCAGACAACTCTTTGTCTTCCTCCAATGCCCAAACTGCCCAAGTTCTTTGTGAATATTACACAACCCTATATTCAGAACCCATCTCAGACCACACTAAATCCGCCAAATTCTGGGAGAACCTAACATTGCCTCAGGTAACAGATAGTGACTCAGAAAGCCTGGTCAAAGAGATCACCCAAGAGGAGGTCTCTAGAGCCCTAACTAATATTAAATTGGGAAAGGCACCGGGCCCGGATGGCCTGACGCCAGAATATTACAGGTTATTAGCTCCAAAACTGACCCCGACCCTTACCAAAGTGTTCAATAAGATTTTATCCTCCAACTCAGTCCCAGATTATTTCAATACCGCCACACTGCGCGTAATCCCAAAGCCAGGGAGAGATTTGTCCTTACCAAGCTCGTACAGGCCAATATCGCTCCTTAACATTGACTATAAGTTACTTATGAAAATTTTAGCTGAACGCCTAAAACAAATACTCCCTAAACTAATACACAAGGATCAGACGGGTTTTGTAATGGGGCGAAATTCGGTCACAAACATAAGGAGAGTTTTGTCTGCAATTCATGCTTCCCAGGGCGCCGTGTCGGGGCCCCCCAGAGCGATACTGTCGCTAGACGCGGAGAAGGCCTTCGACATGGTGCACTGGGAGCATCTCCATAACACACTGAGATGATTTTCAATCCCGGAGAAATTCATAGACTGCATATCTTCCCTCTACAGAGGAGCTTCATCTAGTATTCTATGTAATGGCCTTCTGTCAAACCCCTTCCCTATCCTGCAGGGTACAAGGCTGGGATGCCCCTTGTCCCCCCTTCTGTTTGCCCTCACATAAGAACCCCTTGCAGTCACATTCAGAGACTCCCCAGAATACCAGGGCATCCAAATTTGCAACAAAGACTTACGCGTGTCTTTATTCGCGGATGATATGCTCTTATTCATATCACACCCACAACACGCCATCCCGGTAATATTCCAGACCTTACTAGATTTTGGGAGCTTTTCAGGATACAAAGTAAACATAGACAAATCGGAACTTCTACCCATTCGGGGACCCCCTCCAAACTTCTCGATGAATTCCGCCCTCCATGCCATAAAAATACAGCACACACAAATCAAATATCTGGGCATCCAAATACCTTGTAAACTACCTGACCTATATAAACGCAATTTCCCCCCAGTAACCTCAAAGATTATAGATACCCTCACCAACTGGAAAACCCTCCCTCTATCCCTTCTAGGGAGAGTAGAGGTGGTAAAATCAGTAATTTTACCTAGACTAATGTACCCAATGCAGATGCTCCCCATTAAAATTAATCAGGCAGATTGTAAGATATTGACCCAAGCATGTACTAAGTTCATTTGGGGAAACAAGAAACCGAGAATCTCCCTGGCCAAACTACAACAACCCCAAACTGTTGGAGGGCTTGGCCTCCCAGACATACGCAACTATACCAACTCCCTACTAGCCCGCTTTGCGGTGGGATGGCTGAGAGAAATAGATGCTTACTCCCTCTTGGAACTTGATAGTGCCCTTTTACATCCTTACTCTCCTGCTGCACTTATTCATCTAAAGAAAAAACAGATCCCACCTCATATATACCAAAACCCCTTGTTTAGGGATATTCATGAAGCCTGGCACATGGTATGCAACAATTCAGGCATAGACCCCTCCATTTCGGAATGGATGCCTATATGTGGAAACCCGTTGTTCCCAATGGGAATTAATAATCCTATCTTTAACCGGCTACAAAACAAGGGACTAAAGTTAATATCGCAGGTGTTTGATCCTGGAGGAAAAATCCTCCTCTTCCCTGTATTAAGAGACCAATATGACCTGCCCCCCAACGCTCTCTTTCCGATAATCCAACTACACCATTTTGTTACCTCTTTGTCCCCCCGCAATATAGTAGAAGCCCCCCGATCTCTTCTTCACTCCTGGGCAGACAAGATTTACAATGTGTCTTTTAAACCAAAAATGATATACAAAGTACTTCAAAACAGCATTTTATTAACCTTACAAGACAAAATAAAAGACGCATGGCTGCAGGATCTCCCATTGACACAAAATGAAGATATCTTTGGACACTATGAGTCCTCGATGGGAATCCTCCAGTCATCCACTTTGCAGGAGGTTCATTTCCGGGTAGTTCATAGAGCTTATATGTCGCAGAAACAGAGAAGTCACTTTGTCCCTGACGAAACAGGGAAGTGTTTAAAATGTGGTTACCACTCGGCTACTTTTGCCCACAATTTCTGGACCTGCGGACATATAAAAAAGTTGTGGTTTAAAATACTGTATTTTGTAGAAAAAAATCTCTCATTGAAACTAAGCCTACTACCTGTCCCGATCCTATTCCTCAATTTTGAGAAATGGGAAATCCCCCCCCTCCCAGAGTCATCTAATCCCATTCCTCACAATCCTCTTTACTGCGGCAAAGAAGGCCATTTTAAAGTCATGGACATCCCGCCATACCCCTACGTTAGCAGAGGTGGAAGAACTGCTGAATAGCTACATGGCATTCGACAGGTATAACTCCATAGACTCAAGCCAAATGATCTCCAGCACATTCCTGCGAAAGTGGGAGCTTTACATCCATACAAAACCCCAGGTCGACCAGGACAATCTGTTGAGTGCTTTGGATATACACTACTACACAGGTAGAGATGTGAACTAGAGTTGAAGATAACCACCTACCCCTCTGCCCTGCCCCCTCTTCCCCTCCCCCCCCCATATTGGCTTAGCAATACATGTGTTGGATACTTACTACGTTGACCTCTTGCTATACAACCTGTAACCTTGTTAATATGGATGCACAGAACTCTCATGGACAATGTATCAAATGATGTCTCACTCATTCTCTAACTCCCCCCCCCCCCCATAGAAGTTTAAGCTAGTCTTATCCATGTTTCAAGTTAAACAGTCAATATGTGAGATTGCATTAATGTTACGTTAGTTGATGTTTGGAAAATAACGAAAACCTCTGCAAATTCCAGGGGGGAATGCTGGTTGTTCTCCCATGGAAACTAATATCTCATTTCATTAGCAGACTGAAACGCATTTATATTTAATACCATTATTCTCTCACCAATTGCTATATATCCGAATTAATCAGGAGGGGATCAAGATTAACGACATGTTTATGTTTACACGTAAATTGACCTCAATGTAACGGATATGCTGTGGATACGATAATTGTATTAATGTTGAATTTATTGTAAAGTATGAAAAACCCAATAAATATACTTTCAAAAAAAAAAAAAGATTACAGAAGGCTAAGGAGGGGCCGGTTGAGTGGGAGGGCCTGGAGCCGGTTGGTTTATTTGACTTGTCTAGTAAGGGGTTAAGTACTAAGTTGAAGTCGCCCATTATAAGTAAGGACCCTTTGGTGGACTTGCGGATCAGGAGGCACAGCTTGCCTAAAAAAGGAATCTGGTTGGAGTTGGGGGCGTAGGGGGACACCAAAGTAACTAACTTGTCATTCAGCTCTCCCGTCAGGATTAAGTAGCGTCTGTTTTTGTCTGCTATTTGGGAATGTAATATAAAGGATACGTTGCTGCTGAACAGAATAGCCACTCCGTTACGTTTAAAGGGGCCATTGGCAAAGTAGCCAGTGGGGAATCTATTATCCTTAAATAGGGGGGGTTAACAGATGAAAAGTGGGTTTCCTGTAGTCCGACAACATTAGCTTTTTGTTTGTGGAAGAATGTGAGAGCCAGTCTACGTTTGTTGGGGGAGTTTAATCCCTTAACATTTAGGGATAAAATTCTAGGCATTATTAAGCTGTTGGGGGAGACAGTGTAATAAAGGAGCTAGCAGTACAGTCCAGGTATGGAGTAATTTGTATCTTGGGGGTCAGTTTGGAATCTGAGGGAGAGGTGGGGGGAACGGCAACAGTGTGGGGGGGGAGGGGGAATAGGTGGATGGGAGAGGTGAAACCAAAACGGTCCAGTATATCGGGCCGACATAACTACTGCAGGGAGCAAACTGGGGGAAATGCAGTAGTGTGGGGAGATAAAGGGGGTTAGTGGAGTGGCAGGCTGCCACCCATGCATTTTTTTTTAAAAACATACATAATCATAACTAAGCCATATATGGAGAGAAAATAAAAACAGACAGAGAGCCATAGGGACATTCGCGTATGAGAACACAAGGGTCATAACATGTACAGTTAACAAATATCAGTAGGCTAGAATAGGACCGGTAGATCAAACGGATCAATGTGGTAAAGTTAAAGAGACAAATAACAAATTCTAACTATGTTCTGACCCGACTCAAAAACGACAAAAAAGGTAGATTAAGGTGCGATACTCAACCAGTCCGAGAGTCGCGCCTCCTGGTTCAGAGGTAAACAACAGTTCACCCGGAGGCGGGTACAGTTCCAGCTGTAATTGTGAGAGACTTGTGTGGCCCCTCATGTGGTCGATCATTCCGCGCGGGGTGCGGAGCTTGATTTTGGAGCTGGAGGGCGAAGTACTGTAATGTCCCATTCAAGGAGGAGTTTAACTCCTGCGTCCAGAGAGGAGACAGTATAGGAAGAGTCTTCATACTGTAGGTGATAAGGAGCTTCACAGGGAATCCCCAGCAGTAGGAGATGTCATTGGCTCTGAGGGCTGTTGTGATTGGTGCCAGTGATCTTCTCTTAGCTAGCGTCAGCGCTGAGAAGTCGGGGAAAATCTGTAGGCCTCCCAGTATGTCTGAGTCACCAGACGATCTTGCAGCTCGTAGTATACGTTCTTTGGTGGTAAAGAAATGGACACGGAGGATAGTGTCTCTGGGAAGAGCCGAAGAGACCGTACGCGGTCTAGGGAGGCGGTGGACACGGTCAATCAAGAGTTCCTTTTCGTCTGCAGTTGGTAGCAGCTTCTGGAACAGGGTGGTGACATAGTTATCTAATTCGGAGTTGGAGACAGAGGCCCTTATTCTGATCGGTGCGGCCCGATCAGAATATGCGGCCGCAACCGTGCAGGCGAATCCCCGCCTTCCATACGGATCGCCACCTGCCGTCCGTACGCGGATATGTGGCGATCCGCATGAAATTGGACGGGGATACGCCTCCTCCGTCTTGGGAGCTGCCCCTGCATTCGATGGTCGCCGAACATCGAATGCAGGGCCGCACGCTCCACCAGGTCCCGCAACACAAGACCACACGGACACTTGTCCGTGTGAAATCATGTATGGGGGCAGGCAGCTGACATCCGGCGATGTCAGATGCCCGCCCCGTACCCACGCGTCACGGCCTCATTACCATGCATACGCCCCGCGTTTGCATGGGAATGCCCATGAAACGGGGGGCGTATGCATAGGGTAATGAGGCTAAGTAGCCCCTCACGCCCCTCTACGCCCCCTGTGCGGCGTATAAAGAATCCGTGCGGCGAAATCGCCTGCACATGCGCAGAGTGACCTCTGCACATGCGCAGACGATCAACATCGGCGGTCCGTCCGCATGCGGGAATATCCGCACCGATCAGAATAAGGGCCAGAGTCTGGGATCCCCCTGATCTTAATATTATTTCTTCTGAATCTATCCTCCAGGTCTGCTAGTTTGTTCTTGAACGCCTTTATCTCTGTTTGTTGTTGGTCATAGGAAGAGATTAGATCATTGTGGGATGCCACCAATTCCTCCACTTTCTTCTCAAGGTGATCAGTGCGGTCACCGATGGCGACCAGTTCTGTTTTGACCTCTTTGATTGGTGAGTTCAGATTTGAAGGTAGATAGGATTTGGCACAGGGTTCTGACTGTGATTGGAGCATTGGGGTCGCAGTCGGCTCCCATTGCAGAGAGAGGAGGGTCCGAGTCAGGTAGTGGTGGAGTCGACATAGAAGTAGACGTAGAGGGGCTGGAGGGGGCTTGCGAGGTCTGTACGGATCTGCGTGCAGGAAAGGAAACTCGTGGGGGAGGGATAGTGGCAGTGACGGAACTCCCGGAGGCAATGGAGTCATATGCCGCTGGGCGCCAGCCTCAAAGGGGGCACTGGCTCCATTGCCTCCCAATGTTCCACTGATCAGCCCTTGATTTTGTGGTGGTGGCGGTGGGGATGCCCCCCACCCCTTATTGTATGCAGTGGCCGCGAAGCAGCACCGCGCAGTGCCCCCCTCCCCTGATCCACCCTGTCACCTGTGATCTCGCTGGCTGCTCACTGCTCCGTGGAAGGGCCTGACATCTGCCTGAGCTAGTGAGAGCCAGCCAAAAGCAACGAGGTGCCAGGAGGGAGGCAGCCCACAGCCAGCGCGGGTGAGCGAGCCTATCACTGATGCAGCAGTAAGCCAGGACCTGGGAGCCGGGTAAGAGACGCTGCAGTGGCAGCCAGTGAGCCGAGGTTGAGACACATATTTTATATAGCTTCTCTCTCACCTGCCGGGTCACCGCTGGACTACCCCTTCACCAGGCATCCATCGAGTGCACCTGGCTCTCCCCTTCTGCCAGGACCCCGCTGGCTCCCCCCTTGCCGGGCGTCAACATTTTATGCGCCTGGCTTTCCCCTGCTCTTGTTTGGTCCCCGCTGGCTCTCCCCCCCTCGCCGGGCGTCTTCATGTACTGCACCCGGCTCTTGCCTGCTACCACCAACTTTCCCCTTCCCTTCTGCTGCACTGGATACTCTCGCAGGGCGTCCGCAGGCAAGATGAATGCTAGCGCCCCTCCAAGCCCCATACGTATATGTATAAAAATATGTCGGGAGTTTTGGGGGGGGGCACCAGCATTCATCTTGCCTCCGGGCCCCTGGGATGAACTTACGCCACTGGATAGTGGGGATGTCGATTGATCGTAATGTCCAAACAGGGCAGATTTCTACTCACTGGCACTCTAGGTGTGAGAGTTAGTTTCCAGGTGGCTTTAGTGGAGGCAGCATGGGTGGCAATGCACCGCACGGCAGGGTTACATCATGAGAGACCGTGCCTGCAGGTCACGGTAGATGGTGCAGGTGGGTCCCAGAGCAATAGGGCACGTCAGCTGTGCAGGGGGTTGAGCACAGTAAGTATAATATAAATAGTGCAGGTAGGTTGACAGCAGTGGTGACAGGTGGTGATATGGCAGTCCAATGGATAATAAACTGGAGGTACCTTATGTGAGTGACTCCATCTCAATTGGACTTCCCACAGGATTGTATTGTGGGAAGTCCAATTGAGATGACTGCCGTGGATGTGAGAGGCAGTATGGCCACAGGGTCTCTGCCAGGGGTTCCCATGGGCAGGGGGGCACAGTAGGGCTGGTTGAGAGGAGACCAAATACCTTTGGGAGGCTGGAGGGGCCTCTCTGGGTGATGGGATCAGCCACCAATGAGGTCCGGACGCCGAGTCCCGGGGTGAGCTTCAAATTTAGGCCCAGGCTTCCGACTTGAGTAGGCCGCGGCCGGAAAAAGGCTATTCCGGGGCTCCCTTTTAGCTGAGCAGGACCCGCTCAGGACCGGATCGTGTGGGGGGCCGTGAGGAGTGGATGAAGCTGGCCGGGTGCGTCCTCAGCTGGTGGGTGACAGGTGGGCCTAGGCGCGAGGTGCGGGAGATGGGAGACGCCGCAGGCCGCAGCCTGCAGGAAGAAACATTGGGGGAAATTTACTAAAGGAAATTTGTAAAAAATAGGTGTATTTGTATACAGAAGAACACTTATTTTTGACATTTACTATCCCGAAAATACGGCAATTCGTATTCGTATTGATAGAACATCAATACGAATACGAATTGCCGTATTTTCGGGATAGTAAATGTCAAAAATAAGTGTATTTCTGGATACAAATACACCTATTTTTACACCTATTTTTTACAAATTCCGCTCAGTAAATTCCCCCCATTGTCCTTCCCCGGCTCTGCGGTCACTGCGGCGGGCTCCGGAGAAGGTGAGGGGGTGAGTGCAGGCGTCGGGAGGCTCTGGAGGGGTGCACAGCTTTGAGGGACCCGGGATCTGGATCTGCCTGCGTCCAGTCACAATGGCTGCCAGGTTCCCTGATTTTTTATTACTGGCCCCGGCTCTTTCAGCCTGGTGCTGGTCACAGCTGTGGGGGGGGGGACCCCACACCGATTTTTTTTATATATTTATTTAATTTTCTCTTTTTTTTTTTTTTTTTATACCTTGCAGCCTGCACGGCCATTGCTGAGCAATAGCGGCCTTAGATGCAATAAGTATATGGCCCAAGATATAACCGTCAGCTTCAGCTATGTGTGGATTTTCGTAATGGAACAAGGCTATCAAGGGGTTCTGGGGGATATGGTAGCCCAGTACTTTTGCTATAAGGTCAAAGATCGCTGACCAAAGAGCTTGTATACAAGGGCAAGTCCAAAAGATATGTAGGATATTCCCAATTTGTCCACAGCCCCTCCAGCAATATGGGGAGGCCTCTGGCCAAATTTTGTGTAGAAATTCTGGGATAAGATACATTCTATGAATAAGCTTAAGAAACATCTCCAAGTGCGAGGTACATCTTAAGATTTTAAAGCAGGAGGAGAAAATCTTGGCCCATATTTCTGGGTCAAAGGTGTTGATCGGGATTGGGAATCGCTCTTGGATTTGAGAAAAGGATAGTAAATTACCCTGTGATAGGATATTGTGGAGGGACACAAGGCCCTGTGATATCCACAAGTTTAAATTCAGGTTTGGGATTATAGATGCAATAGCTTGGAGGGATAGGTTTGGAGAAGGGCCAATAAGGGTTGATTGTAATTTACAGAGTTTGTGCAATATAGACAGTGTAGTGGTAATCGCCTTACAGTTATTGGCTGAGGGTGGGATTGCAGATTGTGGGAGCCAAAGGAGGTCACATAATTGAAAGGGGGGCATAACGCTTCGTTCTATAGCTACCCACGGTTTAATGGGGTTTGCCTGAGCCCAATCTCTAGTTTGACTTAGGATACAGGCTGAGTGATACTTTTCTAGGTCTGGGTATGCTATTCCCCCCTCGTCTTTCGGAGCAATAAGAATATTTCTGGCAAGTTTGGATTTCTTTCCCCCCCAAACATATTTTGAGAGGATAAGGTTAAACCTGTTACAAATCGACTTAGGAAAGGGACGGGGAAAGGTCCTAAACAATTACGAGAGTCTGGGTAGGAGAATCATCTTGGCTGCCGCTACACGCCCAATCCACGAAACGTCCCGTAACAACCATTCTGAGGTTAAAGTCTCGAAGGCTCTGAGTAAAGGGTCGTAGTTACATGTCATAAGGTCAGAATCCCTAGCGAGATGGACCCCCAAGTATTTGAGGGATTTGGTCTGCCAAGCATAATTATAGTAGGTTTTCATAGATTGGATAGAATCCAAAGAGATATGGAAAGGAAGAGCTTCTGTTTTATTAGAATTGAGTTTATAATAGGATATTTGGGTGTAAAGTTCGAGGGACGCTTGTAATTGAGGAAGGGACGATTCCGGGTTCGTGAGACAGACTAAAATATCGTCAGCGAATAAGCATACTTTGTGTTGAGCCCCTCCAATTCGTGGGCCCGATATTAAAGGGTTGTTTCTAATATGTTCCGCTAAAGGTTCTATGGCAAGGACGAATATTAACGGGGAAAGGGGGCAGCCCTGCCTGGTGCCATTGGTTATCTCAAAATACGTGGACTGGTAGCCATTAGCGAACACTTTGGCTGATGGACATGAATATAAAGCAAGGATGGAGTTTAAAAAGGTACCCGTAATACCAAATTTCCGCTATTTTTTATTGACACAATGACTAATTTATTTTTGTATTAGAAACACAACAAGGCATCTTACGTAAAATAGTTACATTAGGACCAAGTCAAGCATTACAAAGTAGATAAAGATACAAGGACAAATTTAAGGCAAATTATGAAACATTTCAGACGGCAAATGAGAAGAATGTTTCAGTAAATTGACAATATCAGAACTGTACATACAAGTTTAATAAGCAATAATTGAACATTAAATATGCTTGCCCCCTAGCCACCTGGGATCACACAGTAATAGGAGGATCATCCTCCATCATGCTAAAAATATACCAGGAGGAATTGGGCAGAGAATTAAGAATATGTTTCTGTATGGCTGCTGACAGGTTTGCTATGAAACTTTCCCACATCTCAAATACCCTCTCAGTTCTGGCCTCCTGCTCCAGCCTAACTACCACACACTTCATGCACAACGATAAACTAATTTTGTTTTCAAAAGGGACATTGTTGGGGGTTTAAGGTGTATCCACAACTGTGAATTTGGTTTGCAATCCGCTGCTCTGACCTCCAGTAGAAACTGTCTGCCTACTTTTGAAATCCTAAGACTTTTTGTGAATAATTCCAAATCCAAATGTGGAGTTAGGTGTAGGTAGGTTACCAAATGTTCTTAAGAATAATGATGGCTTTGTCTACAATCTGCAAACTATGGTCAGATCCATAGACAATGGAATAGGTTGGCCTGGGAAAAACAACATATAAAGCAGGTACAGTATGAGTTGTTGAGAGCCTAATGAGGAATTTTCTACATGGCGTGTGTGTGTGTGTGTGTATATATATATATATGTGTATATATATATATATATATATATATATATACATACATGGCGTGATGATCCGGCACTCCCACAGTGTACGGGTAGTTGCCCTGGTGCCTTCTCAGTAGCCTGACCGGCTACAATACAGGAGAGGAATCCGGTGGCCGGAGGGGGGGGAGCGGCACTCAATGGACGAAGTAAGTTCAGGAAAAGCAGCAACAACGTGCGACCAACGTTTCGGTTTATTAACCTTTGTCAAGATCGTTCAAATAATGCAAAAACATACCTTATATACAGACATGATGTGTAAGTTCCTGTCCCTTCCATCCGGGTCCATCTCCGTCACCAGCCGGCGACGCACGCAACGGGGTGCACGTGATGACGCACACTGTTGTGTAGAAACACAGACAGTGGCTGCCGGAGTCAGGTGACCGGTTGCCAAGCAACCACACTAAAACAAATAGACAAATAGTGCGTGAATACGTACATTTAAAATACATGAAAAATACAATATCCAAAACATGGAACTGCACTAAAGGACAAAACTAAATCACAGTAAATGGGCCAATATAATCAATCGGGTGGCCGGTAACACTGGAAGGACGGGACAACATTGCTATATAAAGAGCAGTCAGTGTGCTACCGAAAAGTTATAAGTATAAACGTAATATCCAGTACCTCATAACAGGGTGCTGGCACTGTCCAATGTGCAAACAAAAAAACTGACCAGGCATCCAAGTGAAGGAATGCCTGTTGTAAGGGCACAGCCCTGCCCATGCTACACGTAATGTGCCTAACCGGCAGCATTCTACAAAAAAGCATGAAAAAAGTAATGGTAATGGTAAAGGCCAAAAATCATTAAATAGGACTAATCGAAGCAAATAGCCCAACATATACAAGCAAAATGTACAATATGCAAAATCTCAACGGAAAAAGGGAAAATAAAAAATAAAAAATAAAACATGAATCATGAATCACAGTAAACATGCAGAGTGGGTCAAAATTACAAAAAGCAAGATAAGGGTAAATTCTCATTAAGACCCTCGGGGGCTACTGTTCTCAACTTAAATATCCACCTGGATTCGTGTTGTAAAAGGATTTTGGGCCTATTTCCTCCTCTGATTTTTTTGGGGACCTGTTCGATGATTTTATATCGGAGAGTGGATAAGCCGTGGCCACACTCACGAAAGTGGCGTGCCACAGGCTGTTCATGCCCAGTTATGCACGCACCCACAATCTGAAAGATTGGTTAGTGCATAACGATATATCTGCCTTCAAAGCCACCCAGCCCAGTAACTTTCTCACGAAAAAGCCAGGTTGCTACAGGTGCACAGGCTGTACCTGTTGCAGCTTCATGGAAGTGGGTGAGACATTTAACCACCCGCACTCAGGCACAAAAATTCCCATTAGGCAAGTGGTGACTTGTACCTCGACACACGTCGTCTATTTCCTACGCTGTCCTTGTGGTCTTTACTATATTGGTAAGACCACAAGGCAGTTTAAGGAAAGGATGGCGATGCATCGCTCGTCGATCCGCCAATCCCTAAGTGGCAAAAAAATTGATTCAGAACAGCCTGTGGCACGCCACTTTCGTGAGTGTGGCCACGGCTTATCCACTCTCCGATATAAAATCATCGAACAGGTCCCCAAAAAAATCAGAGGAGGAAATAGGCCCAAAATCCTTTTACAACACGAATCCAGGTGGATATTTAAGTTGAGAACAGTAGCCCCCGAGGGTCTTAATAAGAATTTACCCTTATCTTGCTTTTTGTAATTTTGACCCACTCTGCATGTTTACTGTGATTCATGATTCATGTTTTATTTTTTATTTTTTATTTTTTATTTTCCCTTTTTCCGTTGAGATTTTGCATATTGTACATTTTGCTTGTATATGTTGGGCTATTTGCTTCGATTAGTCCTATTTAATGATTTTTGGCCTTTACCATTACCATTACTTTTTTCATGCTTTTTTGTAGAATGCTGCCGGTTAGGCACATTACGTGTAGCATGGGCAGGGCTGTGCCCTTACAACAGGCATTCCTTCACTTGGATGCCTGGTCAGTTTTTTTGTTTGCACATTGGACAGTGCCAGCACCCTGTTATGAGGTACTGGATATTACGTTTATACTTATAACTTTTCGGTAGCACACTGACTGCTCTTTATATAGCAGTGTTGTCCCGTCCTTCCAGTGTTACCGGCCACCCGATTGATTATATTGGCCCATTTACTGTGATTTAGTTTTGTCCTTTAGTGCAGTTCCATGTTTTGGATATTGTATTTTTCATGTATTTTAAATGTACGTATTCACGCACTATTTGTCTATTTGTTTTAGTGTGGTTGCTTGGCAACCGGTCACCTGACTCCGGCAGCCACTGTCTGTGTTTCTACACAACAGTGTGCGTCATCACGTGCACCCCGTTGCGTGCGTCGCCGGCTGGTGACGGAGATGGACCCGGATGGAAGGGACAGGAACTTACACATCATGTCTGTATATAAGGTATGTTTTTGCATTATTTGAACGATCTTGACAAAGGTTAATAAACCGAAACGTTGGTCGCACGTTGTTGCTGCTTTTCCTGAACTTACTTCGTCCATTGAGTGCCGCTCCCCCCCCTCCGGCCACCGGATTCCTCTCCTATATATACATACATATATAAATATATATATATATATATATATATGCAAAAATAAAAAGAAGGAGCGCACCATATAAGTACAAGTATCAAATTTACTAAGGATAAAATAAGCAGCTCACATACATGTTAGTAACTTTTATTCGGCATATCACCATAAGGCTCATGTCACATCGACAGTTCTCAAAGGAAACACAGCACAGATGAACGGTGTCAGGAAGCTTCTCAGCGGGACACTTCGGCGGTACACAGACCGCAGCTGCTGGATCCACAGGAACGATGGACGGAGACGTGTAAGGTAGTCAGCAAGACGGGAAGCCACACCCCAACACGTTTCGTCACGGATGACTTCGTCAGGAGTCACAGTCATCCGTGCTCTCTTAGCATGTACACTGGCACCACTAACACCACCCCTCCCCCACCTAAACCCTCTTTTATCATGGTGCCCCCCCTGTCATTTTTATCCTGGATCCGCCCCTGATTGCTTGACTATAAGAATAAAGACTATTGCTGGGTACACACCAGGACGACTAGGGCCCGATCCCCACAATCTAGATCCAATTCCGATCAATTGGATGTAGATTGTGTGCTGATTGGGCCCTTTTCTGACCTGGTGTGGACCGATAACGATCCGATGCGCGGTCCCGCGGGTCGGTCGGTCATTATTGAGATCCTACCTGCTGCAGGTAGGATCTCAATGACGACCATACAGCCGGGTGCGGGTCGCCATCGGATCAGACCCGCTCACGGTGCACATCGTGAGCGGGTCGTGCCCCCCCACGTCACCGTGAGCGGGTCGGACGAGACACTGACGACCCGCTCACGATATGCATCGTGAGCGGGTCGTCCTGGTGTGTACCCTACATAACACTCCTTATGAAATATGCTTTTAAATAGTTGGGGCTTCAGCTCTGAAATATAAAATGGAAAATAATGCAGTTCTCAAAATAAAAGGGGATTGTGGGTTTTCCACTATTGATCAGTTGAAGTACCATAAAGTTTAATAAATAATTCCATGTGAGATAACTGACAAGTTCAACAGAAATTAATTGAAGCAGATCCTGCAACTACGGGAACATGTGTCCAAGGTACTCCTAAAGGTGGCCATACACGTGTGATATGTGCTAGATGCGTTTTGTACTAAATCACATCGACTGTTGTTCAAATCGCATGTGATACTCTACAACAGCGTGCGATTTGAACTAGATGTAATGCGATCTAGTAGAAAAAGGTGCCTATATGTAATGATTACCCCCTACAGAAACAACGCGCTATGTAAACTTCTACAGTATAGACATTACTGTGTGTAGATCCATCTCACTGTTCTGTTATTCCAGCTCTGGTGTCCCGCACCCCACCGCCTGCCGCTGTCCCTCTCCCCTCCCTCCTCCTCCTCCTCCTCCCCCTGCAGCCGCCCTGTGTGTGTGGGAGAGAGAGCCGCTGCTGCTGCTACTGGGAAGGGGAGTGTGTGGCGCGGCTCAGGGCTGAGTGCAGCAGCCGCCCCTCTGGATCCCGGTGCTTTAGTCTCCTCTCCCCGTCGCTCAGCAGCTCCTGGTTTGCAAACTTCCCCTGGACGTCCGTTCCCTCTGCACAGCAGCCAGCAGGTAAGGGAACGGGAGAGGGACTAAACTTGTAAGCTGTCATCTCCCGGTGACATCTTGGTAGTGGGGACCTGACAGTGCCACCTGTGTCAGACCGCTGTGCTGTGCCCTGGGGGAGCTATTTCCTTCTTGTTTAGCACAGCAGGTGTATATAATGTATACTCCTGTGTATAGTGCAAGCAGGTCTGCAGCTGTCCTGTCCCTACTTAGCGATGAGCTCCACTTGTAGCCAGCGCACGCTGACAAGTACACGGGTGGGAGGAGGTGACAGAACCCACTGCTGAGCCGGTCAGGAACATGAGCCCATGCTGCTTCTGATGAATATTTAAAGCGATCTGGTAAAGGTTCTATAAATCTCCCTATTCCATTTATTTATGTAAATTAATATTGTAAAACAAATATCACTGGAATATATATATATATATATATATATATCACATTGTGAAACTTACTGACATTACCTCATGTTTTAAAATTAATGAATATTCTATGCATTAGCACAGATGTGTTGAATCCTTTAACTTCTGTATTTATTTTACATTTGCCATGAATTATGATGATTTGAATTGATTTTTCTTATTTAAAAAGGTAATATATGTTTTGTATTGTGTGCCTTTTATTTCTTTGTAAAAAAAAACAGGCTGCAGCTATAGGTTGTATATGATTTACATTGCTAGTGTTATGTCATATTGGTGAACATGTTTTATGTATTGGATTATTGCTACCTATTACTGATGGGGCATACAATGTACTATAGTGCCTCTATAATAATCCACAAGACTGCTGCTGCATTTTGTTTGTAGGACAAAGATGGTCTTTGCATTTACTGTGAAACTTTTTGTGAAGTCCTTGCCAGACTTGGCTGCAAACATTGCTGCAATCACAATCAATGCTAAAGTACATTTGTAATCATGCTAATTATGCTGCTTTCAGACCGCATAACTGGCTTTGACCCTGTATTTGGAAACGTTTCCAAAAACGGGTCTGCCAGATAAAACCCCTTTCAGACCGCAGCACTTAAACGGTATATTACCGTTTAAGTGCCGATTTTTTTGACACTGGCAGACCCGTTTTTGGAAACTTTCCAAATACAGGGTCAAAGCCAGTGCAGCCTTCAGCACTCCCCTCCATGCAGCTTCCCCCCCCCCTCGCGTGTCGACCGAGCGCATGTCGACGCCCCCCCGCGCATGTCGACGCCCCCCGCGCATGTCGACGCCCCCCGCGCGTGTCGACGCCCCCCCGCGCGTGTCGACGCCCCCCCACCCCCCCCCCCCCCGCGTGTCGGCGCCCCCCCCCCCCGTGTCGACTTACCCCGTGCCGGTACCTCCGTTGTGGACTGCAGCTCAGTATGCTCGGAAAGCACTTATGAAAAAAGTGTCTTCCAGAAAATGGCTGCCCCATAGGAAACCCAGTTTAAAAAAACTGTCTTCCGTATGGGGGCAGCCATTTTCTGAAAGACACTTTTTTCATAAGTGCTTTCCGAGCATACTGAGCTGCAGTGCCGGGAACCACAACGGAGATACCGGCACGGGGTAAGTCGACACGGGGGGGCCGTCGACACGCGCGGGGGGGGTCGACACGCGGGGGGCCGTCGACACGCGCGGGGGGGCGTCGACACGCGCGCGGGGGGTGTAGACACGCGCGCGGGGGGCTCCAGTGCTGTGAATACTTAATGAGCTCATTAATGAGCTCATTAAGTATTCACTGGGCTGAATTTAGGACCCAGCTCATTGGCTGGGTCCTAAATACCGTTTCTGAGCCGATTTTTTGGCTAAAATACCGGTTCAGAAACGGGTAGGACCCTGCATTTTAACCGGTTAGAAAAAACGGCATTTTCTAACCGGTTAAGTGGGACTGGACCTTTCAGACCGCACACATTACCGTTTTAAAACGGTAAAAAAACGGCAATTTACCGTTTTAAAAGTGCGGTCTGAAAGGGGCATTAGTAAAAGCGCTAACCAATCAGCTCCTAACGCTAAAGTTACAGCTTGTGTATCAAGAATGACCATCAGGAGCTGATTGGTTAGTGTTTTATTTTGCTGTACTTTCTCTCTCCATGCTTTAATAAATACACCCATAAAATCAGACCTATGAGTACAATTGTTAGGTAATGTGAATACATAAAAAAATGTTTTTAAATTTTTTTTTAATTTTCTAATTAGGAGTTATGGATTTATTAAGGAATACAATTTATAGAACGTTAAGTATACTTCCTGGTCATTTCCTGATAACAAACGTTACATTTTGACTAGAAAAATCATGTGAAATATATTTTTTTGAGTATGTGTTTTGACTATTTTGCGGGCATTTCCATGAGCGCGATGACCGCCCGGCTCCAATACTGATGAGCATTTGCGGCCTTCATCTTGTATACATTGAGTATTTCTATAAATTACATTATAACTTTGTAACTTCAAAAACAGAAAATGACAGATACCAGTTTGTAGTGAAGTCTTGCTGCGTTACTACAATTCTTCATCATCATTTTTTATTTTATTTTTTTCTTCTGCAAATGAGGCTTCTGTTCCTATAGGTGAAATATACTGAGTGAAGTCACTTTTCAAAACTGGGCTGACTCAAAACTATAATAGGTATTATAGCTGTCATTTTCCACCGTATGACAGCATGATATATTGTTACATTATCAATGTTAGTGAACCGCATCTGATGCATGTCAGATGGGACATGCAACCATGCAATTCATCAAGAATAGGATGGTTGTTGTGATTCCTCCTGGACCATAAGATCGTACACTATTAGGGGTATTTAATGCTCTGGCGAGCGCAAGGTAGCGAATCCTGTTTTGGATTCGCTGTGCGCTCGCCAGGAAAAATCGCTCCTCTTACATTCGTGAGCCTCCCCCAGCCCACACTATTCAATGCGTCAGGGGCTCGCTGCCCCTGACGTCGAATATAGGCGAATACAGTAGTGGCGAATCCCCGTGTCCCCCCCCCCCGCACAGCCCGCAGCAGGAGCGCAGCAGCAGTCCTCCGGCTCCGGCAGCCCCAGCGCTGACATCACCGTGCTGTGGCTGCCGGAGCTAAAGGCCTGCTGCTGCTGCGTCCCTGTTCTGAGGCTGTGCGGGGGCTCCCTGCATGAGTGGGGGGGCAGGCGGCAGGCGAATATGGCATGGCGGAGGGAGCCCGCGCACAGCTCCCCCGCCTCTGGCCAGCCAATCAGCTGCAGTGGCGAATCCCCGTGTCCCCCCCCCCCCCCCGCACAGCCCGCAGCAGCAGTCCTCCGGCTCCGGCAGCCCCAGCGCTGAGATCACCGTGCTGTGGCTGCCAGAGCCAAAGGTATACTGCTGCTGGGGTCCCTGTTCTGAGGCTGTGCGGGGGCTCCCTGCGACATCAGTGAGCCCCCCGCTGGAGAATCTCAGCAGCAGGGGGGAAAAGTGCCATGGCAAAGGGGGCGGGCGAATGTGGCATGGCGGAGGGAGAGCACTACAGTACGCATAGCTCCCCCGCCTCTGCTCACTGAAAGCAGCAGTGGCTGCTATCTGCAAAAGATTCGGGCTGCTGCTGCTGGTCCCGTCCCGTCCCCTCACCTCCCTCCCCTCACCCCCAGCAGAAGGTCTTGCAGGGTGCTGCTGGGGTCGGAGCCGCTGCACTCACTGGTCCTGATCATCGGGATCAGTGTGCAGTGAATATATGAATATTAATGAGCTGCTCCGGCTCCCGGCCCCCTGCTGGCGAATGTTTAAAAAAAAAAAATATTGTTTAAAAAAATATATATATATATTAAAAATATATTCATGTGCTGCAAGTATATGAATAAAAATAGCATGCCCCTTCAGATTCACTGAAAAAAACCGGCGAATCTGAGGCATTGAATACTGGCCTATATCTTATAGTGTGCACTCCCAAATCATCTCAATTCATTTTTTGATGAATTGGCTGGTCTCTTCATGTGCTGCACATCAGATGGGATGATGCATTGTGGGTTTACATTAAGCATGTAATGATATGTGTAGTGTGTACAGCAGAGGTGGCCAAACCAGTCCCTGAGATCTATCAAGGCTCCACATTTTCCAAATCACCTAGCTGGTGTACAGCTTTACTCATTACTAACTGTTGTTAGAGCTTGAGGACAGGTTTGGCCACTCCTGATGCACAGTGATGCAATCTATTACATTGGGTCACTACTTTGCTGTGGTATGTACCCAGATTGAGGGCCAGATGCACTGAGCTTCAAAAGTGATAAAATGGAGAGTGATAAACAGCTAGCCAATCACCTCCTACCTGCCATGTCACAGGCTGTGTTTGAAAAATGTCAGGCAGGAGCTGATTGGTTGGATGTTTATCATTCTTCATTTTATCACATTTGAAGCTTAGTGCCTATGGCCCCTAAGGTGCCTACACATCTAAAAGAATGTCTTTCCAACCAGTCAACATGATGGCTGGAATGAAAAATCTGGTGCAGTATGGGAGCAAATAAACAGCGGTTTGCTCCCAAATGCCAAAAAAAGAATGTGAAGTTAATTAAAACAACAGGTTTAACCAATTTATCTGAATGACCATTTACATATTTTTTTGTTTTTGGTCTATTATCATTTGGGGGCAAATGTATTAAGCTTGTATAAGTGGTATCTATCCCCATAAAGAGCATTATGTGCAAGGTGATAATGCTGCAGTCATTCATATCCGATATGTAAATTGACAGTTAGGAGCTGATTGGCTGGAGCACTATCACCTTGCACATACAGTTCTTTATGGGGATAGATACCACTTCTCCAATCTTCATACATTTACCCCTCAGTCACAAATATGCCCATTTTTTTTTTTGGTCCAACCAGCCATCAAGTTGGCTTGTTGGAAAAATAATCTTTTCGATGTTGGATAAACTTTCCCAAGAAGTGATAGCACATGGCATCATACCCAGGGCACCATCTTCACCCTTTTCTGATGAATCATACATGTTTTGACATGTCAGGAAGAGCAGTTCAATTCACCCATAACTGAGACATCAGCCTGCTAACATTTTAGGCTTTAGTTCCATTTTAAGAAAGCTCTCTCCTAGAGTATAGTATAAGCTATAATAGTAAGAAACAATGTCATGACAGCTGCTGGATATAGACCAGAGCACATTTCTGTAGCTTGTTCTGTTCCCTAGGAAGGTATGCAACACTTCTACATGGGCATTGTCTGTCCATGTGAGCAGCTCGTTTATGTGTGCATCCATTCAGGCAAATTATTACTATTTTGTCACATTGTGAGACAATGTACTTTTGAGCAAGAGAAGTAGATATTCATTCATTCATTCATTCATTCATTCATTCATGTAATCAGTATAATTATAACTAGTTTTTGGTATTTTTCTCCATCATATCTGGTATTGTTGTTGGTTGCTTGGCGCTGACCTCATTCTGTAAATTACTTAATGGACATGTGATATTTGGAAGTAAACTGCATAGAAAGTATTTTTCTGGCTACGATGACCTTGAATTTTGAAGATGTCGTTTCAATTTCATGTCATGTCATCAGGACCGGCGGAGTTTGTTTGATTTACTACTTTATTTTACTGAAGATATTACCTTCAATTCTAGTTTTTATTTTTAGATTTTCATCCATTAATATTCGCTAGTGATTAAAGTATCTGGAGATGGTAGAATGGAATTTTGCAGCCAGGTCATTACACTCCTAGGGCCTGATTCAGCTTTGTTAGCAAAGCATAAAGCACAAAACTGGGCAATACCATGTTGCCTTGAAGGTGGGGCAGACGTTAAGCCCTGTACACACGGTGAGATATTGGCTAATGGCCAATTTTTAACTAGATACACAAGAGATTTTGTCTAATGATAGTCTATGATCTAGTCAAAATTGCCTTGCCTGCACAGTCTATCTATGCTAGGAGAAACTGACTTAAGCTGGCCATACATTTACAGATTTATTTTCCGATCGGGATGTTTGGAACAAAAACCTGGTAATGAATGAGAGCAAATGACAGTTGACCATTTGCTTCAAGGTTTTTGTTCTAACCAGCCAATCTGACAATAAATCTGTAGATGTATGGACAGTTATAGCATTGGTATCTGAGCAGGAGAAACACTGGGAGATTTGGGCTAACCTTCTAGGAGATTTTGACTATATAGTGTGTGTACAATCCTTAACACATGTTGAAATTGAAATCTAAAGTACAGTGTAAAAGTGAAATAGACCATATTTAATCTGCACAGAAAAAATATAACTCATTTTAATATCTCTGCACGTTATATCAGCTGAATCATGCTTATAGTTTGTTCATGTTCTGTGCATAGACATATAATAGTATTCATGTTGGAAAATATTGTCTTGGGTTCTCACTAATGTCACCTGGTGATGCAATGTCTGCACTGCACTCTGTCAACTGGATATCTCAAAACTGTATGTACTATATATTTGTATATAGAATGTATACATAGATTTCTATATCTATCTATCTATCTATCATATATATATATATATATATATATATATATATATATATATATATATATATATATATATATATATATATATATATGTCCAGTGTAGGTGCGGCACTCAGCGCGAAATAACCAAATAAATGAACCAACAACAGTGGTTTAGGACAACGTTTCAGTTGTATTTTTCACAACTTTTTTCAAGTCATACAGTGTAAAACAATAATGAACATACCTTTATAGCTGAACAAACACCCTTGTGACATGTGAAGCCTGGGCGAGACGCACATCCGGCATGGGCACCATGCGGTGACGTCATCGCGCCGGCTGATATCAGTGACAACAAAACAACCATCACCATGGCAACCAACAGAGCTGCGGAGAAAAGAGAGAGAACAGTCAATGAATGCGCCTGCAAAATAAGTAAAAACATGCACATACATTATGTAACAACCCAGCGCATACACTTTATGGAGTGGCATAGGGCAGTGGGTGAAAGAAAATGAGATGCTTGTGCTATCGGTAACACGCTAATGAAGCACTTTCGTTGAGACCCCGGGGTGCTGAGACATCTAGCCTGTGTATCCACTGAGCCTCTTTTTTGCGCAGTAACAGTGCACGATTACCGCCTCTCGGTAGTGGTGGTATCGTGTCAATGATACGGTAGCGCAATGAATTAATGGGGTGTTTTGATTCAGCAAAATGCCTAGCGACTGGCTGTTCGCTAGTGCCAGATTGGATTGCTTTGCGGATGGCAGAACGATGTGCTGCCATCCGTTCTTTGAATTTGCACTCCGTTTTGCCAATATAAGAGAGCCCACAGGGGCAGATTAATTGGTAGATCACATGATTGGTGTCACAATTGACAGAGTGTTTGATGGCGATTTTGGTGCCGTTATGGGGATAAGGAAAGGAGGCGCCCGGGAGCATGAACTGGCAGGTAACGCACCCGCATCTGGTGCAACCTGCTGGTTTGGATTGAAGAAAGGATTTGGTAGTGGGCATGGTTTTCTGCAATCTAGATACATCTGCCTTGACTAACCAATCTTTTAAATTGCGCCCGCGGGAATAGCAGGGCATAAGGGTGGTGGTATTAAATGGCAAAGATGAATCTGACGCAATAACTGGCCAATGTTTTTTGGCTGAGTGCGTGATAGCAGGGGAGGTAACGGTGAATTTATTTACCCATGGAATTTTACTGCTGGTTTGGGTAGGAGGAGACCGTTTGGTAAGAAGGCTGTCTTGGTTAAAAGTGAGAGCTTTCATTTTGGCCTCCAAGAGAAGTTGTAGGGAGTAGCCTCTATTTGCAAATTTGACAATAAGCTCATTGATTTGTTGGATGGCAACATCACGGTTGCTATTGATTCGCAGAATGCGAATCATTTGCGAAAAAGGTAAACCGCGTTTAAGCCCCGCGGGGTGGCAGCTGCTGTATTTGAGGGGCAGGTTCCTGTCGGTAGGTTTTTTGTATAGCGAGGTGGTGATTCTAGTGGCCTTTAAAGTGACAGTTACATCTAGAAAATGCATGACATTTTGATTGAGTGTATAAGTAAATTTTATAGGGCTAATAGATGCATTATGGATGTCAATCAAGGAAGTAAAGGCATCTTTGGATGAAGACCAGATAATGAAGATGTCATCTATATATCTGCCGAAAAAGATGATATTATGCATGATGTCGACATGTTTATACAATAGGTCATCTTCAATCGCATACATGACAAGATTGGCATAGCTCGGAGCTGCGCTAGAGCCCATCGCACAGCCCCGAGCTTGCTGGTAGTACTGGCCATCATACAGAAAAAATTTTTTGGTTAAAACAAGTTCCAATAATAAAATGATGACATGCGTTTGGTCGGTAGGAAAGTGTTTTTTGCTTAATAAAAAACGTTTGACAGCCTGTAAACCATAGTCATGGGGAATGGATGTGTAGAGACTTACAACATCAAGTCCAACGAGCCAGCTGGAAGGGGGAATGTCATTGAGTAACTTCAATTTCGAAAGAAAATCACCGGTGTCCAAAAGAAAACTGCGTTCTTGCTGGACTAATGGCTGTAGGATGGAATCGAGAAAAATTGCAGTTGGTTGGAAAAGAGAGTCTCTTGCTGAAACGATTGGACGTCCCGGAGGATTGATGAGTTGCTTGTGGACTTTGGGTAGGGTATAGAACAAAGGTGTTACTGGAAATTCAGGTATGAGGACATCGTAGGTAGATTCGGTAATGAGTTGCACTTCTACACCTTGACAAAGGGGCGCAGCCCCGAAACGTTGGAGTTTTAACTGCTGTGAATACACTGATTTTTTTTGCAAAGACCCACGAGTGCCAGCCTGATTCTTTCTCTCTGCATTATCTCCGCCTGACGGGCACCGGGGCAGTTGTCACAGAGGAGTGAGTGCCGGACCGCATTGCCCTATATATATATATATATATATATATATATATATATATATATATGTGTGTGTGTGTGTAAGCGGTGTAGCTAGGTGCCATGGTGCCCGGAGCAAGGGCATATTTCGCCCCCCACCCCCGGTAATGAATTGGGGGTGTGGCTAACGGAACCTGCTGCGCTATATTAGACACTGTGACGGAATCTGCTGCGCTATATAAGACACTGTAATGGAATCTGCTGCGCTATATAAGACACTGTAACGGAATCTGCTGCGCTATATAAGACACTGTAACGGAATCTGCTGCGCTATATAAGACGCTGTAACGGAATCTGCTGCGCTATATAAGACACTGTAACGGAATCTGCTGTGCTATATAAGACACTGTAACGGAATCTGCTGCGCTATATAAGAAAAAATTCATTTTTCTTTTTCAACTTTTTTTTTTTTTTATAGCTGTCCAATGTTGTGTTTTAGATTTATAGTATTATTACTCTGAGTGCACAGGGAATGCTGTGGAAACAATTGCATGTATTGCAGAGTCTGATAATAAATAGAAGCTTGTTTCTCTGTGAGCTTTGGGCATTCTGAATACTACCGTACATGACAACAAATAATTGTCTCAGAGAAAACACAGTTTCATGACTCACATATACTACAGCAATATGAAAAATGTATGGCTATGGATCAGTGAGTTACAAGTCAGTAAAGATACTCTATCCAATTAATTGCATTCACACATGCATATATTATATATTTTCTTGTTTATTTATTTTTTTTGTACCTGGATTTTTATATTTTCATTTAAAAGTACTATTCAGGCCAATGTTAAATAGTAGAGTCTGGCTTATAGTGTGTACACACGGGCAGACGTGGCTTCCGATGTTGCCGATATAGTGAACATCGGAAGCCATATCGCATGCAGATCGCATGCTTTTTTAGGGCTTGCGAGCCCAATGCGCTGCCGATGCGTGCTCCCATGTGAGTGTAAGTTGGCCATCAAATAGAGAGGGCAGCCAAGACTATATTGTACCACTCCATGCATGCCGTGCGATGCGAGTTCCAATACGATCTGATCATATCGGGACTCGCATAGCACGGCATATGTGACCGTGTGTACATACCATTAGACCACATCATCAATTGCAATGAAATGGTGTGCTTTGGGCAAAACCAGATAGTATATTATTTTCATCCAACATGTACCGGTATTTCCGTGTGGAATTTCATTTGAAGGGGTTCGTATACTATAATGAATGGACCACTAAATGGACTTTACTCTTTTAACGTCCCTCATCAATAGAGATTCAGGTATTCTTTTATATTTTGTGCAAGATTAGAATCTGTCACCAGTTACTGTTTTTGAATACCACCTGTGATTGGCTGTTATGTAATTGTTAGTCCCGGGGCAGCACAATGCTTTCCATTTATGATAAACCAATGGAAATGGGTATAGCCTTTAGGATGGGACCATACATCTAAAGTTTTATTAAAGATGACACAGAATGCACCTATAGTAGTAATGTTGCAAATAACTGTTTATTTATACATAGCTATATGAAATACTGAAAAAAGGGGATACGGTCGTATTGTCGACCCGACTTAGGTTGACAGGCAACTATGTCGACATGGATGAAGGTCGACAGGTGTCAAGGTCAACATGGGACAAGGTCAACATGGTTTTAGGTCGACAAATGCGTTAGGTAGACATGGGTTTGGTCGACAGGTCGCGAGGTAAACATGGGTTTTTTTCACTGTTTTTTGAGCCGACATATGCCAACGGCCAATATTTCATGCCCTACCATCCACTAGGGCGTGGTGGGAGAATGAAATAGTGTGCCAAGCGTAGCCCGAAGAATCGCGAGCAATGCGAGGGGCTGTGGTTGACTTCCAACTGTGTCCATGTCGACATTCGGGTAAAAAAACTGTGAAAAACCCATGTCGACCTTTCAACCTAATCCAATGTCGACATAACGCATTTGTTGACCTTGTCCCATGTCGACCTAGACACCTGCCGACCTAGAACCCTGTCGACTCAATGACTGTCGACCTAAGTCGGGTCGACAATACGATCCACACCCGAAAAAAAGAGTACTTCGACCGAGAAGTGAAAACATATTTTTTGTAACACCTTAACCCACAGTAACCGTACCTGTGTAATTCATTAGAGTCGCGATTTAAAAGGATAGTATTGTAAGCTCAAGTATATAGGCAGCTGTACCACTGTATATCAAGGGTGCAGTACCGAAACCAAAACTGAAGTAACATGGTGTATCCAAATGTTACTTCATTTAATGTATGCAACTCTACCTAAAATTGTCCTTTTTAAATAAACATTTGCAAGGTAATTTTGAAAAAAAGTTCCATTTGGTATCTCTACAGTGTCTATATTGACAGTCAGTAGGTCTAAAGCTGGCCATACATCTGCAGATTTATTGTCCGATATGGCTGGTTGGAACAAAATCCTGGTAATGGATGAGAGAAATGACCGTTGACCATGTAAAGCTGACACACTGTCATTCAGATATTACCAGGGTTTTGTTCCAACCAGCCAGATCTGACAATAAAGGTCCATACACACTGGACGACTATGCCCAGCGTGTATGGACAGCGATGATCACGTTCATCGCTAGGGGGAAAGCCGCTCAAACATGCTATTTTGAGCGACTTTCAGCTCAGTTGCCCAGTGTGTCTGAGCCTTAAATCTGTAGATGTATGGCCAGCTTAAGCCAAAAGTTTGACATGAAAGGGTCAACATGAGTTTTTCATAAAAAAAATTTTTTTTTCTAAACCGGCTTGTTCTTTCTTCCTCATCCATCCCTGTCAGCATCGTGCAAGAATATAATAGTGTGCTGAGCATAGCGGTGCACCGAGCCAGAAGCATGGGTACATTAATTTTGGGGCCACCAATAAATTTTAAAAATCGTGTGTCTATGTAGACTTTTTCCCCCTGCTGACCTTTTTATCCTGTAAAACAGGCATGTCCAACCTTGGCCCTCCAGCTGTTGTGAAACAACACATCCCAGCATGCCTTGCAATAGTTTTAGCATTCCCTAATTGCAAAACTGTGGCAAGGCATGATGGGACTTGTAGTTTCACAACAGCTGGAGGGCCAAGGTTGGACATGCCTGCTGTAAACATTTCCCATGTTGACGTATTGACCTTGTTGACCTATTGCATGTCCACCTTTTTTGGGGTCGACTTATTGACTGTCTATTTTATAAACCACACACCACAGCATGGCTAAATAAACACAGGAAATGTCCCACCATATACATATTTTAGCACACTATAATACTGTAATACTTTACTATTAATATTTCACATTCATATGTATAGATTGAAGGTCAGCTATTAATAAGGTCAATCAGATGACTTTAACACATTTAAACTACAGTTGCTATTTTATTGTCTTTCTCAAAATAGAACTACTTTGTCCAAGGATAGGATCATAACAATTTCGACCTAATAACATTTTTTGTGGTATTAACAATGAAAATCTTTTTATACAGCTAATCACATTCTTGTTTTATAGCGAACATTTATATGTGTGAAAATGAAGTTACTCTTTTTGAGCCAGTCTACTTGTACATGTGGATTTATTGCATGTTTTTATGTACAAAGTAAATATTCTAATGGCTACTACTACTACTACATATAAACTGACTACATTTATTTAACAAAACTAATTAAGACAAGCCCATTCAGGGCATCAGTCTGTGTTGTTTAAGACAAAATGCAGACGCTGGTGCACAAGATAGATCTGGGAACCGTACTGACCTGTAACATTCAAAGCAACTGTGTGTGTAAGGATGGACAACGTGCGCAATTAGCAGCCAGGAAAATCCGTAGAACTCAGAAATAAGGTTCTCCTCCAAAACCTTCACCAAAATCACCTGTAACATTACCCAGCTGCTGTGAGAGGAGGGATAGTCGGTCCCAATAAGATTTCTACAAAAAAAAAAAAAAAAAGATAGCTGCAGTCATGATGAATGGATGAGAAGTGGGATTGTCAGTACAATAAAACACAATTTAATGATGTAGGTGTAATTACACATTAAAAAAACATGATTAAACCAATCCCCGGGGTGGGTTCCCACTTCCTTCCTCCATTCCATTCAGTCTCTATGCGGCAAATTCATATGGTCAAACAAATCTCCTAGATTAATCAGAACCTGCCTAGAAAAGTCTTTGACTAAGGGAGGTTTAGGCCTCCCTATGTTTGAACGATACTTCCATGCCACACAACTGAGCCTTGTATTAGCAATGCATACGCAGACGGGGAGCAAGAAGTGGGTGGTTCTAGAGGGCGACCTTATTGACTGCCACTCGATTTGTTTCCACCCCTGGCTACCGCCAAAATTGAGACCAGCCTCGGTACTAGACACCCCTTGTGTCCACTCCATGCTAAAAACATGGGACTATCTAAATAGGAAAATTCAACTGGCACCATACCCCTCACCTCTCAACCCTCTTTGACGACATCCAGATTTTCCTCTAGGATGTATGTCACCATAATCACAACCTTGGATTTCGGTAGGTATTACTCGACTCTCACATATTTGAGGGGAATTCGCCCCTCAAAACTATGCTGCCCTATGCGAAAAATATGATAGCCAGTGTCTTAGACATTTTGATTACCTCCAGATATCCAGCTTTGTAAACTCCCTTCACAAATCAACTACACCCAGATCTCCGCTTCCCCTGGAACAACTTTGTATGTATAACCCAGAACTTAGAGGAGCAATTTCAATGCTATACTCCCTATTGGCAGACAATTCCCCGGCTAAAGAACCATTTGAGTTAGCTTGGGAGAAAGATTTGAGTGTACAGTAACTCTAGAGGTGGAAGAATGGTCAGAAATAAAAACACTAGTAGCAAAATCGTCACTCAACTCAAATTTTAAGGAAAACGCTTTTAAACTCTACTCTAGATGGTACATGGTTCCCACAGTAATACATCGTATTTTCCCCTCTAGCTTTAGTGCTGGCGGAACTGCGGTTCACAGGGTACATTCATACATATGTGGTGGAAATGTCCTCAGATTAGCTCCTAATGGCACGATATTTTTTCTCTGTTGGGCAAAATATTTGACTCCCCAACCCCCAAATGTTCCCTGATGGCTCTACTTTGCAGACCAGTGGAAGGGACCATAAATCCCAAAAGCAAGTTATGTGGCCACATACTTAACTCCGCCAGATTGTTGATTGCAACAAACTGGAAACAAACTGCTGCCCCCTCCATTCAGTCTGTAATCAACAAAGTCTGATTTGCAGCATCCATGGAATATATCCCTGCGCTGTTATATGACTCTGTAGGGACATTTATGTCAATCTGGACTCCTTGGTATGTATATTTTCAGAGGCAACTTGCTGGTAGAGTGTGATCACTGGTTCTTGCTTGTTGCTCTGTTAATGACTCTATAGAAAAGGAAATTATTTTATGTTCATGGCTGTGTGACTCCTCCCTCCTCCCCCTTTCTGTTTCTTTTCCTTCCCCCCTCTATCCTTTCTCCTTCTTAACTACCCCATTAGTTTTGAATTATTGATTGTTTGCCAATATAATATAAAACCAAAAAAAGACAGTGCATTACACCTCATTATTCGTTCACACCAGAATGTCTGTAATAATTCTGTACAGTTATGTCTCTTCTTACCGTGTTGTTTGCCACTGTAAAAATAAAGAGTTCAAACAAAAAAACATGATAAAACAATGAATTACACATATATACCACATGAAATTGGAATGTACATATATTTCCTATTAAATCTCTGGGTAAATGTGAACAGTATGCGTTCTCATGGACAGTCAAATGTAACAAGGGATTTACCAATGACCTTGATCGATGGAGGGCTTTTGGCAAAAAGTCCTGGATGGATCCTTTAGTGCAGGAACATCCTGCATTAATGCAACCATTCATAAGCACAGCTACCTCTTGTTTAGTGTAGTGCAGCAAAAAGGACCTTCCATTAAGACAACTACCTCTATTCTAATGTTGGGTATGCACTAGACGATTCATTCAATGATCAATCAGGTCATTCCAATCTTCTGCATGCACACTCAACGATATCGTCACATGCCCTCACCCCCCTGGGCTCCCACATACAGTAATCAACATTGAAGCAACGTTAACAATATTGAGCATTCGCATTAGACTAGTGTTCATTCAAGTACATTTCAAAACCTGTATGCAGTTCCTCTTCTCTGCATGGGGTGTCGCTCTTTGCTATGAGGCTTCTCGCAGAGTTTTGTACTGTATGTATCTTAGCACTGGTTTCCTCCTGACCAGATAGTGCTAGAAGCACCAAAGCAGATAGGGACAACCCTGGCAGGAATGAGGAACTGCACAGTTTTTGTAAGGTTCAGGGTGCTATAATGAACACTACACTAGAGCAGTGGTCAGGGAACTCGGTCCTCATTAAAACATTCATGCGGTCTCCTCACAGAATCGCAAGGGAAATAATTAACTCCACCTGTGGACCTTATAAAATGTGTCTGTGAGTAATTAGTACACCTGTGCACCTCCTGGGTTACCAGCAAAACATGCACTGTGTGGGGTAATGAGGACCGAGTTCCCTGACCACTGCACAAGACAATATGAGCAATAGATTGTTATTAGTATCATACATCAGGGTTGCCGACTTTAATAATCTCCTCTCCGGGAGAAGCCCGGAGAGGAGACTTTCAGCAGCAGTTCTGGGGGTGGGGCTTGAGTGTGGAGTCATTAAGCCCCGCCCCCAGGATGCAAAATAGCTGAATTCACGGATCTCTGTGGAGGGGGCGGGGCTAAAATGACTCGATTGTGAAATTTTAGCTCTGCCTCCTCCTCTGAGACCCGCGGATTGCGGCATTTAAATGCCGACATCGGGGGAAGACAGCTGCGATCAGGGGGCGCAGTGGGGGTCCCCCTGAATCCGGGAGGGTTGCCCACCTTTCCGGGGGGCCGGGAGGGGGACCCGATTTTCGGGAGACTCCCGGCCATTCCGGGAGGGTAGGCAACCCCTGTCATACATATTGTTATCAATATAACGAACAGTGTGTACCCAGCATAACCGGGAACCCTATCATTCAAGACAAAACTGAGTGTGAGTTTATATCCATTTATGCAATCACACTGACGTGTATTTTTTAATAGCCGGTCCTCTTGTGTAAGCATTTCTGAAGAGCGTGCCCGATCAGTGCAAATAAATTCAGACAAGGTCACAACTATTGTGTTGCTTTTATGTTTGCCATTTACTTTTTAAATGGTCACAAGATTGTTCCTCCACATACTGTATATGTTGGTTATTATTTCTCTTTTTTTTTTTTTTTATATTTATCATAAGTGTGTGTGGGAAATGTACTAAGATGGGAATAAGACTTCACATGAGATGTTGCTATGGGCAACTTATCAGATCCTGTCTCCTATCTTCTAGAGCATGGGTCTTCAACCTGTGGCCCTCCAGATGTTGTGAAACTACATGTTCCAACATGCATTGCCACATTTTTTTCTATAAGAGCATGCCAAAAAACCTCAGGGCATGCTGGGACATGTAGTTCCACAACATCTGGAGGGCCACAGGTTAAAGACCTGTGTTCTAGAGGGTGCTAAATAAATAAGAAGTAGATTCTGATTGGTTGCCCATAGCAACATCACCTGTGAAGTCTTATTCCCATCTTAGTAAATTTCCCACTGTGTGTCTATTAATATGTGTATACATAAGTTGTGGATTGTTCAGTATAAACTTATCTTTGTTATCCTTACCTGGCACCACAAAGGTTACACCGTGCCTTAAAGTACAAAAATAGAAACTGAATAAATGAAACAAGAAAAAAAGTGACTTCTAGTATACAACGTTGCAGGGCATAGACCTGGTGTATAAACCTTGCTTGCATCAGCAGTCATAATACTAAAATAAGCAGTAGGAGTCTGAACCCAAGGTACCAATATAGGCAGTAGAGAATGGCATAAGTAAGGGAAGGAAAAGTGCAAGATGGGAAGATGGCCTTGCTTGTGAGCGCTCACATTCCAAAGGGGACAGGCAGGCTTTTTTTTTTTTTTTTTTTCTTAAGTGGGTTTTGAGAGACCATTTGGAGTTTTGTAAAGAGGAGAGTTCAAAAGGTAGGGAACAGTATTGGCAATATATTTGAGGCTGGGAGCTATACCGCATACCTCCCAACTGTCACGATTACAGCGGGACAGTCCCGATTTTCGGGTCCTGTCCTGCTGTCCCACCCGCGGCAGGCATTGTACCGCTGCGGGGGGTGGCAGTTGGGAGACCCCCCAATCTAATAGAATAGACGCTGTGCGCATGCGCACAGCGTCTATTCTCGTATGAAAATCAGGTGGCGGCTAATTAGCATAAGCCGCACCCTCATTTGCATACGCCCCACAAGTTGGGAGGTATGATACCCCTTTCGCACCGCAGCTATAACACGGTATATTGCTGTTTTTTAAGCATTTCAAAACGGTTCTAGCTGCAGCGTGAAAGTGCCAGAGTGAATTTAACATTTACAAAAACCTAGTATTTGAAACAGTGTTAAAAGAAGAATCCTACATGGTTCAAAGCCAATCCATTTTGCAGTGTGTGAAAGGCTCAGACCCGGTATTTTGAACACATGACTGTGCCACAGATGGCGATAGGCTGTCTCCCTGCCTGATGCAACAATCCTGAATCAAGACAAATAGCATTGAAAGTAGTGAAAAAGCATTGCTGGCATATTTTTACACTACAGAACATACAGTTATAGCAAAATGGACTGATGAGGAGGGGAGGGAGATGCTTAGATAAGAGGGGAGGCTGACATTGTCAGACAAATCACTGGCACTGTAAAGGATTCTCTAATACAGGGGTCCTCAAACTATTTTGCTCTGGGACCCCATCAGACAATAAAAATAATTACAGGACCCTAGCACGTTACAGCAGAAGGTCATCACATCGCATGTGTAGTCAGCAGACACAAATACATGGCAGCATTGTGGAGGCACAAAATGATGTGGGGGTTCTAAAATAACAGATTTGTCAGACTCCTTGAATCACTGACTGATTTTAGAGAAGTCATCAGCCTGATGGTCATCAACATGGAGTCACGACCCCAGGTCGGGACCCACTTTGGGGTCAGGACCCACAGTTTGAGAACCACTGCTCTAATATATATCTAAAGCCATTTGTAATTGGTCCAGTACATAATGATCAACAAATAGGCTTATTTTTAGCTATAATACAAAAATGTGAGCCATAAAAGTCCATTACAAATTACATACACTGTTTTGTATGGGTGAAACGGGTTTAGTGTAAATCTGTAATATATTGGTTACAACTGGCAATGTGAAAGGGGTTTTCTTGCTCAGACCCTTAAAAAACGTTTTCAAATACTGGGTCTAAGCAGGTTTTGCAATGTGAAGCAGTATATGTAATCATTTGGGAGGAGAGGCAGCATTCATTTTTGGAGCGAATAGCAGGGGATTGAGTGAGGGCTTTATACGCAGGTGTGAAGTTTGAATTGAGTTCTAAAGGGAAGGGGATGCAGAAGCAGGGCAGTAGAGAGCCTGGCCGGGCCCTGGTAATTTTCAGGAGGCATGTCCAATTCATAGGAGGTGTGGTCATGCACACAGTCTAAAATATCAGAAAAATAGTACTTAAAGCTCCTCCATGACCAATCTGCAGACTAGCACACAGCAGCATGTTCTGGGTTGAGAACAACTGCTGCTTGCAGCTGGGGCCCACTGGGCCCCTCCATCAGACCGAGGCCTGGGTAAATAGTACATCCACCTCCCCCCTTTTTACCATCACTTAGCAGAAGTAGTGCATTTAGAGATGATAAACCATGCAGCAGCATTAAGGACAGATTGGAGTCAAGAGATGTGGGAGGCAGAGAGGTCAGGTGAGAGTAGGCTACAAAAGTGAGGTTTTAAGCTTTCGCAGGGCATTGTTCTTTTTGGCACATGCACAGGCAGAGAGGAGCCATTTGCTAGGTCAGTTGGTAGAACTGTAGTGTCCGTTGATCTGAGGAAAGTGTCAGGAGAAGAACTGTGGTGACCACCTTGTATGATGGAGACATCAGGACAGCGTGAAAACACCTGGAAATTAGACTGACCGGAACTTCCCGCAAAACCACTGCAGTGTTAGTGGGAAGTAGAGCTAATCGAATAGAAATAAACCTGGTTCAGAGGTTAAGCCTTCCATCTTTGCTGCTGTGCCTGCATTTGGAGGTAGAGTCTGACCTTTGTTGACAGATTAATTGGATGAGAACATTACATGTCAGCTAGTAAATGAGTGGTCTGCTAATCACACACAAAGGGTTCAAGTTCAGAACATTGTACACCCTGCGTTAGCATAAAAATTGCTTTAGAACAGCAGTACACCACTTACTAACCCTAACCTTTACCATTCCCTGCAGCCTAACCCTATGTCCCCCCCAGTGCCTAAACCTTCCCCTTCCTTTATAGTTACACTTGGCATCCTGGCAGTCAGAATTCTAGTGCCAGAATCTTCATTGATGTCTCCAGTGGTAGTCGGGATGCCGGTGTCGGTAATATGGAAACTGGCATCCCTCAGTAACATATCTTGCAGCTCTACTAGTTTTCATTAATATATATTATAAGCAGGGCTATTTTTCAGCAGGCTCCAGCAGGAACTGAGGCCCTTATTCTAGTTCACTCTTTCTGACAAAATATTTCTTAGATGGACAAAACCATGTGCACTGCAGGTGAGGCAGGTGTTACTTGTGCAGAGATAATTAGATTTGGGTGGGGTTTTACACCTGCCCCACCTGCAGTGCACATGGTTTTGTCCATCTAAGAAATATATTTTGTCAGAAAGAGTGAACTAGAATAAGGGCCTCAGTTCCTGCTGGAGCCTGCTGAAAAATAGCCCTGATTATAAGTGTTCATTCTAGCACCCTTCGGCTTTGAAAATCCATGCAGTTCCTGTTCCCTGCCTGGGGTGTCACTGTCTGCTGTGGTGTTTCTACCCAGATCTGGTTTGCATATCAGTGCTCAGACTACACTGTGCTAGAAGCATTACAGCAGACCGTGACACCCCAGGCTGGGAAGAGGAACTGCATGGGTTTTCAAAACTGGCGGGTGCTAGAATGAACAGTCATTATGTTGATGAATGGTATTGGCTGCAATTTTAGTGTCACCAGTTAAAATCTATTAGTGTGTTATGTATACCCCGTTTACATCACTAAAATAACCCAGGTCGGATCGGGGTTGTTTCCAAGCTGCGGAGTGAAAGTCCCAAACCTTATAACCCAGTTTATATAAAGGGTTAATCCCAGGTCGCCCTCTGTAGAATGGGCGACCTGGGATTAACCTTCTCTAGCCTGGTGATGTGCGGCAACTCAATGTGGCATCCATTCCACCAGTGAATACAAAATTTCTGGAGCTACATGATACTAGGCATCTATCACATGACTGTTGGCACTAGCTTCCCACAGTTCCCTAATATTTGTAGCAGCAGGATCTTGGGTGCAAATGTCCTCTCCACCACGTTTCATAGATGCTTGATTGGGTTCATGGCGGGCCAACATGGTGGTCATACCATTCATTGAAATTCTGGACAATTATTGGGGCAGTGCATGAATGTAATAATGGATTAAAAGATTGAAGATAGTTAAGCACCTGTAGTTGGCAACTGCTTTTTCCACAATCTGTAGTTATGTCTTCCATGAGATATTACTGGCACACACGTAACATCGTAAATCAAGAAATGTTGAATGTCTGCACAAATTTGGAAATGGATTGTCCCATGAGTTGGACACCCACTGTCCTATTCCTTTCAAACTCCGATAATCCATGTCACCATGAGCAGCCTAGCTGTTTTGTATATTGACTCTCGAGATGTCAGATTACAACTGATGCATGTCAAGGCATTTCCAAGACTTGGCATTACAGTGGTGCCACATACTGTACCAATACCATTACAAAATGGTAACCCATGCCAGGCACACACTGGCAAGCAGCAGTACAGATACCTGGATCCCATTTGTTCTTGCCTGAAAATGGGACCATTTGCCCCCAAAAAGAACAAGCTCTAACTGTGTAACCGAATAATGACCATCAGTCAGACAATTATTATTTTTTTTTAACAAAGAAGCATCAGGCAAATTGGATACCCCCTGTACACTAACTTATTTGCCTAATAGAGGGAAAAGTGCATAAGAACACTTCACTTTTTCCACATTTTGTTATTCAACTGTCTTATTCTTTAGTGAGCCAGTTCACTACAAAATTTAGCTAGACAAACATGTGGTGTTAATGTCAGCTATACTTATGCAGAAAGTCCCAATATTGGAGAGGAGGGAGTCAGACTTTTGTAGATGTGTCAGAAAATAAAAATGGCCTCAGCTTCTCCCGGTGCAGAGTGACCCTCTCCCCTCCAAACAAAAACTCTTGCCCGATCAGAACAGTGATTATACAGTGGGAGAGTGTCTGAAAATTGGGACAGTTGGGATGTATGTAATATCTAATATGATCATGTTTTAAGCTACAAAAAACGGAATGGGCAGACATCTAGAGCTGTGGGCAAGGGTATGTGTAGCAGTAAATGCAGTGGATACTTAAAAGTTGTATGGAAATCTGCAGAGTAGCATCTGGCACCGGTGTACTCACAATTATAATATGTGGCAGAGGCCTCTGTGGGGGTTTACATGGTTGTAGTTTATGTAAACATTTTGAATGTTGTAATGGACACTGCTAACATTCCATATTTTTTCACATTTAGAACTCAAACTGCAGCATAACCCCAAACTTTTATGTGGACATTTTGATTGTTGATGCAGGGGTGTCTTAAGAGCGGAGGAGGCCCGTGTGCAGCCCCCTCTGCTGCGCCCCCTTCTCTCTGCTGGGAGCAGTGCCGGGATCAGTAGGGTCTGAGTGCTCTAGTGCTCAGACCCTACTGTGCATTCATGAACCTCTGCTGCGTTGTGGAGTCTGAGCACTAAAGCCCTTAGACTCCACTGTGCATACACAGATTGATGGAAAATGGCCGCTGCACCATTTTTCCAGCGATTTCTGCAGTGCCGCTGCCCTCCGGAGGGTAAGTATTACCAAAATGGGTGCAGTGTGGGCCTGTGCGCACGGTGCACACTGCACCCATTATAGATACAGATGGAGCGCCTCTAGTTCTTGCCCGGGGATCGATAGCATGCCTGTGCTGGTGATCGCCAGTGCAGAGGCGCTCCATCTGACTGGAAAGCGCCTGCGTCTCAGTTTTCGGACGGCGCCGCTGCGGGTCCCTGCCCATCTCCACTTCAGGGAGACTGACAGGGTTAGGGGGGGCGGCGAGGGGCATCGGGGCAGTGCGCGCCCCTGGCGAGAGCCGGCCGTCAGCAGGTGCTGGCGATAGAATCGCCAGCCCCTGCAAGGATGGAGCCGGCTCCATCTGTACACCACTGAATTGTTGACATTCAACACTGTCAATATAATGACCATGATGGCATACTGTTGACGTAAAGATTATATACTGTTTATATGATGACCGACATGCCAAAATTAAAATCTAGAGCAGTCAATCAGTTATAACCATTGTTGAAATCCAGCTTTACAACCTTGGCAAACATGAAAAAAAAAGACTCATCCATTCAAAAAAATGTGTGTGGTTTTACAAATTCATGTCGCTCTTCTTTAACATTTTTCTTTCTAAGAGAACGTATGTGCTGTGCTACATGGTTGGCAAAAGTTCAATAATTAAAGGGTTCCAGTCGTATAGTAGATAGCATAAAATCCTAAGAATTAATTATTAACCTTTAATTAAGAAAAGTTAATTAAATAGAATTTAATATAGTATATTATACATACAAGAAATATGAATAATCGATCTAATTATAAAAGACATATACAATTTATAATAATAAGAAAAAAATGCATGGAAATACTTTCTTATGATAGGTATTATGCATTCAATATTTTTTATTCCAAAAACAACCATCCGATGTTTTATGTGGTTTGTTAGTTTGATTTAACTTGATATCAGGGCTCTCTCACAGCCAGAAATGTTAAAAGGAGAGAGCTCTGATATCAAGATAAATCAAACTACATAAAACATCTAATAGTTGTTTTTGTAATAACGAATATTGAATGCATAATATCTATCATATGAAAGTATTTCCATGCAGTTTTTTCTTATTATAAATTGTTGATTTTTTTTTTATTATACATGATCAAGACAAATGGTTGTATATGTCTTTTATAAATGTGTTAGATAAATATGTGTATTTTTGTTTTTAAATAAATAGAGAATCACCTCCAAAGCACTGCTTATTGTGTTTTGTGTTATTTGTATATTTTTCCACCCATATAGAAGGGGTTGGGATCATTTGGTCTATTGCATTATGGTAGAAAGTCATTAGGTCGAATCCATTAGGTCGACATGCTAAAAGGTCGACATGATTCTAGGTCGACATGGGAAAAGGTCGACATGATTCTAGGTCGAAAGGTCATTAGTTCGACAGGTCATTAGTTCGACAAGGTCATTAGTTCGACATTGTCTATGTCGACATTCACAAGGTCGACATGGGGTTTTTCACTGTTTTTTTACCTGAATGTCAACACAGTCGACATGGACACAGTTTAAAGTGCACTGCATCCCCTCGCATCGCTCGCTGCGCTCGCTATGCGTCGGGCACGGTGCCTCGCTACGCTCGGCACACTATTTTATTCTCCCACCACGCCCTAGTGGATGGTAGGGCATGAAATACCGCCTGTCGGCACATGTTGGCTCAAAAAACAGTGAAAAACTCCATGTCGACCTTGTGAATGTCGACATAGACAATGTCGAACTAATGACCTTGTCGAACTAATGACCTTTCGAACTAGAATCATGTCGACCTTTTCCCATGTCGACCTAGAGTCATGTCGACCTTTTAGCATGTCGACCTAATGGATTCGACCTAATGACTTTCTACCATAATGCAGTAGACCAAATGACCGCATCCCTATAGAAGCTGCAGTCATCCACACACCTGGTTTTGTTTTGATGTTGCATAAAAACTTTGTTGTTCCTTTTAATCTAGTGATTTGTAAATATCACCCAAAAAATGCAGTAATACACAATTTGACAAAACCGCTGCTTGGTGCATTTACCTTGTGTTTGTGTGTGGGTGTGTTTTATATTCTGTATTAGTGTACTTTTCTGTATCAGTGATTGTGGCAGCAAGGCATCAGAAGCAGTCTTGTGGTGTTCGTGACAATAATAATTTGTAAAACTGTACCACATTGCAATCTTTTTTAGCATGATATCAGCTTTGTTATTTTATACCATCAAGGATTTTACATAGGAATTCTCATGAGGCCTGAAGTGTTGCCAAGAATAGATTCTGAAGGGGTGCCATATTCTCACAGAATGTGAAGAAAAGAGCCCTTATCTTTGTTCTGTTTATCTCATTGGCAGCGAGAGAAAATCCTGGGAGAGTGTCCAGGACATGCACTTATCAATCAATACTTACAGGAAGGTCTCCTGTAACACAGTGTCAAATTTAAAAATAACATTACAATACATATCCCTGCCAAAAGCTAGAGATGCAATCTTTTTTTTTTTTTTTTCTTTACACAGTAATAGGGCCTACACATGTAGAGATTTTGCTGAGCGATGCCAGGTCGCTCAGCACACAGCGCATCACAGCGATGTGTGCTGAGCAATTTGTCATGTGCAGTGTTTTCCGGTTAGAACTCTGTGGCCCTGACCGGCAATCTAACTAGATTAACCAGGATTCTGGATATGAATTGCCGGGCGATAGGGCTGCGGATCGCTAGGACCCCTACACACGGAGTAATGTAGGGGCAATTTCTAAGCAATCTAGTTCAATTAATCCAGACCGCTTATAAAATGCCATAAAATCACCCTGGGTGTTGGCCCCATAACTCTTTTTCCAAAAAACAAGCGTACACAGGTGTGATTGTCAGGTGGTTATGGGATCAGTGGTGTCAATAGAGGGCTGCGAATTGCACCTGCAGGTCACCCGCCGCGTGGTGACACCATGTGCTGACTTCTCCTCAGAGACCGAAGCTGAGGTCACACCCTTTTCATCAGTGTGCGCACCTTCAACATTTAAAAAAACAGTATGTATGGGACGAGGAACATGGTACAGATTGTAGTTTGAAAACATACATTTTACCAAATTTATTTTTAAGAGCATGTGATGGAAATGTAAGCCTTGATGTAAGTAAAAAATAAAATATAATGTGTGTGTGTGTGTGTGTATATATATATATATATATATATATATATATATATATATATATATATATATATATATATATATGTATGTATGTATGTGTGTGTGTGTATATATATATATATATATATATATATATATATATATATATATATATATATAAAATATGGAAAAGGAAGCCGAGTGCGCCCCTATCATGAAATTCCACCACCAGAAGATAACCAAACAATGGAAATTCCAGACAAATAGTTAATTTACAATTTAATACAATTTTAAAATCCGTAAAACACTTTTCATCTGTATGCAGTATGGTTCGTTAAAGCTAGGAAAAACATCCAACGCGTTTCGTCGATACGACTTCCTCAGGGGCAAATTTCCGTATGTTAGTGGGTAGTGAAAATATTCACTCCCGGTATGCAACCTTCTTATTGAATAAAAAAATGGATCCCTTGAAGATCCTAATGTTGATGCACGACTGCATCAAATTCCATCCGTATTCATATGTGTGTGGGTCCTAAGCTTTTCAAAAAAGGACTCCTCAGACCGGGACACAGCAGGCCAACAATAAACCAACTGCAGTTGGTTTACCTGTATTGTCAGCTTGTCTGACTTCACCGCGCACCCGGGCACCTCAACCCCAATTGGGGTTCACGTTCTGGAGTGCCAGCCACCCCTCCATTATATATATATATTATATATCCCTATAGATTGTAAGCTTGCAGCAGGGCCCTCCTACCTCCAGTCTGTATGTTGTTACCCAGTTTGTTTTATCACTGTCTACTATTGTAAAGCGCAACGGAATCTGCTGCGCTATATAAGAACCTGTAAATAAATAAATATATATAATTATGGAAGGAATAACTGCTGCACTCAGCAGGTCTTTTTAAAGGTTATATTTTCGAAGTGAAAAAAGCTGAGGTTTCGGAGCTTACATGCCCCGTTATCAAAGTGAACTGATGAGACAGTGATGGCACAAACAATCATACCTTAAATAAGGTGTCCTCCTTCCCCTGCCGTGACCCGGTCCCCGCCTGCCATGGACGCTCAGATGCGGAAGCCGGTTCTGACTGGATGTGACGTGTGGGTAGGGTGACCAACTCATCCCTTTAATCCGGGACACATATTAATTAAACAGGTTCTGTGGTAGTTTAAAACCAGGTGAAATGGAGTCTTGAGGTGTGGCAGTTTAAAACCAGGTGAAAGCCAGCCACAGAACCTGTGTAATATGTGTCCCGGATTAAAGGGATGAGTTGGTCACCCTACGTGTGGGGAGCATTCCGTTGGGCTTGCTTGGAACGCAAGCTCCTGGTCACCATGGTGATCTCCCTCACATTACTGACTGATGAGCCTCTCAGCCGGCTGTGGACGGACAAGCGGGATTGATGAACACTAAACATAGTGCATAGTATTACGCATATTACATATAATACATTCATGTGTAAAGTGCATGTATATCAAGAGCATTCTCCTAAATTGAAGTGAACAAACTCGAAAGGTGAAAAAAATACAATCTGTGCATACATTGTTGTGCTGAAAAAGGGGGAGAAATACTGGTGTATATTATTGTCTTAACTTTAAAGTGCTAGTGCATTGATTCTAGAGGGCAGGGGGTGGGACATTTCCATGGTTGTTATTATCAACTATCTTGGTCTCACTATTTTACATTTCATCAGTGTCCTCTGAGATTTGTCTCTTAGTAAACGAGGCACCACCTAATCTTCTTCGAGTTTTGTAACATTCAAACATGATGTGTTAATCACTACTTCGTGTTCATTCTAGCACCCGCTATCTTTGAAAACCCATGCAGTTCCTCTTCCCTATCTGGGGTGTCGCTTTCTGCTGTGGTGTTTCTAGCACAGGTCCGCCTTGCATATCAGTGCTGATATACAGACCACACTGTGCTAGAAGCACTACAGCAGACAGTGACACTCCAGATAGGGAAGAGAAACTGCATGGGTTTTAAAAGATAGCGGGTGCTAGAATGAACACTACTACTTATACATGGCAACTGCAGTATGTTGCAGATCGTGACTATGCCACTAATCTGTTCTTCTTCTCATGTGACAGATGTTAAAAAAAAAAAATTCTGAGAGAATTATACTGTGTTCTTTGCTGTAGACTCAAAACTAAGAGGTATTTTTCTCTATCGTATCTAAAGCAATATATATATATATATATATATATATATATATATATATATATATATATATATATATATATATATATATATATATATATATATATATATATATATATATATAGTGAATCTGGGACAGGCACATTTATTACATATACATGTGTAACTAGCATTTGCACCTATGGAAAAAAAAAACACAATAGATTCTTACTAGATTTCATGAAAACGCTGTATTAGAAAAATTAGAATGGAGGGGCCATATCTTGGGTGGTGGGACGTGTGCCACCACACATAGCACTGTCATTGGCAGCACTTATCAATTATCTGTTTTAATTGCTGTCACTTGTAGCTTTCCTTATCTTTGAGGCCCAATATCACCCATCTTCCAGGATGCCACTGCCAGAAGTACAGCGCACCATCTGTACTGGGGGGTTCTGGTAGTCTGTAACTCCCATCGGCCTCTCTCTGTCCCCCCTCCCTTCTGTGTCTCCTTCCCCCACCCCACCCCATCTCTTTCTCTTTTTTTTTTTGGCTTTCTCCCCATACTTTTTCTTTCCTTCCTCGCTCTCTGTCACTGTCTCCCACTCTCTCTTTCTCTCCCTCCACTCCCCTCTGTCTACCTGATGCTGACTCTCGCACAGTCACAGGCTATGTTTGAAAAATGACAGGTAGGAACTGATTGGTTGGTGGCTTATTACTCTTCATTCTATCACTGTTCAGGGCTCACCCACTGTGGGGTATTCAATGCCGCAGCAAGCGGCCGGCGAGGGGGTTAAACAGCAAGGATTGCTGAAAATCAGCGTTCCTCGCTGTTTAACCCCCGCGACGGCCGCTCGCTCTATTCATCCGTTCTGGGGAAATCCTCGCCGTCACAGGAATTCCCCAAAACAGCGAGACCCAGAAAACTCGCCATTTTTAGCTGCGGGTCTCGCTGCTTCTGGAGCCGCATCCGCCAATTCCCCCTCGCTCAAAAAACGGAGCGAGGGGGAATTGGCGGATGCGGAGGCTGTGTTGAATGCTGTCAGGGTGAGTGGTGACAGCGAGCAGGAAGACCTGCTCGCTGTCACCACTCGCAAACAGCATTGAATACCTGCCATTGAGTCTCTTGCCACTCCCACTTGACACCCTCTCCTCTCATATTCCCTATTTTTTTCATGAAGTCCTCTCTCTCTCTCTCTCCCTGACCACCCCTCTCTCACTCCTCTTTCTCTTTTCCCTCTGGCAACCTCTCTCTCACTCCCCTCACTCTTTCTTTTGCCCCCCTAAGGGACATTTTAGTGACAATGGTTGTGCATGTGTGTGGGGCCTATCAAGATTTTGTCAATGTGGCCCATAAAGTTCTAGTTACGCCCCCTGCTGTAGTGCATCAGTAAGTGAAAACATTATTTTGATTCTAAAACATAATCTGTTACCCGAACACTCAAAGGCTGTTGTGATGAAACATAGTGCTATTAGCATGGGGATGTTGGTCCTGGTGTGGGGGCTTTGTGTCTCCGGGAATACAAACCCACCCTGAGCAGCCTGGGACTGTTTGCATTCAACATTATTGAAGGGGTTACCAGATTGTGGGCCAGATTCTCTATGCTTCAAAAGTGATAAACAGCCAGCCAAACAGCCAGCCAAACAGCCAGCCAATCAGCTCCTATCTGCCATGTCACAGGCTGTGTTAGAAAAATGCCAGACAGGAGCTGATTGGCTGGCTGTTTATCACTCTCCATTTTATCACTTTTGAAGCTTAGAGAATCTGGCCCTGTGTCTTACCCCATGCAATAGTGTATATTTTGCTTAGTGATGTTAATGTATAATTTGGAGGCACATCCAGCTTTGTCTCTCCATGATTATTCCAATAGCAACATAGCCTGTAGAACAAATTCCAATAATTAACTTTTTATTATTGCTAAGACATGACAGAATGCCAGCAATGTGTTTGTTTACAACAACACAATGTACTTTCCCTGGCGATTCTAAGGTGAAAGCAGCCAAAAATGCACAGCATACACTACTACATTCTAAAATTTTCTTTAAATAAGTGCAGAAACGGCTTCTGCATAGCAAAAAATGAATAACAGTCAAACAATCTGCAAGAAAATGAAATAGGTAAAACAATATATTTTATCAATCCATCAAAAAAGAAATAAGAAAGATGGAGAGGTTTGAGATCCACAAGTAAGAATTGTAGTTCATAAGCCATTAAATGACTGATAACATTTTTCATAATTTGAAAATGTTAATATAACACATACTCCATATAATTTACAGTGTTCAAAACTGCAGTCGTGTGCAAAAAATGTTTGTGATGCCACTGATCTGTTTCCCTTGATTTATCTATTTTCCACTGACCTTTATCGTTCCTATTTTGAATGTGCAGTTTAATGTAAATCATCTCAGATGCAAAACTTTAATTGTATAAAGCAGATTCATATATAAGAGAGCGCCAAGATATATAGTTTTGTAGCCCCTAAATTGCTGAATGCCCCCCCCCCCCCCCTCAGGGACAGCCGGATTTACCCACCACACCACCTACAGTACCTGACCGAGTTAGATAGATAGAGCTGTCTGTATAAATATTTTTCTGTTGAGGGGGGTCTGCTGCAAATGTGGAGGAGAGAAAGGGTGAGACCTGTCCACAGTAAACAGCCACACACTGGGCGGCATGTACTAAAGAAAAAATGTGATACCCTTCAGAAGCCTATGGGCTTCTTAACGCTGACCACACACCCGGCCATACATCCTCCTCCCCCTAGAAAACACAGCCGGAGGTCCTTCCGGCTTGAGGGGGGAGTAGGAGGGGCAAAGGGCTTCTACTTCCCGGCCAGAGAGAGCCTGCGGATGTGACGGAGACCCCCGCACACCACATCTCCGGTATTGCGGGGGCCTCCGTCACTGCACTGCGATGTTGATTGCATATGTCATTACATATGTAATCAACATCGGTGTGATGGGAGGTGATGTATTTTAATACATCCCGCCCACTGCCTGGCCAGCCTGTGGTTCTTTAGCTGTTGTGAAACTACACATCTCAGTAATTGTGCCAAGGAATGCTGGGAGCAGGAGGTGCGTGCATGGGGGATGAGGGCCATGGAGGTTGGTAAGAAGTGCTGTAGGGAGGCAGGAGATGGGGGAGCTGGAAAGGGATGGTCTATGTCTTGCAAGTAGTAACCCCGGTTGGTGACTGCATGCTAAATGATGCCACTCAAATATATAAAAAAAAATATTTTGGGGGTGGTGGCAGTTGCCCCTTGACCCCCCCCATTTCGACACTTATATTATACAATTTGTTTATAAAAAAATCTGTGCTGTTATATACTATTTATCAATATATATATATATAAATAAGGTACAGTTTTGTGGTGTGGTATATTAGTCTGACAATTTCTAGATCAACACCAAAAGGTTAACACGTGCTATTTGTGTATGAGACTACGTATGTTTGTTATACATGCCTATGCATTTATGTAATACTCTGCATATTGTTTATTCCTTCTGCGCACCTACCGATACAATACTACTGTCTGTATTATCATTGAAACAATGTCCCTATATGTATGCATGCCGAAGCTATATTTGGGTACTCTTTACCTAGCACGGCGCCCATCGCGGGCATTGAATGCACTAAAAAATCGGGTGTGATGCCCGCGATTTCCCATAGGGAACAATGTTAAATGTCTCAATTGACCCGATTTTCCTGTTCAATGCCTCAATTGACCAGATTTTTCCATAGGAAACAATGTTAAATGGCCCACAGAGGCCAAATAGGCACCCTAAAGTGTGAAATGGCCCCCACAATTGTTAACGCCACCCGACGATCAACGTGAACCTGAAGCGTGGCGAGCGCAGCGAGCCCGCGAGGGGCTGCGGTACGCGTCCTATGACCTTTTCATACACCCACTATCCACGTCGGCGTGGAGTTGAGAATAGAATAGTGTGGCGAGCGCATTGAACAGTAAAATCGGGTCAATTGAGAAATTTAACATTGTTCCCTATGGGAAGTCGCGTCGCACCCGATTTTTAGTGCATTCAATGCCCGCGATGCCCGCGATTTTTTTACCTGCGATGCCCACGATCAAAATCGTGGGCGCCGTGCTAGGTAAAGAGTACCTATATTTGTTCCTGCTAAATGTGCATTTGTTTATGGTATAACTGTTATGGGGTGTTTATTGTTATATTACCAAAAAATCTTCAATAAAAATTCTTGAATAAAAAAAAATAAAGAATGAACTGAGATTTTCCACTTTGTGTCAATGCTGACACCTGAGCACATGGACCCCCAATTAGTATACTTTGCCCATTACATGGCTTACTTCACTTGCCATGCTTTTCCCATTCTCAATGAGAATCTATGTGTATGAAAAAGAAATGAATAAATCACCTCCCCCTACAAAAAAAGTAAGTTAACCTTTCTATGTGTGGACTATAACCTTGTTGACCTTTAACTTTTTTATTTGAACTATTGAATGTTGACTTACCATTTGTTCGGATAGCACAGTTTTGTATTATTTTGGTTTCATACGTGTGTAGGTACTGTTACCCTGCTTGCTTTTGATTGGTGAATGCAGCCTGCAGAACAACCTTCTCGGCTGTAACAAGTACCGCTTAACTTTGATAGAGCAGTTTTTCAGCGACCATTCTATATAACTCTTTATCCAACCACCAAGGCATAACTTGTTACTTGCTATTATTGCATAGATACAGTAGTTGTAAAAAAATATATAATTGTCAATATCCCCTCTACTGTAGCTAATTTATTGCTTGCCACATTCTCCAGCATTGAAGAGCTTTGTTCATATGGCATTGGACCAAGTAATGCATTTACATATTGGTGTTTTAATTGGCTTCTTGGATTTGATTTAGGGAAGTCATTCCCTTGGGGATAACAGCTGCTGTGAATGATTAAATATTCTCTGTAAAGCACTGTGCAATATATTAGGGTATAAATAAAAGTTAATGATCATTTTTGATGCTGATTGAGCAATATACATTGTTTGTAGCATCATGTGTCCTCAGATGGATATTCCATAGCCATGAACACCTGAAAAAACCATTTAAGAGACTTATGATGAGTTGATAGTAAAATGAGGGTACTTGTTTCCTAGCACGGCGCCTGTCGTAGGTGATCGCATACATTAACTTAAGGTATGCGATGGACGCGACCGACGCGATTATAGGGCTATTTTTATCCTTTTCCCCGACAATGAAAAAATCACATCCATCACATTCATCGCGTCCATCGCATGCCTTAAGTTAAGGCATGCGATGCGACCGATGCGATGGAGCGTTTTTACATAGGGAACAATGTTAAATGGGCCAATGGACCCGATTTTTCATTGTATACTCACCCTTATTTTACATGACAAATGCCCCCCCCCCCCCCCTTTTGAGCCATCAGGGTTGGTAAACAATAAAAATTGGGGTCTGGGGGCCGTTTAACATTGGGGCCAATGTAAAATCGGGTCTCAGGGACCATTTTACATTGATTCCAATTTAATCGCGTCGATTGCATTGCATGTGATTTGGTTGCATGCGATGCGATAGACGCGATTTCTGGGGGTCCCGATGGATACAATTTTTATCGCTGGCGCCGTGCTAGGAAACGAGTACCAAAATGAGTTTAACCAGAGCTGTTTTTTTCAGTTGGTATCAACAGAACAAAGCCTTTCTCTGTTGTCTTCACGGTATATTTTAAACAGAGTCCTCTGCCCCAGCTACTCTAAAACACAGGGAGTCATTATCCCGGAAATAAGACCTTCTGTAGCATAGGTGAGTACGATTTCCTTTGCATTTAGAAAAAAATAAGGAAATAGCGTTTTATCACGCATGTGCAGGGTCGTATAAATCTCTAGTTGTGCGCGCCTCAGCACTGGCAGCATACTCTCGTAGTTTATAACAAATACTCCTCATCCATGTGATGTGTAATAGGATCTGCCTTGTAGCAGATGCAGAAAGACAAGATATAAGCGATAATTCGCATATATCTAGAGAGCGCCACAGTTGGATGAATTCAATACAAATTTATTAATCTAAAATAACACACAATAAAATTGTACAGACAATATAAGTTTATAAAAATACAAAAAAGTAAAAAGAATCAATATATTCGCACACACTCCTATTGACGATTTCAAGGGCTGTAATAGACAGCTGATTGTCCTTTAAATTGATCCCTAAATGGATTTGGGGAATTATAAATGTCAGTGGCTTACTCAGAGTATTTATCAATGATTAACCGACCTCAGATCCTTTGAAATTTGAACAGCCGAGAGAAATATTCAGTTGTGCTGTGTATATTCAACAGACAGCTCCAGCACCCCTGTCAGCGGTCGCCGCCTGTTGACAACCCGCTGATGAGATGTTTCACAGGGGGCGAGCCGTCCGTCTCCTGCAATCAGCGCGGATGGAAGTTTGCTGTACTGCCGGGAATCACAGAAGTCAGGACACAGTGCAAACACTCACCCAGGTTGCGGTGGCTTGAATTACCGGTCAGACGCCGGCTGCTTGTTGAAGATAGCAACACACTGGGGAGGTCACTCTGGAACGGCTTTGAAATTTTTAAGGCAGGTTGAGGTAGATTGTTAAGCGGTTGCTCTGAGTCGGCTACACGGAGTGCCAGCTGGTAAAAATCCCTTGACGCGTTTCTCCGCTATGTGGGTAAGCAGCGGTTTCCTCAGAAGGTATTGTAGCAGATGCAAAAGATACATATCCTAAAAGGCATCTATGCACATAATTGCTAGTTTGCATGAACTGTAATTGCATGAAGACTTCTTTGCTGGGCTTTTCCATGTCTCGGAACAGCCCGTGCCCCTTATTGTACCTCTCTGGACAAAAAATTATTGAATCATGCAAAATGCCCACGGGTCTGCAGTTTCACATTTGTTTGTATTCACATTCTGAGAATAAGCAGAACAAAATCACTTAATATGCTGTAAACTACACAAACTGATGTAGCAGGGGTGTGACTAGAATGTTGTGGGCCTCATAGCAAAATGTTGAAAGGGCCCACCCAACATCACCGCTGTCACTACAATTCTTTTAGCAGGGGGAGATGAAAAAAAGTGAGGAGAGTGAGAGAGTGTTGGGGAAAGAGGAAAAAGTGGAGAGAGGGGTGGTCAGGGAGAAAAAGAGATTCCTGAAAAAAGAGGAAATGAGAGAGAGAGAGAGAGAGAGAGAGAGAGAGAGAGAGAAAGAGAGGTGCTAGCAGGGGTGAGACTTAGGGCCTTATTTTGGTTCATTCTTTCTGACAAAATCCTTCTTAGATGGGCAAAACCATGTGCACTGCAGGTGGGGCAGATGTAACATGTGAAGAGAGAATTAGATTTGGGTGGGGTTTTACTTCAAAGTGAGATCTATATTGCAGTGTAAAAATAAAGCAGTCAGTATTTTCCCTGCACAGAAACAAAATTACTCACCCAAATCTAATTCTCTCTGCACATGTTACATCTGCCCCCCTGCAGTGCACATGGTTTTGTCCATCTAAGAAGGATTTTGTCAGAAAGAATGAACCAAAATAAGGCCCATAATCTCAAGGAGGGAGAGAGAAACAGGGGAGCAAGAGACAGTGAGAGTGTCAAGGATAGAAAGAGAGAGAGAGAGGGGATGTTGGAGAGAAAGGGGGAGAGAATAAGAGAGAAATGGAGAACTTCAGGTAGGATAGAGAGGAAGAGACTGTCAGAGTGTCAGGGAAAGAAAGACAGTGTGTATAGGGAAACAACCAGATGGACAAAATGACAAACAGGCAGACAACACCATATGCAGGGGCTGGCTGGCAACTTTTAGCCTGGGGGGCAGGTCCAGAGCAATGGCCCATAAGTAACAGTGCATCGTTAAATGGAGTTTTTTGGTTTAAAAAATATGTATTAATAAAAAAAGATTAGGCCTGGAGTTGATTATACTGTAGATACTTGAATGAGCTCAGCTGTCACTTGCAGCACAACAGCCACACACAAGCAAGTTTCACTGACTATGATACGGCCTATGCACAGTAGCACGGCCGTATCCGTTTGCTTTGTACAGATGTAGCGCTGCTCATCCACCGTGGCTCGCCAGACCACCCCCACTGGTGAGCGGCACTACATCTGACTGGTGGGGGAGTGCGGCGGGGACCGGCGGCGAGGTGGTGGTGACCCGGGGAAGCCCCCCCCAAAAAAAAATAACACATTGCCGTTAGTGGGTGGAGAATAATTCAGTAAGAGGGCAGAGCTAAGATCGTGACCCATGGTAAAAAAAAACAAAAACAAAACTTAAAACATTTGCCCCTTCAGAGGTGAGGTGGGTGGCGGCTGAGGGTTGGGAAAAAAAACCCTACTCCCCCTATATAATAACAGTAGGACACCAAAAGCTGCTAATCATCTATAATAATACCAGGGCACTACAGGCTGCTCCCCCTGCATAAATAGAACAGGACAGCACAGGCTGCTCCCCCTGTATAAAAAAAGAATAGGACAGTACAAGCTGTTTGCCTGTATCAAAAGAATAGGACACGACAGGCTGCTCCCCCTGTATAATAATAATAACAGGTCACCACAGGCTGCTCCTCCTATGTAATAACAGGTCACCACAGGCTGCTCCCCCTGTAACTGCACTGCTATGGCTCCTGCCTCTCTGCCCTGCTTTCTGTGCCGCAGCCATCCTCCGCCCGCCAGCTCTTCCTCCATGTCAGGTCACCACATGGGTAGGCACATGGGTAGGCGGCGGCATCATGTTACTCAGCCCTCCCCTAATAACGCCGGACATTTCCTCAAGCAGGAGGATGGCGGCCATGTTCTGGTAGCCGCGGCCATGTATTGAAGGCCGCGGCTGGCACCGTATACAGAAAGAGCAATAGCTGGTGCTGGACCACCGGGCGGCCCGCCCGCAGCAGTATGTGACAGGGCGGCCCGCGGCAGTATGTGACAGAGCGGCCCGGGGGGCACATGGCACCCTGCCCCCCGGCCCAGCCCGCCCCTGACCATATGGGAGCATATACTGATGCACGGGTGAAGAGGGGGGGATGAACCCCAGACCCCTCCATCTGTCGGGGGACCGACAGATGGACCAACGAGCCCCCGTTCCCTCCGTCCCCATGGAGCAGCTCCATGCAGCAGGTCCAGCTTCCACCCCCTCAAATGGAGCAGTTCCATGCAGCATTTACCTCTACCTCCTTAACCTGGCAGCAGCTCAGGCTTCTCCCATGTGCCTCACCATGGGCCTCAATCCCACGCATTGCGGCGGCACTACTATTTGAATGAAAAATAACTAAATTGTTGTGCTGGGGAATGTGTGCTGGCAGGGCCGGCGCCACCACTAGGCAGCTTTAGGCATTTGCCTAGGGCGCCGGCCACTGGAGGGCGGCAAGAGGGAGCAGGTGGATCGAGGCGAATGACAATTCCTCCCTCCCCCCCATGGAGCAAGTGGCTGTCCTTACCGCATCCCCCGACACCCCCTGTGGAGCAACATGGATGCCCTCGCCTAAGCATTATCTGCAGGGCACAGGAACAGTTTAGCCACAACAACAAAAGTTAGCAATATAGCTGCTCCCAGGGAGGAACAGGAGGAGGCATGAGGTGCAGGGGCTCTACCCCCCCCCCCCCCCTTGTGTTCCGGGGGGAAGATGGTACCCTGCCACCCTGCTACCCTGCCCAGCTGCCCACAGTGCTCCTCCTGCAAGGTGCCCCCCCCTCCCCCTCCATCTCAGATGAGTGTGGGATCTGGGTGCTGCTAGCTGCCTCTACTCCTTCCCTGGTTGCCACTACGCCCTGTCCATGCTCCTGCCTGGTGAGCCCAGGGGCAGACAACTCTCCCCTCTCTCACCCTGTGTTACTGCTGCCACTGTATGGATGCTGGAGGCGCCCGGTAGGGTGTCCCCCCTTGCAGCAGCCTAACCCTACCACCCTTTGTACGTGTCTAATCCTAACCCCCGCAGCCTGACCCTAACCCTCTCTTCCCCGTAGGAACCCTAAGTCCTCCCAGTAGTGCCTAAACATAACCACCCCCCCTACCATGACTGTCGATATTCCTGATCTATTTGCGGTCCTGCCTCTTGTGTTGTGAAAGCAATTGGGATGCCAGTGTCAGTATACGGACTGCTGGCATCCTGACTGCCAGGATGTTACCCGCAACACACACACACACCCCCAAATATATATGTATATGTGTGTGTGTATACATATATATATACACCTCAAAGTGGGTGTTGGTGGGGGGGAAATAGACAGAAAGTTTGCCTAGGGAGCTGAGGAACCTAGCACCGGCCCTGTGTGCTGGGCCTTGTCGTCCTCCCTTGTAGTATTTTGTATTCTGTCCACTAGGGGGAATATTTAACAGCGAGACATATTCTTTCTGAACCTTACCCAGTTTACCAAAAGATAAACATGGAAATCAGAGTGATGTAAAATGGTCAGATGCGATTAGGTGATGGGTATGTGCAGAGCAAAGTCAGAGAGCATACACAGTTGGTACTCCATAACTTTAAACTAGCATACAGAGCAGTTCAGATCAAGTATATGGGGGGGGGGTCTTGAAATGCACACCCTAATAATATACATGTATCATAAGGTGCTATCATGCTGGGACTTGTAGTTCTACAAAGAAAGACATGCGGTGCCTGATGCACATTCTATACTATTAAGCTCTGCCATCTCATATAGAGCAATAAATTGAGGTTCTTGGAATATTTTTTGGCCAAGAAATACTAGCCCAACAACCGCGTCAAGGTAACCTCAAATTTTCTGGTGGGTCCCTAATACTAAGTTTAAACCTGGTGCGCAGCACCCCACAAAAGCCAGTCACCTCAGGGCAGCACACAAGTGAATTGATAAGGTATTAGTTAGTTAATAAAGAAGCAATAGCTAGGGGGTAAAAAGTGTTACGTGAGTGAGAATACTAGAAAGTATAATTAGTGGAAAAATATATAGTGCTAAATAAATGTTATGGTGTGCCGCCCCAAGGAAACCCAGCCAGGCCAACCCAATGGGAGCCACGCCCCAAATCCATCCCTAAAACTAACACAATGTATGCATTTTCAGGACTTACCTTAATTGTGCCTTTAGTTCCAATGTGCAGTCTGTGGACACCAGTGACCAGACTGGTTATACCATTTAGATCAGGTGGGCGGGGTGCTACTTCAAGGTGCGGGAGGTGTGAGGTTGCTGTTGCAGGGTTTCTATTGGGCGGCACACCATAACATTTATTTAGCACTATTTATTTTTCCAATAATTATACTTTCTATTATTCTCACTTATGTAACCCTTTTTAACCCCTAGCTATTGCTTCTTTCTTAACTCACTAATACCATATCAATTCACTTGTGTGCTGCCCTTAGGTGACTGGCTTTCGCTGGCTTTTTGGGGTGCTGCGCTCCAGGTTCAAACTTAGTATTAGGGACCCATCAGAAAATTTGAGGTTACCTTGATGTGGTTGGTGGGCTAGTATTTCTTGGCCAATAAATATTCCAAGAACCTCAATTTATTGCTCTATATGAGATAGCAGAGCTTAATATTTTAGAGTGTGCATCAGGCACCGCATGTCTTTCTCAGTTCAGATCAAGGCAAGGAGGCAATTTGTAAAATAAAGCAGGCAGATGGTGCAGTGTAGTGTGAGGTCAGAGCAGGTCAGGTAGTTTATATAATTATTCCAGACACACAGATGGACAGCACAAAGTTAGCTCTCGCTATAGGTACTTAGGGCAGTATTCAATGATAAATCTCGCCGTGTGCAGCGAATCCTGTTTAGGATTCGCTGCACACTCGCTGCGTTCCGGAGGGCTGGCTGACACTCGCTCTCTCCGTATTCAATGTCCACGAGCGTCTGCGGCAGGGAGACGTGGGACGGTGGCAGGCAGGGAGATTGAAGTCTCCCTGCCTGCCCCAGAACGAATGTGGGGGGAGGTGGGCTCCCTGGGACCCAGGCAGCACAAGCTCCCCCCCCCCCCTTAGAGCCAGCAGGGAACCGGGTATAGTCACTGCTCCCGATCATGCATATGTAATGATCGGGTGCAGTGAATATATGAATATCTAATGAGCGGCTCGGCTCCCGGCCCCCTGCTGGCTGCTCAGTGTAAATATATATATATATATATATATATATATATATATATATATATATATATATATATATATATATATATATATATATAATTATTTTTTTTTTTAACTAAAATATCTCGGCCCCCTTCTGGCTGTTCTGTGTAAAAAATAAATAAATATATATATTCATGTGCTGTAAGCACATGAATAAAAATCGCATGCCCCTTCTCAGAATAAAATTCCTGATTTTTTTACACCAAAATTAAAACAAAAAAACTTTTATTTAAAAAGTTCACATTCCACTTCTCCATGAAAAGATGGAGAATTGCTACACGGAGAGACATGGCGAAAATCACTCAGAAAGATGGCGAGAAGTGCACATTGAATAGGGTTGTTCGCTTTTAGAGAGCAAAAGTCTCCGTCCAACGCGAGAAAAGCACAAACTCGCCATAAAACATGGCAAATTTTTCTCATTGAATACTGCCCTTAGAGCAGAGGTTCCCAAATTCAGTCCTCAAGGCACCCCAGCAGTCTGAGTTTTTGCTTGTGCACAGATCAAACTGACTGCGTTACTAATACCCCTTTTCCATCTGAAACCCGTGTTAAACACGGGTTTTTGAACACGGATCATACCCGTGTAAGACACGGGTAAAAACACTGTTCACACTGCGCACAGACCCGTGTTATACCCGTGTCGGAGCCTTTTACACTAAACCCGGGTAAACTTTGAAAAATCCCAAGAATGCCCACAAGACATAGCTTTTTTCCAGTCCAAACCAGTTTGAAGTCACAAAGGGGACAAAGGGGACAAAGGGGAGGGGTGGTGGGTGGTTACTTCTTACAGCATTGCAGCAATGGAGAGAGTAGCTGTGTCTATGCTGGGCTTGCAGACATTTTGCAGTATTTTGCTGTACTATTCTGCCATGGACAGCTTGATGCAGCTTATAACACTCTGCTACCTACTGCTGCGCTGGAGGAGGAGGACCCAATTCTTTGCGGAGAGGGAGAGTGCTCGTCGCCATTATTTGAGGAGGAGGAGAGTGCTGTTATCAGCGAGTGTTTCCACCATCCTGCAAATGAGCACTGCACCAACCAGAAGAATGTGGATGAGAGATCGCAGACATGGGGAGGCTTTCATGCAGACAGTTCTAAGTTTCCAGGATGAGCAGTGGATGGCACATTTCAGAATGTCCCGTGCTACATTTTTCTATATTTTGGAACTACTGTCCCCTGCCATCACGAAACAGACCACCAAGTTCAGGAAGCCTATTGAGCCCAGCAGGAGGTTAGCAATTGCTATTTGGTGGTACGCTACCCCTGGAGAGTATAGAACACTCTCTTGTCTATTTGGTGTAGGAATTGGCACAGTGTGCAAGATTGTATACCAAGTCACACGGGCATTGCTGAAAACCCTATACCAGCGCTTTATATCCTTGCCGCAAGGACAGCGGCTAGAGGACACTGTCAAGGGATTCAAGAGGCGTGGATATCCTCAGTGTGGTGGAGCAATCGATGGTACCCACATTCCCATCATTGCCCCCCGTGATAACCCCGCAGACTACTATAACCGCAAGGGGTGGCATTCTATTGTCCTGCAAGCTGTAGTGGACCATAAATACTGGTAAGCAATAGTTTACTATTTTTTTTGTAAGGGTGGGCATTTTCTTTGGAGGAACAATATGTAATATACCATTCTTTTTAGTTTCACAGATGTGTTCATAGGTTGGCCCGGTAGGTCACATGATGCGAGGGTGCTAGCCAATTCAGATCTGTACAGTATTGCGGAGGACCAGCTAGTTGGATGTCTGTTCCCTAGAGAGGTAAGAAATTTGTACCCTACACTTTATGTTCACCCATAAACCAATATTTATGTTTTGAACCAGGAATAAATATAATTATTTTTACAGAAATCGGTGACTGTTGATGGTGTGGAAATTCCGGTCCACCTCATTGGTGATGCAGCCTACCCCTTGCAGCACTGGTTGATGAAGGGCTACACCCAGCATGTTCAACTGTCGCCACAACAGATTGCATATACCCATGCCCTCAGTTCTGCCCGTATGGCAGTTGAAAATGCTTTTGGCCGATTAAAAGGACGCTGGCGTTGCCTCATGAAGAGGAATGATGTGGACTTAAAAATCATGCCAGATATTGTCGCAGCTTGCTGCATTCTGCACAATATATGTGAGCTGCAAAAGGAAAACTTTCTTCCTGAGTGGAATGTGCTGGACCAGGAGTTGTTGGGAAACGTACATGATGCAGCAGGCTATGAGGGGGTGCATAGCGTTGCCGCAGAGCGGATAAGAGCCACAATAACTCAAAACCTTACATCAATGTTGCAGTAGGGGACACAGAGAAATATTGCTGGTTGAACAGTTTGTGTTTATTCATTTTTTGTATACTTGAAGTATAATTATAAAACATGTCAAAAAACTTTCTTGTATGTTTTCAAAACTTGACATACAGGTACAAAATGGCTTGGTAAACATTTATTAGTGCAAAAATATAAGTGCAAAGAGAACACAAGAGGGAGGAAGATGTATGACGCAGTGATGGGGGGGGGGAGAGAAGTCATAAATTGGCAATCCTATCAGCTCCAAACTGTCCCTTCAGAAACCCTTCATACACTTAACAGTTTGGAGCTGATAGGAGGGCCTAAAGCACTATCACTGCTCCATACATCTTCCCCTCTGCTATGGCCATTCTAGTTATCACGTGGACCTAATTATTTCAGGCCTAAGAACGTACATCCTTGAGGTAGGAAAATGTATATCTATATATACTATATATTTAAAAAAAAAAAATGAGCACCCTAGTACTGCGACCTTTACTTGCAGGTACAAAATGGCTTGGTAAACATTTATGAGTGCAAAAATATAAGTGCAAAGAGAACACAAGAGGGAGGAAGATGTATGACGCAGTGATGGGGGGGGGGGGGAGAGAAGTCATAAATTGGCAATCCTATCAGCTCCAAACTGTCCCTTCAGAAACCCTTCATACACTTAACAGTTTGGAGCTGATAGGAGGGCCTAAAGCACTATCACTGCTCCATACATCTTCCCCTCTGCTATGGCCATTCTAGTTATCACGTGGACCTAATTATTTCAGGCCTAAGAACGTACATCCTTCAGGTAGGAAAATGTATATCTATATATACTATATATTTAAAAAAAAAAAAATGAGCACCCTAGTACTGCAACCTTTACTTGCCCTTCTATGTATATATATATATATATATATATATCTTATACATGTGCCCTATACTACCTGTGCCTGTAATATGGACTTGTTATGTATTTTAAAATTATATATAAAAAATGTGTACCAACTGGCCCAACTTTGGCTTCTCTACCTACATTGTGCAGAAACCTAACAACCTGAAAAGATACATACAAACATTGCTGTAGCAACAACAGGCCTAACTCAATTGCCTATAAACCCGATATTGTTCGGGTTGTGGGGTTGATGTGTTAGGATACTGAGCATGGTCATAGTTGTACTGGCCATATGCCACTTGTGTGTGGTCTTTTTGTGGTGCTTGTGTATTGGCAGGGATAAGGCTAAACATACGCTCAAACAATGTCATCTGCCTCTCATGCATATCCGCTATTTGTGACATAAAAGAATCATGCATTTCTTTTTCAGATGCTAAAAAACGGGCAATTCTTGCATCTTCATGAGCATTCAAATCGCTATCCGCCTCACGTAGATGTTCCAGAATAATCGTTGTCATTGCTCTCACAGATTGTTCTGTTCTGTTTGGTTTCGGCTTCCTTTTGGGAACGTTATAGACTGTGAAAGGGATAAAAAATGATTTGTTACACACTGATGATATATAAACATTGCATAGTTTAACCAACACATGTTTGCGGCCTTCCGGCACATACACACTACCTATCCATTGCCCATTATGTTTTCAATCCTTTTTCAAAGATAGTTTAAAGGTATTGCGGTGTAATATTGTTCGAGGTTGCCATTCAACTATCCACATATCCCACCATGTGTTAACATAAGTTTTGGTCTTACGTATGGACTACTGCAGCAACTATGACACAGCATGCTAGGATGTGTAGTACCAAAGGAGCTTGAAGTATGATAGTTTTGACACCACTACATAATGTTTGTGTATGTGCTTGTCTGTGTGCAAATTTAATACTTACTATTGGAGCGCAAAGTTGTGGGCTTGGGTGCCTGGGAAATCTCCGTCGACTTGGGTGCCTGTGAAGTCTCCGGCTGAGAAGCCTCTACCTCCTCATTTATGACAGCGCTGACGGAATCATCCTTCATGCTTGACTCTTCCAAACTGCAGTCAGATACGAGCAGTGGGGATGATGGTCCACATTGTGAGCTGGGGAGGCTGTGCTGTGTTTCGGCATGGTCCTCCTCTACTGACATCTGACTATTGGCACAGCTGGATGATGATAGTGCGATGGGATTAGTTAGGGCACTTTTGCCAAAGACACTGTAGCATAGCTCATAATATGGCCAATCAATACGTCCTACACCACTTTTCTTACGATTATGGTCGTGTGTTTTCATAAATTGCTTTCGTAGTGCCTTTAATTTGTTCACCACTTGCTGCTGTGTTTTTTTTATGCCTCTGTCGGCCAGTATAACGGATATGTTCTTGTAGACAAAGGTATCCTTTACTGTACCCGTCATCTGTCTTCTTATTTCTTCCTCTCCCCTAATATTAAGCAGCTCTCTTATCTCACTGTCTGTCCAACTATGGCTAGACATGGTTTGCTGTCCAAATACCTGCTGTGCCCAGCGTTGTAGGGAATGTGCTGTGATGGCTGCTTGGGCCCAGCGTCGCAGGGATTGTGGCTGTGATGGCTGCTTGTGCCCAGCGTAGGTAGGAGGCAATGTGCTGCAATGGCTACTTGTGCCCAGCGTGGCCAATGTGCTGCGATGGCTGCTTGTGCCCAGCGTAGGCAATGTGCTGCGATGGCTGCTTGTGGCCAGCGTAGGCAATGTGCTGCGATGGCTGCTTGTGGCCAGCGCCGGAGGAGCTGCTGCTGGGAAGCCTCCTCGTGGTCAGCGTCTCCCAGCGTCTTCCGGCGCGTCTCCAGCAGATGACATCATCTTCTGGTGCCCCTGAAGAACCAATTACCGGCCTCAGAGTGTTACCCGGATCTAAAACACGGGTAATGTGCATTTACACTGTGCACAGACCCGTGTCATTGCCGTGTTTTACCCTGGTAGATACCAGGGTAGAATTCCCTGGTCTCTCTACCCGTGTTTTGTGAAAAGGACACGTTCACACTGACAAAAAACCTGTGTCGGTGCGCGTCCTCGAGCAAAAACCCGGGTAGAATTTGCTAGTGGAAAAGGGGTATGAGTAATCTGTGCCCACGCATGGGTATCCTTATGCTGTAAGCTATTTTGAGTCTCTCCCCTTCATATCTATTTGAGTAGAATTATAGCATAACCTCCAAAGAACATATATTGCAATAAACCCTGATATTCCCATAATTGATACAGATGCTGTGAGCCTTATTCAGAGTTAGGAGTATGAGGAAAGAAAAGAGGAATTTGCACACGACCATTTTTCATTGTTTTTAAAGTGGGCTGATCAATGCATACCACCCAACTGTTTTGATTTCAGTGGGACAGTCCCCACTAATTGGACACTGTCCCGCTGTCCTACTTATGGTTTGCGGTGTCCTGTGTGTGTGGGGGGTGACAGTTGGAGGAGGCAGTTATCACCATTGCTCTGCAGAGTTGCCACGATCACTGAATAGATGCCATGCACACAGCATCTGTCATTGCAGGGAGGGGAGCCGCAGGCTGCTCAGCTGTTTGTGGAGTGCTCGGCACTCCCCTAAAATGGAGAAAACGGGGGTCTTGGGGCTCGGACACGCCCCATCTATAAGAGGCAACGACACACGAGGCTGTGCCGTTTTGCAGGGGTGGCCGTGCCTCCAGTGCGGCAGGTCATGCTTCAGGGAGAATAAAAATTGTGAGGTATGGAAATATATAGTTGGGAAGGTTGTGTCCTAGCTTAATTCTACATTTCAGTGTATAAATAAAACTGTGTAGAATTTGTTCTATACTTGTAAAAGCAGTCTGTATTTTCCCTCTATACAATTCACACTAAGTATTTATAAATGACTGGGCTTACCTGCCTTTCATATTGTCAGTAGTTATACTTACATTTTTATTTTGTCCATATGCCCAGGTTTTCTAAAGATGGCCACTGAAAGCATTTTAACCATTCTGCTGCCAATGAATTCTACAACTGATATTGGGAACATGACACTGGAGGAAGAGGTGTGTGACAACTGGAAAGAAATTCACCACTTGGTGTTCCATATGGCAAATGCATGCTTTGCAATAGGACTGGTCATTCCAACTACTCTAGGCCTGCATATGATTTTCCTTCGTGCTATGCTGTGTCTAGGTAAGTCTTAGTTATACGTGTGTTTTTAACACTAATTTCATGCTAGTTACCAGCCCATCAAAATGACGGAACACAACAGTAATGTCAGAACTGGTGGCTGTGCGCTCCTGAACAGAGCAACACTTGAATTGCTCCATCAGTCACTATATAAGGTTGCTGGCACACAAACAATAGAACTCACCCCATAGCGGATTACTCAAACCTGGCGGATATTTCTGATAGTCGGAAATATCGGCCAGGCAGATTCGACTATTTTAAAAGTTGAATCTGCATTGTCTAAAATAGCCGATCCTCGATTTTTTTAATCTACTTTTGGAATGTTTCACTAAGTCAGAAGATCGCAACTGATATGGAATATGTCAAATGTAAATTCTACCAATTATAGTCGAAAATGGCTGATATTTTTTTAAACGGTATGGTTTCAGTTTTAATTAAACTTACGTCACATAGAATGTTTGCATAACTGTTGCTATTTTCTATTTTGTCTTTTACTAAAATAAGAAAAGGTACTCTTTACCTAGGACGGCGCCCATCGCGGGCATCGCGTCCATCGCATGCACTAAAGTAACGGGTGCTACGCGACCGACGCGATGCCCGCGATTTCCCATAGGGATCAATGTTAAATTTTTCAATGGACGCGATTTTTCAGTTCAATGCCTCAATGCCCGCGATTTTGCCATAGGAAACAATGTTAAATGGGCCACAGAGCCCAAATAGGCACCCTTAGCAGTGAAATGTCCCCCACAATTGTTAACGACACCCCACGATCCACGCGAAACCGAAGCGTGGTGAGCGGCGGCGGTACGCGTCCTCCGACCTTTTCATACCCCCACTATCCACGTCGGCGTGGAGTTGAGAATAGAATAGTGTGGCGAGCGCAGCGAGCCACCGAGCCCGAAGCGTGGCGAGCGCAGTGAGCCCCGCGAGGGGACGCGGATACCTGTGAAGCCCGCGTAGGGCCGCCTTTACCTGTGAAGGTATCCGCGTCCCCTCGCGGGGCTCGCTACGCTCGCCACGCTTCGGGCTCGGTGGCTCGCTGCGCTCGCCACACTATTCTATTCTTAACTCCACGCCGACGTGGATAGTGGGGGTATGAAAAGGTCGGAGGACGCGTACCGCCGCCCCTCGCGGGCTCGCTACGCTCGCCACGCTTCGGGTTCGCGTGGATCGTGGGGTGTCATTAACAATTGTGGGGGACATTTCACTGCTAAGGGTGGCTATTTGGGCTCTGTGGCCCATTTAACATTGTTTCCTATGGCAAAATCGCGGGCATTGAGGCATTGAACTGAAAAATCGCGTCCATTGAAAAATTTAACATTGATCCCTATGGGAAATCGCGGGCATCGCGTCGGTCGCGTCGCACTCGTTACTGTAGTGCATGCGATGCCCGCGATTTTTTACACCCGATGACCGCGATGGACATCGTGGGCGCCGTGCTAGGTAAAGAGTACCTAAGAAAATTACCATTGTCTCGCTGATTTCACAAAACAGTTTTTGAGATTTTACAGACCTCTCCTTTGTTGCATAACATCTATGTTACTGCATTCCCATATCTGTAAGGGTATGGGTCATTGGGTCCAACACTGAAGGTTGACACGGCTTAGGTCGACACATTTTTCATGGGTTTTTTTCCCCCCGGATGTTGTCCTAATCGACAGGGACTCTTATAAGTGTACCACTGCGCTCACCATAATTTGGTCACGGCAAATTTTATTTTCTCGCCACACCGTAGTGGATGGTAGGTCATGAAATACCGCCTGTTCACACACGCTGGCTCAAAAAACCCGTAAAATCTCATGTCAACACTTTGACTGTCGACCTTCCCATTGTCGACCTAATGATTGTTTCGACCATCCAACCCTGTCGACATTCACCATGTTCACCTTTTTCATGTGTTGACCTAAGCCATGTTGACTGTCAGTGGTTGACCCAATGCATGTCTACCTAAATAGGTTCGACCTAACGACCGTATTCCATCTGTAATGGCAAATGGAGTAATTTTTAACCTGACCATGATACGTTTTATAGGGTGAAGCCCTACATAGCGTACTCCAGTATATTAGCCTTATTTTGATGGAAGTTGATGTAACGGTACTCTGTCAGTACTTGTGATAATGGGCCTGATTCATGTGTGTACCGAAAGCAAATGGACAAACCATGTTGCAGTGCAGATTGGGCAGATGAAGTGTGCAGAGAGAGTTAGATTGGGTTGGAGTTTTCAATCTGAAATCTAAATTACAGTGTAAAAATAAAGTGGTGTAACCTATGTGGGCTACTTGCTATTATTTACCCTAAGCAGGAAAAATATAACCCACCCAAATCTAAATCTCTGGGAACATTACATTTGCCCCATCTGCAGTTCAGCATGGTTATGGCCCCTTTTTTGCTTTACTTACAAACCTGAATCAAGCACAAAATGTTTACAACCCTCACATCATCAAGTTTAAAACCACAGTGAACACTTCCCTCACATTATCATATCCCCAAAACCTGGTACACTCCCCTCACATAACAGTACATCATCAACAAAATATCTTACACTCTCACATTACGAAATCAAATATGGTACACACTCCGTTAACATGATCTAATCCCCAAAATACAATACAAACTAAAGGCCTTCATGGACTAGTGCGATTTAACCTGATTCCAGTTGATTGGGCCAAGAAATTGGGCAAAATCACATGTGTTTGACATGCGCTCCAACCCTGTGCACAGAGGCCTGCACATCGGGTCAGAGTCTGAGGTCCACCGTGCTGCACATAAGATAAATCGTATGTGCAGCCGTCAGCAGCACATCCTGGACATTTTTAAGCACTGCGATGTATCGCATCAGACTTCCCTTGAACTCCCCTGGCAGCTTCCATGTAGTGCTTTTACATGTGATAATTTGCATCCGATTTGCCCTTGAGACCAGTCAGGCTAGTGTATTGGGTCTTTACCTTTACATTATATAACTCCCAAACCACAGTACACTCTCCTCACACATATACGTACTTCCAAAAACACGGTACATATTCGCCCAACATGATTTAATCCCAAAGATAGTACATGGTACTCACACAGTATTCACAAAAACAAGGTGCACTCTATGCTCACTTTATGTTATCCACAAAATACACACTCCTCTTATATTACCATTTCCCCCCTTAAAAGTTCAAAGTACACCATTATACTTCTATATATGACCAGGACTAGCGTAAAATGCACTACTTATAATATTGCAACTGTTTTAAAATGTCTGTATCGTCATGCAGCTAGAGGTGATGGAGGGAAGTTGGGTTCAGCAACTTGCAGGTGCTTGGAAGCAAAGCTCATACCACCCTGCAGCGATTTCATAGTGAAGGCCATGGGTCTATTAGAGTCTACACCTCAACACTGTCTCACCCAACCATTTATTGTTGAACAAACCCTTTCAATCTGCGCAAACAAAAAATAAGAAAATGCGGTACTTATGTAGTATCTGGGCGTCCGATTTAGAAATCGCATCGCATCGCATGCGACCAAATCGAATGCGATGCGATGGTCAAGATTTTTCCATAGGATTCAATGTTAAAATGGTCTGAGTCCATTTTAACATAGAATTTAATGGGAAAAAGGGGTCCTTTTCCTTTCCCCACTATCCAAGTGGGCATGGAGTTGGATATAAACCTGTGGCGAGCGTAGCGAGCCACCGAGCCCGAAGCGTGGCGAGCGGACACCGAATACTTTTTAAGAAATATGCGTCCCCTCGCGGGGCTCGCTTCGCTCGCTTCGGGCTCGGTGGCTCGCTGCGCTCGCCACGCTATATAAAATCCACTCTATGCCCACTTGGATAGTGGGGAAATGAACAGGACCTTCTTAACATTGAATCCTATGCAAAATCGCATCGCATCGCATCGCATCTGATTGTATGCCTTAAGATAAGGCATACAATCACAAAATCGGCAGCCCAGATACTACATAAGTACCGAAAATGCATATGCACGTTTTAAAAACTAAGAACTGACCATCAGAACAATTATATCAAACTCTGCAATTTAACATGGATTAAAACTGACTGCAAAGTTTAGCACTGCCCAGCTGCTCCCAGATGGTGTATGTACAGTCTTTGCCTGGCCAACAGTAATTAACTAGATCTTTGTAGTGCCAACCATATTTCTTGTACTAATGGAACCAGTAAAGGCAGACCTAGATAAAGTGCTGGTGTACACTGATCATATAATTGTCTTGTGATAATAGTGGAAGAACATAAGCAGGATATTGCTGAAAGACCTGGAGTGGTTCTAGTACAAAGATCTGAAGATCTCATTGAATAATCAAGTTTAGTTTTTGTTGCCTGAGACACTAAATTATTGGGGTTATATTTCGAAAACTGAATAGAGGTGCAAAACCTGCACTAACCCTTAGCAACCAACCAGATTCGAGCTTCGATGTTTAAATACACTACATTAGATAAAAAATAGATTTTATATTGTTATGGAAGAAAAAAAATGTATTTAAATTGTGCATTTTTAGATTATAATTATGTTTATTATTTACCTAGAATATAAAATTAGTGATTCGAAAATATGTTGTAATACTGTACATTGCTTCTTTTGGTACTTGTTTCCTAGCACGGCGCCCACGATTTTGATCGTAGTACATCTTATACAATCGCATTGCATGCAATATAGCTGTATGCAATGCGATTCGATTTTTTAATTGTACAAGCACCCATCAGGGTGCTTTCAATGTTAAATGCACCCCCATTGGCAATGCCACCCCCACTATCAATGCCAACCCGAAGAGTGGCGGTGGTACGCGTCTTCCGACCTTTTCATACTTCCACTATCCACGTGGGCGTGGAGTTGATTTTAGATAGTGTGGCGAGCGCACACGGATTACTTTACATGTATTCCGCGTCCCATCAGGGTGCTTGTACAATTAAAAATCGCATTGCATGCCATTTGCTGGCATGCAATGCTGTGCGATATTTCATTGTACAAGCACTCCTGATAATTTAATATGAATATCGCATCGCACACCACTAAGTATGGTATGCGATGGACGCCGTGCTAGGAAACAAGTACCCTTCTTTTATACCAGTAACTTTATGAAATATTTATTTTGAATGCAAATACTTCTTTTTATATCAAATGTGCCAGTCACTTTGATGTCTGTTCAGGGGACATTTGAGGGGAAAAAGGTATAAATAGATTAGGGAATTATACTGGCTAGATTAAATGTCATGGCATGACATAAGATTTGTGGCTTGAGCAGGCATCTTGTAAGAAAATAATCCATAGATCAGACAGTCCTTATGAAGTGATATATTTATTTGTTGATATTTATGAAATATCGCTTATGAGAGATTTGTAATGCTGCTTATTTACATTGAAGAAATCTGGTTATTGTGGCTGTTTATTTTAAGGTTTAGTATCATTTTATACGTTTATAATTTATTTTGAGGAGTCACTAGTTTGAAATATGCCATCGCTTTAATAGGCATCATATTTTTGCAGTCTAAAGTACATTCTAATTCTACGTTGTTCCTTAGCTATTCTTTCCACTTTCAAATTACCTGTTGTCTGTGCTTTCACTGAGCAGTGTTTTTTGTTTGTTCCTTGTTATGGTTCTTTGTTTGATGGGTTGTCCATAAGATTGCTGTGTAGGTTCTCCATAACTTTCATGTGTATTAAATTAAACGTATTATCATGCACAACTATTGGGTAACTCAAAGGGAAATATAGGGAACATATACATTTGTGTTTTTGGTGCACAGATACAATCGTCGACACAATGGTTCTAGTGTTAAAGTGGAATGATGCTAAATTACTCTCTTATGCAAACTAAAATAAACATTTATTCTGTGGGGTGGGTGCGCTTAGTAAATCCCTTGGATTTTCCTTAAAGCTACAATATAAACTGAGAAATGTATGGACCGCATTCGACTGGCCATACCCTTTTTAGCCTCAGCATGATTCCTCTCTTTGATATTGGGCTCGGGGATAGATGTATGAAGTCAGTTGAAGTGATCAGCACCAGACAGCTCCTAGATGTCATTTTTCAATCCTAGGCTGTAACTTGAAAGTTAGGAGCTGATAGGTTGGTACGTTATCACACCGGCCATTTTATCTCTTCAGCAGACTTAATACATCTGCCCCAAAGTTCCGGTCCTTATCAGGTCATTCCCTGGGTGGGTGCCCAACTATATTGACTGATAAGAGTTAGAGAATGAAACATAAGTAGTCTTGAGGAAAGTAGAAGTAAGAATTCAGAACTCCTGCCTGAAATGATTGACTGAGATTTTTGCTTTTCCATGCTCCTTTATATGTATGAATGCTATTGCAGAATGCAGCAATTCATACTGGCAACTAATAATGATGTATGCATGAAGATTTTGGCAAAGGACAGTTCTTGCAGTAAGAGCCATCCTTTTAGAAGATCGGACTTCTGGTTTTAGGACCTGGAGTTCGATCTGCACATGTCCAGTGACGCGCACTCCGAAGGATGCTGGTAGTATCCAGTTGGATCCCTCTATATGCCCAAATGCAGCATAATTTGAGTCTTCTCCTCTGGGATACCACATTTGAGTCCTCTTCTCTGGGATATCTTGGAGGAAGGCTATAATAGGCAAGTGCAGGGATGTACTGGCCTTACCCCTTGCTGTGCAATGCGCTGCCCAAAGTTTGCATCATGATTTAAAGGGTGTCCTGCTCTTTGGAGTCTCGCAGACATTCTGGTGAGTAGGCAAGTATATAATGTGTGTGTCTGTTGTGTGAATGGCTGCTTGGTGAGGGCTGCGTCTATACATTTTCACACAGACATATTTTAATGAAGAGAACTGCAGAAGTAGTCAGTGACTAAGTAGACTAACTTTTTAGTTATAAAATAGGTCACTTTTTAATTAAAAATTGGTGATTTCACAGTAATTTTCTTGATTTTTAAAAAGACTCTCATTGTCTTTCTGCTTTCTGTAGGATGTGGTTTCTTTATCATTTGGGCGACCCTTTTTCGATGTGGTTTGGACATCATGATATGGAATACAACATTTCTGATTCTCAATTTTATGCATTTTATATACCTGGTGTACAAGAAAAGACCTGTGAGTACTGCCCATAGCAATACATGTATAATTCATAATATCAATAATTTGTTAATAATCAAATATTTCTCATTACTTAAGGTGGATGGCACTGTTATTTATGCCAGTATATTAATGTTTCACTAGTGTACAGACTAGGCCAGACTGGTAGAAAAGCTCACGCGATATACATCCTGACACATGACAGATACCATGTTTGTATGGCGAGAGTGTAGGCCTTTAAAATAATAAAGATTAACATCTCCGTTTAGGAAAAACAAACCTTTCTGCCATATGTATCAAGTGTTTTTAATCCAAATGGTGAAGATTCCAGTATCTTTGGTAAATGCACTTTCCAACCTATGTATTCTACTTGTCTTTGCGAGCCACTTTGTATACTGTACAATCATGAGCTGTTTTGTTTTTGTGGCTGTTGCTCATATTTATATTGTTCACATAAACATTTCTTTGAAAGTGGTGGATTTCATGGGAACAATCACATTATTATAGTCTGCACAATTTTCATGTTCGGCATATGGACGACATTGCGAATGTCCCCATTCCCATAATGCTGATGGTTGGGGTAAGGTGGGTGGGAAGGTTAGGCTTAGGCCTTAGGGCAGCGGTGGGGAACCTCCTCCCCGCAGGCCGTATACGGCCCCCGCAGCCGGTCTGTGTGGCCCACCCACCGTCCCGGCAGTTGTGCAGGGAGCCAAGTACAGGGGAAATCTCGCGAGAGCTACCGACCTCTCGTGAGATTTCCCCAGTACTTGACTCCCTGCAAAGCCACCGGACCACACAGACCGGCGACTCTTAAACTGCGGCAGCCGCCGGAGCATGGGATGGCTGCCGCAGGTCAATTTGTAAGTGTTTTTATATATATATATATATATATATATATATATATATATATATATGGCTCCCGAGGCATTTCCCCCCAATAGAAATGGCCCTTTGCCCCAGAAAGGTTCCCCACCCCTGCAGGGTTAGGGATAGGGACAAAATACTAACCATAACGCCACTCTAAAAAAACTGCACATCACATGATCGCTGGCACGCTGAAGAAAATTCTTTAACTTTTGCAGCTACTGCAACTACGTAAGTTACTGCCTGGCCACTTGGAACATTGGGTTGACATTCTATCACTTCAGCATTTCATCCTTGTATACATGATATCGACATGGCAATTTTGTCAACTTAATGCACATTGCTTTATAAATTATGTTATTTCTGAGCCCTAGTTAAGATTGTTATGGATGGCGGAGAGACACAGGACAGTGAGTATACCGACAAGGAATATATGTACTAAAAAGTGGGTTTATAGAAGTGGGGATGTTGCACATATCAACCAATCAGGTTCTGCTTACCATCATCTAACATCTTTTCAAAGATAATGGCTAGAATCTAATTTGTTGCTATGGTCTACATCTCCACTTCTATAAACCTGCACTTTAGTAAATATACCCCATAGAGAGGGGAAGGGGGCTTTCCTTGCTGCTGTCATGAGATCTGTCCAGCTCCGTACATACTTTGTGATCTAAATAAATAAACTTCCTACTGTCAAAAAGGAAATCCATGTAACTGTAAAGTGACGAAAAGTGATGTTGATTGCAGAATAATTTCCAGTCTCCAGTAACAATCATCTCTAGTTTAGTATTTCACCCCCACCAGTTCTATTCTCCCTAAGGCTGAATGCAGCATACAGTAACTTGTATCATAGAGACTAAGGAAAATCTTGAGTCCAGTAAAATTCTTTGCAGTGGAGATATTTTAAAAATACTAAAGTATTGCAAAAAATCCTAAAGAGGTACCTACTGTACAGACGGTGGTTTCCTAAATTGGTCCTCAGCACTCCTTACAGTTCTTATTTTCCAGACCAGTTACCATATGTACATGTGGATTACCAGATAATTTGAAAGAACAACTGGCTCAATACATATCATCACCTAAGAGAGATTCTCAAAGTGACCCTCACACATCCCAGCCTTTTCAGTAAAGCGATTATATCCACGTATACAAAAGGAAAATTGTGAACTATAAAGAATAACTTGGCTATAAATTGTCTAAACATGTGCACACAATGTATATAAACTATAGGATCTAGAAGGTAGTGTAGTGAAAAGTTTTTTATTGGGCAATGTAAAAATTTAGGGGATCACCATTAGTTGAGGTGAAAGTAGAACTGTGTAATTATACTGCAGAGTCCAATCCACTACTCATAGATTCCTCAGGGTTTATAACCTATCCACAAACCAATTGTGTGTTGTGACATCACCTCTCACACCAGTGGGAGTTTTATTGCTCCATACACAGGTGTCTGCTGATTACATCCGCATCTCAGGGATTACCCTGAGAGCAAAACAGCTGTAGCCTTTACTTGTAAATGCAGGATATGTTTAAAACGCGGATTACTAATTAAAAAACGACATTTCATAATAATCTGTTGGTAATGTCCCAAGAAACACACAGATATTGCCACTCCCTAAATTTTTTTGGGTGCTATTGTTGCTGTGAGAGGTCCTCAGAATATACGTTCGATAATAAAGGCTCTAGATTCCCCTAAAAATTTTAAGTAGATTATAGATTTAGCAAAAGATGCAGGAGGGCACTGTGGACTCTTATCTTATTCTGCATACAATTTTTAATTTCCTTTCTTTGCGTTGCAGATAAAAATAGAAAAAGAGCTGAAAGGTATCTACCATAAAATGTTTGAACCACTGCATGTGCCTCCTGAGTTATTTAACAGACTCACTGGCCAGTTTTGTAATATTCAAACTCTACAAAAGGGCCTGACCTATGCTGTGGAAGACAAGACCTCTGTTGACGATCGCTTAAGTATATTGCTCAAAGGAAAGTAAGTGGTCTATGTTAGTCATGTATAGCCTGTAGTCATACATTTGTACAGTTACAGAATTATTGCTGAGTATCATGATGTAATAAAACTGCTCATATGAATCACTGATTCTGTGGCATAGGTTATTTGTTGGTATGTATAAGGAAATCAGCTTGTGGTACATGAAATCGGATTTTAATAAGCCATAATGGAAATCTGTAAACCGCTTCTTGTAACGTAGAGATTTTAACAGTAGTGGTTGTATATACATTGCTGGAGCAAAATGCTATGTTAATCTTTACATTTGTCTTGTTTTGCTTCTATATGAATAATTTTTATTGCAACATTTTTTCAAGGGGTGGGGTACAGAGAAGAAAAGTGGAATGGATCATGATAAAACAAATTCAAGTTCAGCACAGTTTAGTAAACAGTAATACTTAGGCAAAGCAACCGTAGCAATACTAGCAAACACAAAGCTAGTTAGCAGGGTCCAGTCTGTGGAGGTTCTTTAATATTTTTTCTATCAGGAGGAAAAGAACTCCATGGTACAGTATACTCCACCGAACCCTTGCCAAAAGGAAATTGTCTAAAGAAAGAACATTTGCTGCCTCCATCTGTAAATTGAAGTGAATCCTACCCACAACCTTAGCCAGTGGTGGTATGGTTCATAGGGTCAACAATAGGAAGGTCGACATGCATCAATGTGGACATGTCTGAAGGTCAACATGGGGTTAGGTTGACAAGGTCAGTAGGTCGACACATTAGGTGAAAAGGTTGACAATGAGAGTTTTCACCTTTTTTTATCCCAAATGTCGACACACTTGCATGGCTCACTGTGCTCGCCATACTTCGGGCACGGTGCCATGCTATGTGCGGAACACTATTTTATTCTCCCACCACGACCTAGTGGATGGTAGGGCATGAAAAATACATTTGAGTCATCAAATGTCAGGTCAAAAAAAAAAGTGAAAAACCCCATGTGGACCTTTTGACTGTCGACCTAACCCTATGTCGACCTTCAATGGCCAACCCAATGCATGTTGACCTAATGACCGTATACCACCAATGGAGGGGGCAGGGCAGTGATTTACACATTTTCCTGAATCATGGTGGCCTACAGTATCAACATTTTTGTCTTGGCACCCCTAGGCCAAATTTCACTCATTGAGAAATTTTTAAAGATATATTAAATTAAGCAAATTGTGTAAACACTTTGTACCCAAAGGGTTGTCTCATGGACTGTAACGGAAAACTTCAATAGCTATGGCTCAACACAGTTGCACCTACAAAATTTAGTATGTAGTCTCTTGTGTAAGGTACGACTGTTTAACCTGCCTTTAGGATTGATTTATGCACCTGGACATAAATTATCTAGGCCAGGGGTTCTCAAAGTCATCAGGACCCCATACAGTTCCCATTTTCCAGGTCATCCGACAGTTGCATAGGTGCATTCATTACTCACTGACTTTTATTTTAAAAGATCCACACGCGGAATTAATTTTTTTCACTTGTGATTCTGTGAGACTTTGAAAACATACACTGTGTGGGGTCCTGTGGAACAGTGATCTAGGCTCTGGTGTAGATAAGGTCCCATTGTGCATTGAAGAGTGTTCCCAAAGTCAGATTCCCAGGGGGAAATTTATGGGAGTTCGATTTCAGATGGGATGTTGCTATTGGCAACCAATCAGAATCTACTTATGTATTTAGCACCATCTAGAAGATAAAGAATCTTATTGGTGGAGCATAGCACATCCCATCTGAATTAGAACTCCCTTCTTAGTAAATCTACCCCCTTGAGAACTTGGCAGTGGGCTTTAACCAGGTTATGAATTTGAGAAGTTTTTACAATAGATTATCCTACCTGTACTGCTGAGGTTACATCTGTTCTTTTACAGTGTTACGGCATGAATTGTTCAGTATCCCTCTTTCTGACCCATTTGTTTTGCAATGCAAAGTTTTTCAGTGCTTTATGTTGTTAAAAGCCAATAATTTATTATAGTTTTTCATAAGCCAAGCCAAAACAATCAACTGCAAGTTCTGTCTTTTTATGTACTCTGTAATGCACCGCAGAACCCTTGTGGCGCCATATAAAAAAGGATGATAATAACTGCAGACTGTAATAAACTGTTTTCTTGTTTCTGCAAACTATCAGGATGAAGGTTTCCTATAGAGGCCATTTTCTTCATAACATTTATCCCAATGCTTATATTGATTCTCCTGAATTTAGATCAACTCAAATGGACAGAGGGGAAAAATTTCAGGTAATGTTTCTTCTGATGCCCTTAATCAGTGGATCTCAACCTTGGTGCTCAAGTACCCCCAACAGTTCATTTTTTCCAGGTCACCCGGCAGGTGCACTTAATATTCACTGACACATTTTAAAAGATCCACAGGTGGAGCTAATTATTTCACTGCAATTCTGTGTGGATAACTGGAAAACATGAACTCTTGGGATCCTTCATTAGCATTGGGATTCTTTAAATTGTTTCTATTCTATACCCTATTATTACTACCCGATTTCTGTTAATCCAGTAAAAGTTTGGTATCTAGTGGCTTAACCCTTTGAGTGGTATGCCCGGAAATTTTTCGGGCTCAGCTGCGCTGCCGCAGTGGCTGTCCTGGAAAATTTCCGGGCATACCACTTTTTGCATTAGGTGCCCGCCAGTGGTGCTCCACTGGAGCACCACTGGCGCACTACCTTTAGGGGTCACCCCCCCCTCCCTCCCTCCTGTTGCCCCCACTCCCTCCGCTCTGGCAATCGTACGCCGCTGGAGCTCCCCTGCCGCCAGCCGCCAATCACTATTTGTATCAGTGACGTAGGCGGCAGGCTCGGGGATGGTCGGCGCGGCTCGTGGGGACTTGGGAGAGTTCAGGCACCCGAGTCCTCCCGAGCCGCCGCGAAACATCCCCAGGTTTGTCCTGCCCCAGCAAAACCCACCACTCAAGGGATTAAATCAAGCAATGATCAAGGTGAATGTTGTACACTTACACACCAAAATATTTTCTGAGGTGGAAACATGCACCTACTCTTGCTGGATTCCTTACTGGAGTTGTAAACACTTGACTATTGATATTTGAACCGAATATTTAATAAACACATAGGGATATTTTTCCTGTAACCTTATTTCTCTATTGTGCTTTTTAGGTTACTATCACAGCAGATGATACCTGCATGTTTCTCTGCTGGTCTAGAGAAAGGCTAACATATTTCCTGGAGTCTGAACCATTTCTTTATGAAATATTTAAATACTTGATTGGTAAAGACATTACAAATAAGTTATACTCCTTGAATGACCCAACCCTAAGCGACAAGGTAAGAGCACTTATATTGTACTGAAGACAATTATTGTTCTGTTAGATAAGCAAGATTTTTGGGAAATCTCACTACAATTGAACAGGTTATTTAGCAGAGGTTCGAAGCTCAGCAAAACAAGATTTTATTTTCTCTTTTGCTTTACTACTACATGCAATGTCTTTTTAACACCTATCTTTAAAGTCATATTTTGCAGAGTGAATATAGTTTGGGAGACTGCAATGATCAATATATTTTGCTGGTCAATGTAGATGGTGGTTATGGCCATCATACATCAGCAGCCAAGATTCCCCTACATTTCCCCAGGGGCACTACTACTTGACATATAATGCTCAGAGTAGTAGTGTCCCTTACACTTATGTCCACAGGAGGGGAGGGGAGAGAGCCGTAGTGACCTGACACGGGAATCACACTGCCAGCTCTGCTGCCTGTCATACAGTATGATTGATGCAGCAACAGCATAGTAGGGAGAGTTTCTCTTTAGTCTGGCAGGTTCTGCCGGCTCCGGCTTGCCCTTCCTCTGGGCAGGGCCATGTTAACCCATAGCCGGGCTCCTAGATTTTCAGGTATTTGTGCCCCCCCCAGCACTTCAGTCTTTCACCCCACTACAGCTGACCTTTGGGAAACAGAGCTTTCAGCAGTTACCGATACCCACTTGAAATAAAGTCTGCTGACTTTTTTTTTTCACAGTACAATTATTCTTTGTTTTCTCTTTTGAAATGGTGCTAATACACACTTAGTTTCGTGCCACTCTCAATGAAAGCCCATCGGGGAATGCACAGCATGTGACAAATGTGCCAAAATCCTTTTAATGCATTTGAGTGAAACTCAAACACCCTTTTTGACATTATTTTACAAAAATAATGTTGAAATCTGCCCATTATAGTGGGTACACACGGTTAGATGTGGAATTCAATTTGATTTGGATTCAATATGCCGTTCTATAAAATCTGGAATTCGATTTGTGCTATATAGTCTTGCCTGTTCTTTTCAATTTCCATGAAAAATGAACACACATTGGGATCAAATCTGCATTGAACGTGGAAAACCAATTCGATTTCGATTCAATTTTGCTTCTATAAGTAAAATCAAGTAGAAAAATAGTGGAAATCTCACCGTGTGTACCCACCATAAGTGTTTTGTCACAAGACAATTATAAAATAAATGGAAAAGCTATACCACAAACTTAGACCTGCTTTCCAATATCTGGTAGCCAATAGGCATTTCGGCAGAGGAGGCAACTATCAATTAATGGTGTTATTTGCACAACTTGTTTTACATCCAGAAATTAGGTGACTACGAAACTACCTACTGATAACTTATCGTTAATTTACATATTTGCTCATATCACAAAGTTACTTATGTTTATGTATACACTTTGATGCAAAATATGTATTGTATTGTGATTTACACATTGCTTCAATAAAGGAAAAACTGGAAAAAAGTTACATTCATATCTTTATATTAACTGTTTTTTTTTAGAAATTTTTAGTTCCATTCTTCATCTTAACATTGCTAATGATGTGCAGCCAGAATGCAGACTCTACTCCTGGGATCATTAAGCACTTGCTTTCAGAGAAAAAGTGGTGTTTAAAAACTACTGTATGAAATGTCTGAAATACTATTGTAAGTGCAAAAGCACACCATTATTCTAATGCAAATGTGGGATTTGCTGCCAAAAAATTACTTATTTCTTAATACATTATCTTTGCACTATACCTTGTAAGGACTATTTACTGACTCCACTAAGTGATCTATTTACTAATGGGTAAGCAGGAAGTTGTGGCTTGTCACCTCATTCAAAGTTCCTATTGGCTAAAAAATATGATAATGATGTTCCCCAATGGCAAATGAACAAGTTGTTTAATTGTCCTTACAGTATGTAAACCATAACTTGGCAAAACTGTCCACGGCTAGGATTACGTAGTATAAACAGAACAATTTCCGGTACTTATATGTTAGTTGGGCGCCCACTAAGCTATTTGCTTAGTTTTATGCGTCCCCTCGCGGGGCTCGCCACGCTTCGTGCTCGGTGGCTCACTGCGCTCGCCACACTATATAATATCAACTCCATGCCGACATGGATAGTGGGGGTATGAGTGTACTAACTATAGTGGGCGCCCAACTAACATATAAGTACCCAATTTCCTTATATTGCATGTTATTTGCATGTGGCATTGTATTTGTTTTTAACATTTATTTTATTCATCTGAGCAAAATAATTTTAAAATCAATTTAAAAAGCAACATACATAGGACAAAACAGTTCATGCCTTCTGCAGGCTACCACAAATAATAATGCAACATGAGTATCATAATTGAAGCAGTTTTGGTACTTGTTTCCTAGCAGGGTGCCCGTTTTTTTGCATGCGATCCGATGCGATTTTCCTATGTAGTTTATTCACTGCTCTTTTTTGCCCCGGGCGGTGCGATCGCATCGCACCACAAAAATTGCATCCGATGTTATAGGGTGTGATGCCATTTACTTTACTATAGAATCATAGAATTTGACGGCAGATAAGAACCATTTGGCCCATCTAGTCTGCCCCTTTTTTTACCCTTCAGGTAATCTCAGCCCTTTTTAATCCTTATTTTTTTGTAAGGATATTCATACAGTATGCCTATTCCAAGCATGTTTAAATTGTTCTACTGTCTAAGCCTCTACCACCTCTGATGGGAGGCTATTCCACTTATCCACTATCCTTGTGAAGTAAATTTTTCTAACATTTTCCCTGAACCTACCTCCCTCCAGTTTCAGTGCATGTCCTCGTGTTCTATTACTTCTTTTCCTTTGCAGAAAATTTCCCACCTGGGTACTTGTGTATTATCACGGCACCTAAATTTACTACGTACACAAACGTAGTGAAATCGCATTGCATGCCGTTATGGTATGGCATGCGATGCGATTTTGACGCTTATAATGGTATTTAAAGTACTATAGCATTAAATGACATATAATGTCATTTATTAATGCCCCCCCCCCAGTATTGACGTGATCCCGAAGCATGGCGAGCGCAGCGGTACGCGTCCGGTCGACCTTTTCATACCCCATCAACTCCACGCCGATGTGGATAGTGGGGGTATGAAAAGGTCGGTCGGACGCGTACAGCCGTCACTCGCCACGTTTCGGGATGACGTGGATAGTGGGGGCAAAATATGTCATTTTACCATTAAATGGCATTATTCTAGGTTCCATCAGAACCGATATCTCATCGCATCGCATGCCATACAATAATGGCATGCGATTTTTTTATCACATCCTATCTTTTCAACGGATTCACTGACACAGAGCAGTGAATATATTACATAGGAAAATCGCATGCCATACAATATGGCACGCAATGCGATTTCACTACCCTGAATAGCCCTCTACGCAAATGGAGTAGTGGGTGCTGTGAGAATACACAAGTACCCCCTCCTGTACTATGTTAAAACCCTTGATATATTTGAAGATTTCTATCATGTCTCCCCTTTCCCTTCTCTGCTCCAAACTATACACTATCCAAGTCGGCGTGGAGTTGAGCCCGAAGCTTGGCGAGGGGACGCAGAATACATGTAACATAATCCGCTGCGCTCGCCACGATTCGGGCTCGGTGGCTCGCTGTGCTCGCCACACTATATAAAATAAACTCCGCACCGACGTGGATAATGGGGGTATGAAAAGGTCAGGAGGAAGCGTTCCGCCGCCGCTCGCCATGCTTCAGTAAGTAAAACCTCATTGTATGTCATACAAGTGTATAGCTAATGGCATGGCATCGCACCCTATAAAATCGCATGCGATTTTGCGGGAGGTGCGATGCAATCCCTTGGGGCCAACAGAGCAGTGAATAAATTACATACAAAAATGGCATTGCATCGCATGGCACTAAAACGGCCCATGCGATGCGATCGATGCAATTTTGGTACGGTAGCCCTGCTAGAAAACAAGTACCGCAGTTTTGCACAGTATTGGCAACATTCTATACAAAATTCAACAAGTTTTTTTGGCAGTGTTTTTTTTTTAAACATGTTTTATTAAAACACCATGAATCACAATTTACAATCTGATTACAAATATGGTGATTTGAAAAGAATTTAGCATGGACCTTGAGTGTTTTTTTTTTTTAAATTCATATTGGTTTCTTCATAGTTTCATTTATTTTCAGAAGCACTATGTAACAGTTTCCATTCCATAAGGTGCATAAATCAGTGTTATGTGAAGCATAGTATTTTTAAAATAATGAGATTAGAGGAAATAGTAGCATAATCTTTTATGAATAAATTATTTTATTTTCAACCAAATCGGGAAAAAAAAGATGAGTATGATAGTAATGGTCTGCTTCATTTTCCTTGATTAGTAGAAAGCTCGCTCTAATAGTGCACTGGCCATAATTTCATTATATACAGCTATTTAATAACCTCATTCTGCATTAATAATGTTGGCCAGCATTTTTAATGGCAGATGGTACTATGCACTTATGGGGATAAATTATTAAAATGGGAGCTCTAGTGAAGATGGGATGTTTGTATGAGCAACCAATCAAAATATTTTATTTAGCACCTTCTGGAAGATAACAGAATCTGATTGGTTGACCATAGCAACATCATATCTTCAACAGAACTCAAATCGGTACTTGTTTCCTAGCACGGCGCCCGTAGTGGGGGATCGCATACCTTAACTTAAGGTATGCGATGGACGCGACCAACGTGATTTTAGGGCTATTTTTAGCCTTGTTCCCGACAATTAAAAAATCGCGTCCATCGCATGCCTTAAGTTAAGGCATGCGACAAACGCGATATAACATTGAATGCATTGTATTCAATGTTAAATTGCTATGTAAAATCGGGTCCATTATAATGGCATACAATGCGACCGATGCGAAGGACCCGATTTTACATAGGGGACAATGTTAAATGGGCCAATGGACCTGATTTTTCATTGTATACCCACCCTGATGGGTAATTTACATGACAAATGCCCCCCTATTGTTAACGCAACCCCACAATGAACGCCAACCCGAAGCGTCGCGAGCGCAGCGAGCCCACAAGGGGCGGTGGTACGCGTCCTCCGACCTTTTCATACCCCCACTATCCACGTCGGCGTGGAGTTGAATTTATATAGTGTGGTGAGCGCAGCGAGCCTCCGAGCCCGAAGTGTGGCGAGCGGACGCGTAATACCTGTGAAGTAATGCGCGTCCCCTCGCGGGGCTCGCTGCGCTCGCCATGCTTCGGGCTTGGTGGCTCGCTACGCTCACCACACTACATAATATCAACTCCACGCCGATGTGGATAGTGGGGGTATGAAAAGGTCGGAGGACGCGTACCGCCGCCCCTCATGGGCTCGCCACGCTTCGGGTTGGCGTTCGTGGGGTGGCGTTAACAATGGGGGGCCATTTGACCCATCAGGGTGGGGAAACAATGAAAATTGGGGTCTGGGGGGCATTTAACATTGGGGCCACTGTAAAATCGGGTCTCAGGGACCATTTAAATCGTGTTGATCGCGTGTGATTTGGTTGCATGCGATGCGATGGACGAGATTTTTTGGGACCCGATGGATACAATTTCCATCGCTTGCGACGTGCTAGGAAACAAGTACCCTCTTATCTTAGTAAATGAACCCCTTAGAACATTCTCTCCTGCAAAAAGTATAACTTATGTGAGAATGCACTCCTTTCTGTAAATGATATTGATAAAAACGTACCAAAGGCATTCTGTTGTATTAATTACCAGGGCTTTAATTAGGGGTGGGCAGTGGTGCTGAACGATTGGAGAGTACTATGAGGCTAGGCCTGGTGGAGGGGCAGTATGTACACTGAGGGGGGAGGGGGGGTTTGATGGCCAATGGGCTGTGATGGGAACAATGTGTGCAGTAAAGACGCTGGCTGTGTGTGCGTGTGTGTGTGGTGGGTAATGTGGCAGTGAGCTATGACTTAGCAATCTGAGCAGTAGGAGGTACAGTGTCCAGGGGTGTATGTGTAGCTTGAGCATGCTCCCCTTTGATCTGCTGGAGGCACAACATAGTCCCTTGTGGAGTTTTGAAGAATGGTCATGCCCCCTTACATTGAGCATTGCCTCCATTGCCCAGTCTACAACCATAGGGGTGGGCACACGGCCTGGTTGCACTGTTGTTGCTACTTTGTGGCACTTGTATTTGGCATGCAGGGTGGTTATACGAAAGATGACTTGTAACTTTTTTAAGTTGCTGTCTACAATGTCTTAGGAATGTCTTCTATAACTTGGCTCAGGCAGCCCTATGATGCCATAAGATCACATGCTCAGTGGGTGTGGCCAGCAAGGGTTACCTTTCAGCTCTGTTGCATACCAATTAGCATTTATACAGGTCACATAAAACTAAGGGGAAATAACATATGCATATATTTTGTAGTAGATGATGCATTTTTCCTTCTAGCCATAGGCGTGCGCAGGGGGGTGCCGGGGGTGCACAGGCACCCCCTAATGTCAAGCACACAGTGTCAGACTGGGGGGTAGCAAGAGGGCAGCTCGCTCCCCCGTATGTATAAAAGAGGCACTGTTATGGAGCAGAGGAGCGGCGGTCCAGACACGCAATGGCTACATTGTGCGTGCCCCCCCACCAACAGCTGCAGCGCTGCCTACTGTTAACTACAGACACAAATGTGTTCGTCGCCCGTCAGTACATAGTACAGCGAGCAGCAGCACTAAAGCTCCCTGCCTCACATTGTCCGCCCCACCTCGCCTCCTGCAGTGCCTGAGCTACTTCAATCCCTGTGCCCCACCTCCCACTGCTGCTGTGTGCTGGGCTGCTGGTATGTCACCGCCATCTATGCAGCCCAACAGGGAAGCTACTCCACTGCTCCCCCTGCACCCTTTCATGCTATGCACTTTTGCTGCAGCAGAGCAGACAGCTCACACACACATTACCCTACCTCCTGCAGATTCGCGGGTCGCGTGAAGCCCCGCCTCCATGTCAAACTCCGCCCCCAACCCAGATAGATAGTCCTGACACAGAGGTGACCCTGAAGCCCCGCCCATATTTCTCCCTGCTCTGTCCATAGCTGATCCTCCTCCCTGTTGCTAAAAGCCCACATCCTGGACCATTCTAAGCTCCGCCCACTCATTCACCATAATTAATCCCCAACTCCTTCATGGCTTCCCTTCAGACAGCTAAATATGATACTAAGCAGTGGAAGTGTTCTGCTGCAGCTGTGATTGGCTGCTCTACTCTACACTTCATGGTCTACAGAAGTACCTGATACAGTGGTAATTATTGTGAGGGAATAATGTAGATAAGTGGACATTACTGTATGGAGCGTAGTTTGGCACCATGGGCATTACTGGGTGGGGTGTATTGTGACACAATCTGCATTACTGTGTGGGGTGTAATGTGACACAATGGGCATTAATGTGGGGGGTGTAGTTTGGTGCAATGGGCATTATTGTGTGGGGTGTAATGTGATGCAATGGGTATTACTGTGCTGACTGGGCATAATGTAAAACAATGGGCATTACTGTGTGGGGCGTAATGTGGCACAATGCATCACATAACGCCACTCACAGTAATGCACATTGTGCCACATTAAGCTCCAACAGTAATGCACATTGCATCACATAACGCCACTCACAGTAATGCACAATGTGCATTACTGTTGGAGCTTAATGTGGCACAATATGCATTACTGTGTGGAGCATAATGTTGCGCAATGTGCATTACTGCGTCGTGCATGTTGTGGCCTTGTAATTCTGTGAAAGAATAATATTTTTAATAAATCAAAGTATTGCTATTGCTATTTACACCCCCTTACACTGTCAGGCTGTGCTCCTTCTGTACTGTTTTGTCTGCCATCAGCTTTAGCAAATCCCCACCATTACCCCTGTCACTCTCTCAGGTCACAGGCCCTTGTAAAATCTTGCTATGGGGCCCAGAAAGGTCTGGTTATGCCCCTGCACATAAGCCCACAGAAGACACTTCATTCTGCTGCCTGTACCGGGCTGTGCTGTACATACAGTGCTGTTGACTGGTTGTGCAGGTAATGATGGCCTATGTGCAGCCCAGGCGGTTAATTTTCGAACATATGTTATGGCATTATGTGTAATCGAAATTACGTTGTGTGGCATATGTGTAATCGGCATTACGGTGTGTGGCATTATGTGTAACGGGTATTATGGGGTGTGTCATGTGTAGGGGGGGGGGGGGGTTCCTTCTAAAGCCCAGATACAGTCCATAAATAAGTCACCTTCTATTTAGTTTTCAATTATGCCTAAACGGCGGTGATAAACACGCCCAATAGGTGGTGATAGACATGCCCAGCAGGTGGTGTTGGACACGCCCCTTCAATTGTGCACCCCCTAAGAAAATGGGCTGTGCACGCCTATGCTTATAGCAGACACATTCACCAATTTAAACACTACAATTATAACTTTATATTATATATATAAAGACTCCATGTACCAGACAATTTTTTTTTGATATATCTACAAGAAGGGGACAAAATAACAGGAAGATTAGTAGCACTAAATTATTTACCTTATGGCTACATTAAAGCATAATTTTATGCTTTAATGTTGTGGATTCTAAACTTAATGCGTTGGGTACTAAACTTTTTAGAATTACGGCACCCTTGAGTATAATTTTTTTTTATATGGCACCCCTATATTAAATTATGTAAATTGTGTTTATATGTTATCTTCGTTTAAGTTTTGTAGTGGACAGCATTGCTTCTGTTTGTCCATACATATGTTTAGAAGCCACTAACATTGGTTTTGCCTATTACATTTACAATAAATAATTTGACTTAGACCTGGGCCACCATCCCAGGGCACCCCTGTAAATGCACGGAGGCACCCAGTTTGGGGACCACTTTGTTGTGTGTTATACGAATGATCGACATAAAAAGGTCGACCTTGGCAAAATGTTGACACAAGCAAAAGGTCAACATGGTAATATTCGACACATTAAAAGGTTGACATGATTTTTTTTCACAATCTTATTAATTTTTTTGACTTTTTCATACTTCACAATCCACATGGCCTCTGATTGGTAACAATAAAGTGGCCTGAAGCTTGGTGAGTGAAGCGAGGGATATGCGCTACACTAATTGGGGATCCACATTCTCAGGTGTTGACAGCGACACAAGGTCATGCCGACCGTTTCATGTGCCAAACTTTCCCCTTGCGGCATTTTGGCAATGTCAACCTTTTGACTGTTGACATAGACACGGTCATCCCTATGATCCATACCCGATTGGAAGCCCTTTGTGTTAGTACTGGATTTGTTTTTTATGATGGAATGACATTTGAGTGTGTGATGCCCATTGTCATTCTACTTTTGGTTAGGTGCTGGTGTTTTGAGACCATTATTATGTTGCTGGGCATTGCATGTGACTCTGCTCAGAGCTAGGTCAGATCCACTTTACTAAGTTTAAGATGATTGATTAGAGTCAGGGGGTTTGCACCTCCCTTTTCTTCTATAATATAGTTTTCATTATAACTTGAGCAGTTGCTGATGTTTATACAATTTTACATTTTATTTTGGCAGATCAGGTATGTGGATGCTCAGTATTCTGTACAATACAAATAAGCAAAGAAACAAGGTTCACTGTATTATACATTATGCTGTTGTATGTCAATAAATATTTCTTATTGTAAATATAACATATTTTATTACAAAAATCTTCCAGCAAGATTTAGGGTACGGTAACTGATGTCAAATTTTTCTCTGTCCTTGTAGATCGCAAAGAAAATGGACCGGCAGTCTAGTCTTTGCTCCCAGCTGTCTGTCATGCAGATGAGGAACAGTATGGCCAGCTCTAGTGACAGTGAGGATGGTTTGCATAGCTTTCTACGAGGAACATCAACAGCCTCTTCTCTGCGTAAGTTCCACAGTAGTATCACCCGAAAATCTTTGCGGTAACATCGGTCTCATCCAATTCAAAGCTCATTTTTAAGTTTCACAATAGGCATTATTAAGTTATGTTTTGGTAAAGGATACAACCAAACAGTTGTCTTGTAACTGTAAAATATGCAGGTGCATCCCCAGACTCCTACCGTCCCATTTCTTTATTGTCTACAGACAGTAAAATTTTGGCAAAGCTGCTGGCTATACGTCTTAACAATGTACTTGAACTGGTGCATCCGGATCAAACTGGTTATTAGGGCGGAGTGAAAAAACTGAAATTGAGAAATTCAAAATCGGCTAGTGTGGAAAAGTTGTGACTTGACCTGAATAAGAAACGTGCAAAAGCTTTTTGATCTGAGTCAACATCTTCTGTTCTGGCAAGAGGCCTGAAGTTTCACTTTTTTGGTGAAAATGACGAAAACTATGAAGATTCTCCGATCTAGTTAAAATTATGTCAGGATGTCTTAGAGTGGTTCATTAATATACTTTAGCATAGTAAAAGAGAGTACGAGATTGTCCTAGTGCAAAGTGACTGACTTTGGTGGGAGAAAAAATCCCTAATAATTGACCCATTTTAATGGTCACAATTGTGAATATTGTGTGTTTTCTCCTGAACGTGTTTATAATAGAAGAAGCACAAATACTCTAAATGGAATTTCGGTGACACTGTGTGAAATATAACACTGCATAATATCCCTTAATCAGACCTGATCGCAGTACAAATTTGTTCTCAAAATGGGCAAAACAAATGCTGCATTGCAGGTGGGGCAGATGTAACGTGCTGAGAGAGTTAAATTTGGGTGGGGTGTGTTGAAACTGAAATCTAAATTACAGTGTAAAAAATAATGCAGCAGGTATTTACCTTGCACAGAAACAAAATAACTCACACAAATCTAAAGGTGGCCATACATCTACAGATCGATTGTCAGATTGGGCCGGTTGGAACAAACAGCTGGTAATATCTGAATGACAGTTTTTCAGCATTTCAAAGCAAATGGTCAACTGTCATTTGCTCTCATCTTTTACCAGGATTTTGTTCCAACCAGACAGATCGGACTATAAATCTGTAGATGTATGGCCACCTTAAATCTCTCTGCACATGTTACATCTGCCCCACCTGCAGTCCAGCATTTTTTTGCCCATTTTGAGAACAAATGCAGTGTTATATTTCACACAGTGTCACTGAAATACATGAAATTGGATTTATGCTGCTCTCTTTGCAGTGCATATAAAAAGATAGACAATCCTGTGTATATAAATAAGAAATAACTGTTGCAGTCTGTTATTGAAAAACAGTAACTGTTACAATAAGTATTACAAGTAAGTGTAAACTGTCTAATGTATCATTTTACATATCACTTCTGTTTATTGACAGAAAAACAGTGTTGCATCCCCTATGCTGGGAACATGAATGGGCTGCATTACAGCATATAATTATGCCAAAGATAAGCCAATATATTAACTGTTAAATACGTTGAAGTGAATTATGATGTAATAAATTGTAAGCTTGCAGCAGGGCCCTCTAACCCCCAAGTCTGTCTGTTGTTACCCAGTTTGTTTTATCACTGTTTATCTACTATTGTAAAGCGCAACGGAATCTGCTGCGCTATATAAGAAACTTTTAATAAATAAATAAACAAATACATCTAATGTTTAGGGGGAAAAAACAAGAACATTGATTTAAAAAATAACAGGTTAATCATTCTATTAGTGGTGTCCAGCAGTACATATATGCCAATCACTGTGTTCATTTCTAGGCAGCAGGGCCGTCTTAACAGCAGTGTGGGCACCTGGGCAAAGCAATGCACTGGGGCCCTTACCCATTCTCCCCTCCTAGGGGTGGGGGGTGGTATCAGCAGCAGCTTTGATGTCCCACGGGTGGCAGGGGGTGCTCTATCTTCCATTCAACATGTAGGACCTGGAGCAGTAACTTCTGCTAATTACTCCTTTACTGCACAGGCGGTGGGAGGGAGAACACTAACGTGTGGAAGGGGGCACTGAGCTGAATGAAGGGTCCCTTGTAAATGACTTCCAGGGAGGTAGGGGGTGTTTTATACACAGGGGACGGTTGGATAATGGAGTGGGCTTAATATTCGTAATTTTCCGGTGGAAGGGCAGCTTGTTTGACTGCAGATATCGCCATTATCTGGAAATAGATTTCTTAGCCTAGGATAAAAACCTAGAGTCCCAACTTTCAGGAGGTGCTGGGAACTTGGGGATCAGAGATCAGGAGCCAGAGCAATCCATTGACAAAAATATAAAACTACACCAGACGTTTGGAGCTGGAGCAGGGACCGGCTGATATCTCTGGTTCTGGGCATGATAGAGACAAGCCGCTAGTGTCAGAGAGAACCTGAGAAATATGACTGGAAATTGTAATTAACAGGTCGGATGTGGACTGCTGCTTTGAAGTTGGATATCTGCAGTTCCCCAGGGCCGATTTTCTAAATTCTGGTATCCCTGGAAAAAGGGGATCCTCAGCTATCAAAATAGAGCCCTTATATGCCTGGGGGCCCTGGGCAAGTGCCCATTAAGCCCATACAAAAAGACGGCCCTGCTAGGCAGGATTGATCAGCAATACTTATAACAGCATAATGCACTTTAATGTATTTAACTGTTAATATATTGGCTTATCTTTGGCATAATTATATGCTGTAATGCAGCTGCAGGTGGGGCAGATGTAACATGTGCAGAGGGAGTTAATGTGGCCATACATCTACAGATGTATTGTCCGATCTGTCTGTTTGGAACAAAATACTGGTAATGGATGAGAGCACTTTGCTTTGAAATGCTGGAAAACTGCCAAAAACTGTCATTCAGATATTACCAGGTATTTGTTCCAACCAGCCAGATCTGACAATCGATCTGTAGATGTATGGCCACCTTTAGATTTGTGTTGAGTTATTTTGTTTCTGTGCAGGGTAAATACCTGCTGCGTTATTTTTACACTGCAATTTAGATTTCAGTTTCAACACACCCCACCCAAATGTAACTCTCTCAGCACGTTACATCTGCCCCACCTGCAATGCAGCATTTGTTTTGCCCATTTTGAGAACAAATTTGTACTGCGATCAGGTCTGAATAAGGGCCATTATGCCGTGTTATATTTCACACAGTGTCACTGAAATTCCATTTAGAGTATTTGTGCTTCTTCTATTATAAACACGTTCAGGAGAAAACACACAATATTCACAATTGTGACCATGAAAATGGGTCAATTATTAGGGATTTTTTTCTCCCGCCAGTCAGTCACTTTGCACTAGGACAAGCTCGTACTGTTTTTTACTGTGCTAAAGTATATTAATGAACCACTCTAAGACATCCTGACATAATTATAACTAGATTGGAGCATCTTCATAGGTTTCATTATTTTCACCTAAAAAGTGAAACTTTAGGCCTCTTGCCAGAACAGAAGATGTTGACTCAGATCAAAATGCTTTTGCACGTTTCTTATTCAGGTCAAGTCACAACTTTCCCACACTAGCCGATTTTGAATTTCTCAATTTCAGTTTTTTCACTCCGCCCTACTGGTTATATGCCAAGTAGATTGTTTACATACTTGCAGTTTAGCAGGGGAGGGAATGGATGAATCATAGTTCCCTGGATGCTGCACGCGCATTTGATTCTGTGGAATGGCTTTATCTCTGGGAAGTCTTGAAGAGATTCGGTCCCACCTTCCTTGCATGGGTTCAATTATTATATTCCTGTCCAGCAGCCAGGGTTAATGTTAACGGTTTTACCACTGCCACCTTCTCCCTTGGTTGGGTGTGGAACTAGACAGGGCTGTCCATTGTCCCTCTCTCCTTTTTGCGCTTGCTATAGAGCCATTGGCATGTAGCATTCGAAGCTCAGTTGCTATACAGGGTTTTAGAGTAGCAGGCCATGAGGAGAAAATAGGTCTATATGCGGATAAAATCAAAACCAGAATCAAATTGTGTGTATGCACTATTACATACTGAAGAAAAAGGTGAGCGGTATCCCCTTTCGGCGCCACAAATATTTGTGAAGATGAGGAGGAATTGTGCATCCCTTATAAGAGCGTACCTCTTCTCCAGATGTTCCGTTGGTCTTCGTTCTGGAATACCAGGTTCCCCTCTGAATATTTTGTCCAGTATTTATATAGAAAGAATACGGAGAAGGAGATGCATACAGTACAATAATCCTTTTTTTATTTACAAACCGTTAAAATAAGGGGGTAATAAAATCAAACAGAAAATGAGTGGGGTAGTGGTGGGGAAACTGAGAAGGACTGATGTAATGTAATTACCAGATGTTGAATTCTGTTAAGGGAAATTCTCAATGCAGGCATAGATGGATTATCCCAGGTCTGTCCGGAATCAGTTCTGGGAAAGGTCTCCTGTTCTTGTGATTAGACATCCTCCTCTCATATTTTTAAACAGGTCAGACTGTGGGCAGGCGAGCGGGAGCGCTGTTTGTATACGGTACGTACACACACACAGCGCACACTCCCCGCCCGCAGTCTGACCTGTTTAAAAATAGAAGAAAAGGTCCATGGTACTGTGAGTGGTACTTGGTAGTACTGCATGATCATCATTATTCCAAGTTGAAAGATTTGTTTCCTGACTGGCCACAGAGCACATATGGTCATCTAAATAATCTGATTGGTATGACACTGATTTTTATAGCTTCCTCAGTCACTAAATCTGAACTCGGTCATACAGTGTTTTTAGGTGTAATTATGTTATGAAGTATGCTAGACCTTGTGGCAGTATATGTGTGCGTTTGTATATATGTATGTGTATATGTATATATATATGTATATGTGTGTGTGTATATATATATATATATATATATATATATATATAGCAACAAATTTGCAGATGGCACTCGCAAGATTAAACAAAATCTGCACGGCGGCAGCAATAATGAAACAAAACGGAATCAACACAGGCTTGTGTCAACGTTTCGGGCAAAGCCCTTTATCAAGACATGAAGCAAAGCAAACAGTGTACTTACATTTATAGTAGACAGTGAGGACAGGGGACACCTCGTGCAGAAATCACCAGCAAGCCCGGGCGGGTGTGGAGTGACGTCATCTGGCGCACTCCATCGGGGAAAGCGGGGTCACCGGGGGCGTGCCACATTAACCCCAAGGGGTGGCTGCTAGGCAACCATGAACGCTAAAGAGCGCTGAATAGTGGTGTGTGAGTGACGGCAAAAAGCCGTATGAGGGAGAGCGGGTACACAGGGAAGCGGCGGTGGTGCTGAGAACAGCCGGCTGCTGATCTCTGCAGCGAGGTTCTGAAATACAAAATAACGCATATGAATAAACTGTAAAGGCATGAGCATGTGTACAAATTGACAGCAGTACCAGCGCAAATGACAAATAAGACGTATACTGGTGCTGCAAACGAACGTTACAAGGCGGTAGATAAAAATAGGCATGAATGCGACAGTAGTCTAATGCATAAAGTATGCAACAGCTGACCGGGAACAGTGAATGAATGAGAAGTCTATGGATGAATAACCAATATGATATATGTAGCGGGCGCAGAGGGAGAACAGAAGAGGGAGAGGGAGAGGGGGACCTGGCTGTGATAGCCGAGTATAGTCAGAGAATTCGCAAGCTGCGATACGTAGTGTGAGATGTAGAAGCGGAGGGGGACCAGGCTAAGATAGCGGCATGTAGTGAAAGAAAATAACAGATGCGGAGAGCAATGTGAGGGGGGGAGAGACGTGTGAGTGGGAAAGTGACTGTATAGGAATGTGTCTGCCGGGCTGTAAATAAAAACTAACAGCTATATGAGTAGTGTAGGAGAGGGTGATCACGGAACAGTGTGGAGTGAGTTTAAGATATAAGTGAAAACAGTTGAAATGGTCTAAGGGAGGCTGTAAGAGTATGTGTGTAGCAGATGTGGTGGGGGAAAGTAACCAGTGACAGGACTAAAAGGCTGTGAACTGTGGAGGTGCTGGACAGAAATGTGAATATGGTAAGGTGCATAGAGCAACCTGACATGAGGGTGTATGAGAGGGTAATACTGAGTGGATAAGAGTGTGGGGAGAAAGTGTAAGAAAAATGAGACAGAGAGGTATCAAGGGGATAAAGAATCACAGAAAAATGAACGGCAGGGAGCAGTTAATGCAGGGGAACAAAACAACAAGATGATTTAAAGGAAGCAAGAAAAGGGCAACATTTCATTGAGTCCATTAGGTTGCACCGTGTCCAATTGATGGATCCATTTAGCTTCAAGTCTCAATAAAGCACGGCCTCTGTCGCCACCTCTCTTATTGTCAGGGATGCAGTCAATAATCTTGTATCTCAAACTAGGGAGACTGTGCTGAAATGCCTTCCAATGTTTAGCTACTGGTTGGTCCGAGCCTTTAGTCCCCAAAGCTGCCCGAATGCTTGATTTATGCATGGCAATACGTTCCTTGAACTGTCGGATGGTCTTGCCGACATAGAGGGAGCCACATGGACACTTAATGTAATAGACCACATATCGGCTGCTGCAGGTGAGGGGGTGGCGAATGGGGATTTTTGAGCCAGTTCTGGGGTGCAGGAAGAAGTCACCGGTTTCAAGACCGTTGCAGGTGACACAGTTCAAGCAGCGAAAGTTCCCATTCTTTCTGCGAAGAAAGGACTGTGGTGGAGCTTCTTTTAAACTTGAAATATCATTGTGAACCAACAGATCTTTGATGTTTTTACTGCGTTTATATGCAGGCATAATGGCACAGTTTTTGAGAGCCGGGAGATGAGGGTCACAGTTTACTAGGGGCCACATCCTTTTAGCTGCTTTGACCAGAGTTTGGCTGGCCGTCGAAAAGCATTGAGACCATACAATTTTATTGGTGTTGCTGGGTGTATCTTTGCGTGTAAGCAAAAGATTCCTGTCCAGGAGCAAAACCTTTTCTTTGGTGGTAAGGAGAAGTTTAGCCGGGTAGCCTCTAGCAAGGTATCTGCAGGACATTGCAGCAATTTCTTTTTCGGCTTCTGCGGTGCTAGAGCAGATGCGCCGTGCTCTGAGGAACTGGGAGTAGGGTAAGGACCACTTGGAAGTAGGGGGATGAAAGCTACTTGCATGCAGAGCAGTGTTCCTGTCGGTAGGTTTGTGGTATACCGTGGTGAGCAGTTGCAGATCTTCCGTCTGTGTAATGTGTACATCTAGGAAGTTGATGTCGGCAAAACTGCTGGTATGCGTGAACTTGATGTCAGTGTCCAGCAGGTTGATGTGATCCATCAGTGAGACGAAGCTTTCCTGACTGCCATCCCAAAGCAAGATGATGTCATCTATGTAGCGGTAGTATGCTTTAATCTTAGCAGAAGTGTCAGGGTCTGTGAAGAACAAATCTTTTTCAGTCTCAAACATGAAAATGTTTGCAAGACTCGGGGCTACACAAGAACCCATAGCAACCCCGGAGTGCTGTAGGTAAAATCTGTTGTCAAAGAGAAAGTAGTTATTAGACAGAGCCAAGTCCAAGAGGTCCATGAAGAAGGCACAATCAGGGCCCTTGTATAATTCACTGTTATAAACAGCCCGTCTGACCGCTTCCAAGCCTCTAGAGTGTGGTATGCTGGTGTAGAGTGACACCACATCTATGGTGCAAAGAAGGTATTTGGATGGTAGAGGGGATAATGCTTGGAGATGTATTAGCAGGGCAGTCGTGTCTTTCAGATAGGTGAATTGCTGTTGTACAATGGGTTGCAGGAACAAGTCCAAGAACTGGGCTGCAGTATAGAACAGGGAGTCTCTGGCGGCTATGATGGGCCTGCCCGGAGGGTGTACAGGATCCTTGTGCAGTTTTGGCAACGTGTAAAGAATGGGGGTTTTCGGGAAATCTGTGGTGAGTACTTGCTGTATCTCTATTGGAATGGACCCAGCGGTGACTGCATCTGTTAGAAAGGTGTCCAGAATCTTCTTGAACGATGCAGTAGGATCACCTGGCAGTTGGCGATAGGTCTGTTCGTCAGCCAATTGGCGAAAAATCTCCTCCTTATAAGCTGCAAGGTCCTGTACAACTATACCTCCCCCTTTATCGGCCGATCGTATAACAATGTCGGTGTAGTTGCTCAAAGCTTTTAATGCTTGTCTTTCCTCACTGGTGAGGTTGGCCGGAGTGTTGGTTTTCTTGGTGTGGGAGGCAGTGATAGTCTGTTCCATATGGCCCAGAAAGCTCTTGATAGCTACATTGTTAGAGATGGGGTCAAAGGCACTCCTTTTGTGTAGTTGTGGCGGCATGTTGGTGGTAGGTGTAGAATTGCCAAAGTGCTCACGTAGTCGGAGTCTGCGTCCCAATTTGTAAAGGTCCACACGGTCTTCCAATAAATTGGGGCTGTGGGTAGGTACAAAAGTGAGTCCTTTATTGAGGATGGAAAGTTCAGCATTGGACAAAGGGCGTTTTGAAAGATTAAAGACTAAGTCCTCTTTTTTGCAGATCTTTTTGGCCTGCCTGATGCACTGGCCTCCTCTGCGGGTTGGCTTGTGTCTGGCAAGGGACCTCTGGATCTGGTGGCAGCTCCTGAAGGGGGTTTGCGCGGTTTGGTGCCCCTGTAGTTTTTTGACGGTTCAACGTCACTGGAAGAATGATCACTTGATTGATCAGTGTCAAACTTAGGTTTATAAAACCGTCTGGGTTTGTTTCTGCGGGATTGTTGTTGGGAATTCCCATAGGCCCAGCTGTACACCCTATATTCCGCATAATCGCGGTTGACGGTTTCTTGTTTCGTTTTTTTAAAAGTAATAAGATCTTGTCGGTATTTTTCAATCTGGCTGGAGAGATCTTTGAGCCAATCTTGTGTTTTGTCCGCTTTAATGGAGGGGAGGTGGGTTGCCTCAAAGGTGGATATTTTTTCTTTAACTATGTCGAGTTCTCTCCTCGATTCTTCTATCACAAGGAGAATGAGGTCGTGAGAACATTTATTCAACACTGACGTCCATCTGCGGCAAAACTCCGGGTTGTTGCGGCCAATTGTGGGGATATTTCTCACCCTGAAGCCACGGGGAATCTTTTTCTCCCTGAAATATTGGGAAAGGGTAACGCCATGTAGAAAAAAGTCAATTTCTCTTTTTTTGAGACGCGTGAGTTGAGTGATCAAATGCTCAGTGGGAAGTTTTACATCCTTCTCAGAAAGGAGATCATCAAACAGGATAGCTTCAGCTTCGGAGTCCGTGAGGACCAGGGTTGCCCCTGGAATCAGGGTGACCTCTTTGAAGCCAGGGATGATGTTTTCAGATGCCATGGCAGCTTCACCGTGTGTACACCGTGTGTGTGGAGAACCAGTGGGGGGAAGAGGTGGAGTGGTGATGTCTTCGATGCCGAGGAAAATCTCCTGGGGTAAAGGTTGATGGTGCCTTGGATCACTGCTGACCTTTGGAAGGTGGTCGACAGGAACAAGTAGGGCAAGGGGGTCCCGGCACTCGTCTGGAGGGTTCAACTACTTGCGGTGCCTCTCAATTTCTCAAAGGAAAGATGTAGCAACAAATTTGCAGATGGCACTCGCAAGATTAAACAAAATCTGCACGGCGGCAGCAATAATGAAACAAAACGGAATCAACACAGGCTTGTGTCAACGTTTCGGGCAAAGCCCTTTATCAAGACATGAAGCAAAGCAAACAGTGTACTTACATTTATAGTAGACAGTGAGGACAGGGGACACCTCGTGCAGAAATCACCAGCAAGCCCGGGCGGGTGTGGAGTGACGTCATCTGGCGCACTCCATCGGGGAAAGCGGGGTCACCGGGGGCGTGCCACATTAACCCCAAGGGGTGGCTGCTAGGCAACCATGAACGCTAAAGAGCGCTGAATAGTGGTGTGTGAGTGACGGCAAAAAGCCGTATGAGGGAGAGCGGGTACACAGGGAAGCGGCGGTGGTGCTGAGAACAGCCGGCTGCTGATCTCTGCAGCGAGGTTCTGAAATACAAAATAACGCATATGAATAAACTGTAAAGGCATGAGCATGTGTACAAATTGACAGCAGTACCAGCGCAAATGACAAATAAGACGTATACTGGTGCTGCAAACGAACGTTACAAGGCGGTAGATAAAAATAGGCATGAATGCGACAGTAGTCTAATGCATAAAGTATGCAACAGCTGACCGGGAACAGTGAATGAATGAGAAGTCTATGGATGAATAACCAATATGATATATGTAGCGGGCGCAGAGGGAGAACAGAAGAGGGAGAGGGAGAGGGGGACCTGGCTGTGATAGCCGAGTATAGTCAGAGAATTCGCAAGCTGCGATACGTAGTGTGAGATGTAGAAGCGGAGGGGGACCAGGCTAAGATAGCGGCATGTAGTGAAAGAAAATAACAGATGCGGAGAGCAATGTGAGGGGGGGAGAGACGTGTGAGTGGGAAAGTGACTGTATAGGAATGTGTCTGCCGGGCTGTAAATAAAAACTAACAGCTATATGAGTAGTGTAGGAGAGGGTGATCACGGAACAGTGTGGAGTGAGTTTAAGATATAAGTGAAAACAGTTGAAATGGTCTAAGAGAGGCTGTAAGAGTATGTGTGTAGCAGATGTGGTGGGGGAAAGTAACCAGTGACAGGACTAAAAGGCTGTGAACTGTGGAGGTGCTGGACAGAAATGTGAATATGGTAAGGTGCATAGAGCAACCTGACATGAGGGTGTATGAGAGGGTAATACTGAGTGGATAAGAGTGTGGGGAGAAAGTGTAAGAAAAATGAGACAGAGAGGTATCAAGGGGATAAAGAATCACAGAAAAATGAACGGCAGGGAGCAGTTAATGCAGGGGAACAAAACAACAAGATGATTTAAAGGAAGCAAGAAAAGGGCAACATTTCATTGAGTCCATTAGGTTGCACCGTGTCCAATTGATGGATCCATTTAGCTTCAAGTCTCAATAAAGCACGGCCTCTGTCGCCACCTCTCTTATTGTCAGGGATGCAGTCAATAATCTTGTATCTCAAACTAGGGAGACTGTGCTGAAATGCCTTCCAATGTTTAGCTACTGGTTGGTCCGAGCCTTTAGTCCCCAAAGCTGCCCGAATGCTTGATTTATGCATGGCAATACGTTCCTTGAACTGTCGGATGGTCTTGCCGACATAGAGGGAGCCACATGGACACTTAATGTAATAGACCACATATCGGCTGCTGCAGGTGAGGGGGTGGCGAATGGGGATTTTTGAGCCAGTTCTGGGGTGCAGGAAGAAGTCACCGGTTTCAAGACCGTTGCAGGTGACACAGTTCAAGCAGCGAAAGTTCCCATTCTTTCTGCGAAGAAAGGACTGTGGTGGAGCTTCTTTTAAACTTGAAATATCATTGTGAACCAACAGATCTTTGATGTTTTTACTGCGTTTATATGCAGGCATAATGGCACAGTTTTTGAGAGCCGGGAGATGAGGGTCACAGTTTACTAGGGGCCACATCCTTTTAGCTGCTTTGACCAGAGTTTGGCTGGCCGTCGAAAAGCATTGAGACCATACAATTTTATTGGTGTTGCTGGGTGTATCTTTGCGTGTAAGCAAAAGATTCCTGTCCAGGAGCAAAACCTTTTCTTTGGTGGTAAGGAGAAGTTTAGCCGGGTAGCCTCTAGCAAGGTATCTGCAGGACATTGCAGCAATTTCTTTTTCGGCTTCTGCGGTGCTAGAGCAGATGCGCCGTGCTCTGAGGAACTGGGAGTAGGGTAAGGACCACTTGGAAGTAGGGGGATGAAAGCTACTTGCATGCAGAGCAGTGTTCCTGTCGGTAGGTTTGTGGTATACCGTGGTGAGCAGTTGCAGATCTTCCGTCTGTGTAATGTGTACATCTAGGAAGTTGATGTCGGCAAAACTGCTGGTATGCGTGAACTTGATGTCAGTGTCCAGCAGGTTGATGTGATCCATCAGTGAGACGAAGCTTTCCTGACTGCCATCCCAAAGCAAGATGATGTCATCTATGTAGCGGTAGTATGCTTTAATCTTAGCAGAAGTGTCAGGGTCTGTGAAGAACAAATCTTTTTCAGTCTCAAACATGAAAATGTTTGCAAGACTCGGGGCTACACAAGAACCCATAGCAACCCCGGAGTGCTGTAGGTAAAATCTGTTGTCAAAGAGAAAGTAGTTATTAGACAGAGCCAAGTCCAAGAGGTCCATGAAGAAGGCACAATCAGGGCCCTTGTATAATTCACTGTTATAAACAGCCCGTCTGACCGCTTCCAAGCCTCTAGAGTGTGGTATGCTGGTGTAGAGTGACACCACATCTATGGTGCAAAGAAGGTATTTGGATGGTAGAGGGGATAATGCTTGGAGATGTATTAGCAGGGCAGTCGTGTCTTTCAGATAGGTGAATTGCTGTTGTACAATGGGTTGCAGGAACAAGTCCAAGAACTGGGCTGCAGTATAGAACAGGGAGTCTCTGGCGGCTATGATGGGCCTGCCCGGAGGGTGTACAGGATCCTTGTGCAGTTTTGGCAACGTGTAAAGAATGGGGGTTTTCGGGAAATCTGTGGTGAGTACTTGCTGTATCTCTATTGGAATGGACCCAGCGGTGACTGCATCTGTTAGAAAGGTGTCCAGAATCTTCTTGAACGATGCAGTAGGATCACCTGGCAGTTGGCGATAGGTCTGTTCGTCAGCCAATTGGCGAAAAATCTCCTCCTTATAAGCTGCAAGGTCCTGTACAACTATACCTCCCCCTTTATCGGCCGATCGTATAACAATGTCGGTGTAGTTGCTCAAAGCTTTTAATGCTTGTCTTTCCTCACTGGTGAGGTTGGCCGGAGTGTTGGTTTTCTTGGTGTGGGAGGCAGTGATAGTCTGTTCCATATGGCCCAGAAAGCTCTTGATAGCTACATTGTTAGAGATGGGGTCAAAGGCACTCCTTTTGTGTAGTTGTGGCGGCATGTTGGTGGTAGGTGTAGAATTGCCAAAGTGCTCACGTAGTCGGAGTCTGCGTCCCAATTTGTAAAGGTCCACACGGTCTTCCAATAAATTGGGGCTGTGGGTAGGTACAAAAGTGAGTCCTTTATTGAGGATGGAAAGTTCAGCATTGGACAAAGGGCGTTTTGAAAGATTAAAGACTAAGGCATTTCAGCACAGTCTCCCTAGTTTGAGATACAAGATTATTGACTGCATCCCTGACAATAAGAGAGGTGGCGACAGAGGCCGTGCTTTATTGAGACTTGAAGCTAAATGGATCCATCAATTGGACACGGTGCAACCTAATGGACTCAATGAAATGTTGCCCTTTTCTTGCTTCCTTTAAATCATCTTGTTGTTTTGTTCCCCTGCATTAACTGCTCCCTGCCGTTCATTTTTCTGTGATTCTTTATCCCCTTGATACCTCTCTGTCTCATTTTTCTTACACTTTCTCCCCACACTCTTATCCACTCAGTATTACCCTCTCATACACCCTCATGTCAGGTTGCTCTATGCACCTTACCATATTCACATTTCTGTCCAGCACCTCCACAGTTCACAGCCTTTTAGTCCTGTCACTGGTTACTTTCCCCCACCACATCTGCTACACACATACTCTTACAGCCTCTCTTAGACCATTTCAACTGTTTTCACTTATATCTTAAACTCACTCCACACTGTTCCGTGATCACCCTCTCCTACACTACTCATATAGCTGTTAGTTTTTATTTACAGCCCGGCAGACACATTCCTATACAGTCACTTTCCCACTCACACGTCTCTCCCCCCCTCACATTGCTCTCCGCATCTGTTATTTTCTTTCACTACATGCCGCTATCTTAGCCTGGTCCCCCTCCGCTTCTACATCTCACACTACGTATCGCAGCTTGCGAATTCTCTGACTATACTCGGCTATCACAGCCAGGTCCCCCTCTCCCTCTCCCTCTTCTGTTCTCCCTCTGCGCCCGCTACATATATCATATTGGTTATTCATCCATAGACTTCTCATTCATTCACTGTTCCCGGTCAGCTGTTGCATACTTTATGCATTAGACTACTGTCGCATTCATGCCTATTTTTATCTACCGCCTTGTAACGTTCGTTTGCAGCACCAGTATACGTCTTATTTGTCATTTGCGCTGGTACTGCTGTCAATTTGTACACATGCTCATGCCTTTACAGTTTATTCATATGCGTTATTTTGTATTTCAGAACCTCGCTGCAGAGATCAGCAGCCGGCTGTTCTCAGCACCACCGCCGCTTCCCTGTGTACCCGCTCTCCCTCATACGGCTTTTTGCCGTCACTCACACACCACTATTCAGCGCTCTTTAGCGTTCATGGTTGCCTAGCAGCCACCCCTTGGGGTTAATGTGGCACGCCCCCGGTGACCCCGCTTTCCCCGATGGAGTGCGCCAGATGACGTCACTCCACACCCGCCCGGGCTTGCTGGTGATTTCTGCACGAGGTGTCCCCTGTCCTCACTGTCTACTATAAATGTAAGTACACTGTTTGCTTTGCTTCATGTCTTGATAAAGGGCTTTGCCCGAAACGTTGACACAAGCCTGTGTTGATTCCGTTTTGTTTCATTATTGCTGCCGCCGTGCAGATTTTGTTTAATCTTGCGAGTGCCATCTGCAAATTTGTTGCTACATCTTTCCTTTGAGAAATTGAGAGGCACCGCAAGTAGTTGAACCCTCCAGACGAGTGCCGGGACCCCCTTGCCCTATATATATATATATATATATATAACCGGAAGGGCCGTCACTCTGGACTGAAATGAGCTGGAGTACGTAGCTTGCCCCGGTGCCAGCTTACAGAGGGCAGCAGCGATGAACTGCCCACAGAATATAGTGAAGGAATGAATGGGCACTCAGGGACTCACAAATGCTGGTGAAGTCTTTTGACTTCACCAGCATTTGTGAGTCCCTGAGTGCCCATTCATTCCTTCACTCTATCTATATATATATATATATATATATATATATATATATATATATTTATATTTAAGGGGACCTTTGGCTATGATTACATTTATTATGATTCAGTAATATAAACAAATACCTCTGTAGTGCTTCATTTACTGGTTTAATTGTCATTGATTTTGTTTATTTATTAATTTTTTTCAATTATAAACTTGAATTGATTTTCCAGAGTAAACTCGGGTGTATGTCAGAACTTGGCCAACCCCAATAATTAATTAGGCATTTTGGATGGTTTCAATTTGCCTAACTGAGCTCATACTGTAATTATATCATATGCAATTTACTTATTTTAAAAATATAAAATCAAAATCCACTTTTTACTCTATGTGCTCCAAATTTAATGAAAATATTTAAATGCAAACTAGCCTTTTTATAATTTTTTAGATTAAAGAAAACATTAAAGTGACCTCAAATTACCCCAAATCAACTTTTTTTCTACTTTTGTACTTTTCATTTAATTCAGCCATTTGACACCCAAGAACTCAGGGCTTTATTCTAGTTCACTCTTTTTGACAAAATCCTTCTTAGATGGACAAAACCATGTGCACTGCAGGTGGGACAGATGTTACTTGGTGCAGAGAGAATTAGATTTGGGTGGGGTTTTACTTCAAAGTGAGATCTATATTGCAGTGTAAAAATAAAGCAGCCAGTATTTACCCTGCACAGAAACAAAATAACTCACCCAAATCTAATTCTCTCTGCACAAGTTACATCTGCCCCAACTGCAGTGCACATGGATTTGTCCATCTAAGAAGCATTTTGTCAGAAAGAGTGAACTAGAATAAGGCCCTCAGTACTTTCCTTACACCCACCTTCTACATGGTCCTGGTAGTGAAGTTGACACTTTTATGGGGTTCAAGAAGGTTTCCCCACTAATTTATGCTCCCCCCCATACACACACACCAGTTTGTTTGTTTGTTTTGGCAAAATTTGCACAACCTTGCTGCAAGTAGTGCGAATTGGCATTTATAATTGAATTGAGCAAAGTATGCGCTTTTAATTATGAGAGAATAAAGCCATTATAAGACATGTATAAATTATTATGGATTTTATCTTTATTTTGTTTTTTCAAAATTACAAGTGAGTGAGACCATATTCCTGGGGTAGCCAACCCTAGTCCTCGAGAGCTACCAACAGTGCATGTTTTGCAGGTCTCCACACAGAATCACAAGTGAGCTAATTAGCTCCATCTGTGGATCTTTTAAAATGTGTCAGTGATTAATGAGTGCAGCTGTGCAGCAGCTAGGTTGTCTGGAAAATGTGAACTGTTGGTAGCTCTCGAGGGCTAGGGTTGGCTACCACTGCCATATTCTAATGTGCTTTAACTCCTGTACATATTGTATATTACAGAGTCTTGTCATTGGGACAACATCAAAAATGTTGTCAGTTATGAAGTTGATATTGTTAAAATGTTGACATTGGGGTTAGGCTGTGGAACAGGAGGGTTTTGAAACTAGAGGGATGTTAGGGTTTGGGTATTCGGTCGATAGGTCGTCAGACAATAGATTGACGTTGAAAAAAGGGCCACACGAGCAAAAGGTCGATATGCTATTGGTCGACAAAAAGAAAAACAGACTTGTCAGCATAGCGTGAGATTTAAACCCTCAGCACTGAGCCCAAAGCATGGTGAGTGTAGCGTTACACTAACTAAGGGTCCTTGTCGACATATGCCAACACAGGCACACAAAAAGTTAAAAGCTTGTGTTGACCATTTTCATGTGGTCCTTTTCACCATGATGACTATATTGCATGTCAAACTTTTTTCATGTGTCGACCTTTTGCCTGTCAACCATTAATGGTCGACCTATTAACTGTGAACCTAATAATCCACACCTGGGTTAGGTAAGAAGGTTAGGGAGGGGATCAGGGTACAGGCATCAGAATGCTGGAGTATCAGATACTGTATGTCGACATACTAACATGTTCACATTCTTACATCAATATTGTGAATATTGAAATGATGAATGTTGACTTATATCATACCAATATACTACACTACCTTCAATACCACAGGAATATTTTCTCTTAAATCAAGTGCCCTAAATGGAAAAAAACACAGAAATCAGACTTCGTTAAAAAGATAACAAATAAAATGTGTAGCCAGTGGTGCTTAAAATGTGTGAACCCTTCAGAATTTTCTACATTTCTGAAACTTGGCCTAAAACTACCTCAGATTATACATTATTTTTTGAACATTTGCTCATGTAATAAAGGCCTCCAGTTGCTTAGAAGTTACCTTCTGTTCCTTTTTTGTGACCTTGCGAACGATTCATTGTCTTGCTTTTGGCTTGATCTTTGTTGGCCAACCACTCCTGGGGAAGGTAATAAAGTCTTGAATTTCCTCAATTTGTACAGAGTCTGTGTAGTCAAAACTTTTTATAGATGGTTTTGTAACATTTTCCAGCCAGATGAGCATCAACAACTCTTCTTTTGAAGTCCTCATAAATCACCTTTGTTCCTGTCATATTACACTTCCACAATCATGTGTTGTGAACATTAGACTTTGATAAAAAGATAGGTTGTCCACTCACACCTGATTGTCACACCATAGATTGAAAATATCGGTCACTAATTTTACATTGAATATCTCTGCTAAGCCTAAAGGTACATCGTTTTCCCACTCACAGAGATGTGATATTGGATAATTGTATTCAATAGAAAAAATTAGAATATCTACTTTTTTTTGTCTCCTTTGTTTGATTTGTTTCTCTTTATCTACTTTTAGGATTTGTTTGGAAATCTGAGGTAGTTTTAGGCCAAATTTCAGTAGAAATCTGAAAAATTCTGAAGGGCTTGCAAACTTCTAAGGACCAGCCATTCAGCCCCTAACTGTCATGTCAAGGATTGCACAATTATAGTTGTGGGCTTATTGGCTGGTTCTTTATCTCTTTATCACCTTCCTCATTATCTCTTGTTAAGACTTAATACATTTGGCCCATTGTTTGTTCTTTGTTGTACAATGTTCTCGCATCCAAAACCTGTCACACTGTCTTGCAGCCACACATCTATTTATTGTTCATTATTTTGAAACAAGAGGATGTATATATTTGCTCTATGTGGATGGTGAACTTTGCATCATGGCCATCTACTTTGTTATACAGTAAGTTTTTGTTATACAGAAGTGTCTTCAGCCATTGTTCAGAATGACTTGCACTAAATAAGGACACACTTGTGCAGCTCTCTGGTCTTTTTGCAAATAACCACAAGACTCTTTCCAAGAGACACAGCAGTCCTTTTGAAAAGAACAGTTGATGTCAGGAGCCTAGATCCTCTATAAATGGGTTTTACGTTTCCCGCTTTTTAGCGTACATACACATCACCACTTTGATGTAGAAAATTACATATGTTTATACCACATACCCCTCAACGTGTGATCACTGGGACTGAAAATAGGGCATGATCATAGCTGGTGGAGGTACTTCCAGTGCTTCCTGCACCCACACTAATTTCCCTGCAATGTGCAGATGTTATGCGCATGGCAGCTTATTAGGATCCGCCTGCTTCTTTTGCTGTGCTCCACCCACCACAACTCGGGATACAACAACCCACGAGTGGGACAGTGCTGAAAAGCAGGACTGTCCCACTGAAGTTACAATCATGTAAATTAAGAGTTTGCTTGTGGCTAATGGAAGCAATTATGATGTATTAACTCAAAGTTTTCAAACATCTGTGCTGCACAAATAATACACACATACTGTTAGACTGTCTTTTATAATACTCAATTGTTTGTGTTTATTTACAGGTTGACAAATATTTTAATTATTGCTAGACAAATGAGTGTTTGCTTAAAAGGAAAACTAACCATCTGCTTTTACATTAAGGAAATAACCACCAAGAGTTCTATAATTCATATGGAATGGGTCGTTTGACGCATGATGTTTTCTGTTGATAACCTCATATTAAAAAATAACACACAAGAACCACTTACAAGGTACTAATTGGTAATTAGAAGAAAATTGTTTGTATAGGCATTTAAATAATGTAACTTCCGAGCCAGTACAGTGGTGTAGTGTTCACATACAAAGCAATAACTTGCTGAGACGTATCAGGCACTGTTGAGATGACCGAAAACTTAATTAATTAATTAATGTAAGTGTAAACCTTTTAATAGTTATGTATATTTCATATTTTTTATCTGTTTTCAGCTTTATGTTGCATTGACGAATGTTTTAACTGTGTGTCTTTTCCCAACATTAATGTTTTCTTCAGTTTATCATTGCTTTAATTGTTAACAACATGCAAACGAACTACAGTATAGCATTTATTTTTCTAACGTTATATCATTTGCTAACCGTAGTAGAAAGTACTGACAGCTCATTGGTTACAAGGAACTAGCTTAACCTCATTTCGGAATTCACCAGATTAATTTACAGAAAGCTTGTGATGTTCATATGCAACTCGCTATCCAAATATCTTTATTTTTAACGTTCTCAATAATGTCCTCCATACAAAAGAGCACATGTATTATTAGTCATATAAACTGGAACAAGCCACCAGGAAAAAAGGTGCTTTTAAATCAAGCTAGCCAGATTGCTCAGGTAATTGGGTAAATACATGAATGTTATTGGGCCATATACTATTGATGGAGGCATATACAAGTGTGCAATATAGTTGGCACCTCCATAGTTAACCAACCTTAAATTGTAAATGCATTTACCAATAATATTGGCCCCTTATGGGCCACCTTTGTATATATGCTTTATGTGCCTCTCTGGAATGTTCTGGCCAGACAGATAACACATGACATGCAGTATAAGAAATCTTTATGTCCAGAGCTATTTTCTGCTGTTTTGTCAAGGCAATTTGAGCACTTTACCTGGCAAGTGTTGGTGCACTGTTCCTTGCACCCAAACTGCTGTGTGTGGCTACTTCTTTTACAAATTTGCCTATATAAACTGCTGTTCTATTTCTAGCAGAACTCAGGCTTTTCTTGAACTTTGCTTCTATCTGTAATACTGAACACTCAGAGGGCCTATTTATCATTTGGGGGATGAATGGCAAGCTGTGGTGGTGGTTTCTTAATTACTGGAGCAATTCAGTATTGCTACAATGAGGGAACAGCTGTTCCAAAGAGTAGCTGCCCCTCCATATAACACTGCTACCAGTAAGTAGCAGTGTTATTCACCAGTGCCGTGCCAACTGACTGTGCATTCATGACCCAAGCTCATGCATGCACAAGGCCACACACGGTACACAATGCACAGGTGGTGGCGGTATTGAATACTGGCTGCCCTAATAATAAATGTACCCATTACTTGAAACAAGCATTCCCAAATGTGTAACAGCATAATGAATAGACCCTCAAATGAGAGCAATTATTCTGAAAATCTGACACAAAATTGCCTAATTTTTTACTCCTACCATTGCTAGCATTGTAAAACAAAGGCCCTTATTCAGATCTGAGCTCAGTACAAATTTGTTTGGAAAATGGGCAAAACCATATGCACTGCAGGTGGAGCAGATGTAACATGTATAGAGAAAGTTAGATTTGTGTGAGTTATTTTGTTTTTGTGCAGGGTAAATACTGACTGCATTATTTCTACACTGCAATTTCGATTTCAGTTTCAGCACACCATACCCAAATTTAACTCTTTGCACAGGTTACATCTGCTCCACCTGCAGTGCACATGGTTTTGCCCATTTTCCGAACAAATTTGTACTGAGCTCAGATCTGAATAAGGCCCAAAATCCGAATATGGTATATTTTGTAAAAAAAAAAAAAAAGATTTCCAGCCATGTAGTTCAGACAGAATTCCATTGCTTTGGTTAATTGTAAAGTGTGTCTAAATGCAAATAAAATTAAATATATTGATGGAGGGGGTCTGGACTGAGCTACTTATAATGGGATGTGCTACCTAATGGAGACTGAATGCTACAACATAGAAAGAAAACAGCAAGTGCACCATACATACCGTTACAATTATAAAAAAAATTAAAAATGATACATCGTATATGAGGTTATTGGCCAATATTATGAGCCTAACCATCACTTTGATAATTTACTGCTATACTTTTTTCAACCGTAACACTGATACTTCACTGCTATAATCTACTTGTGTGGTGCCCTGGGGTGGTTTGGATGGGGTAGTTGGGGTGCCCTGTGCCTGGAGGTAAACCCCTATAATGTTGGGTACCTACACAATGAGGTTACCTTGATGTTTGGTGGGTAAGGTCAGAATATTGGCCTATTTTATGCCAAAGACCTTGTACATGATGTGAAATTAAGTTTCTTATATTTGTAATGGCTATATGATGCACCCGCTCTCGTTTCTGAATTTTTAAAGTGCTGCTGCATGATTTAGACTGGTCACATTCACATATAATTTTTTTTTTTTAAAGAAAACTTTGAACAAAATGGACAAAAATGATTTTTTTAAAAATTAATTGCATTTTTTAAATTGCTTTCGGTACTTGTTTCCTATCACGGCGCCCGTCGCAGGTGATCGCATACCTTAAGTTACGGTATGCGATGGACGCAACCGACGCGATTTCGGGGTTATTTTTAGCCTTTTCCCCGACAATTAAAAAATCGTGTCCATCGCATGCCTTAAGTTAAGGCATGCGATGCAACCGATGCGATGGACGCGATTTTACATAGGGAACAATGTTAAATGGGCCAAAGGACCCGATTTTTCATTGTATACCCACCCTTATGGGTATTTTACACGTGAAATGCCCCCCCATTGTTAACGCCACACCACGATGAACTCCAACCCGAAGCGTGGCGAGCGCAGCGGTACACGTCCTCCGACCTTTTCATACCCCCACTTTCTCCTCCCAGCAGCAGGGGACACTGCAGTCTACACGTGTGGATTGTGTGGGTGCATTGGAGGAGTCGGCACTTTAAGAAATTTGAATACAGCTGGCTCCTCCCCCCGCTAACCCCCAGCAGACTCCAGTCTTAGAAAAAGTGCCCGGGCTATGTCTCCCTAGGGAGATTAGGTTTTTTATTTCTCTTTTGTTTGTTTTTTATATACTTGAACACAGACAGGCTGGGAATGCCTGTCTGCGACGCGGGACCCTGGCGGGACGTGGTCGGGCCTGCATGCAGCCTCCCTCCATTGTCCAGCCACCGTAGCCGCCATTCCGGAGACCCGCCCGCAGCTGCATGCGGTGTGCGTCGCGGGTCCTGGGCTATCTCCCCCGAACTCCAGGGACGCCGGTGACAAGTAAGGGCGCTGTGCGCCAGAAAGGGGGCGGCCATAGGGCGCGATGGTTGGTAGCAGAGCAGAGCTGGGTCACGGAAGTGACATCAGCGCACCCTCCATTATGCCGGCTGTTTGGGGCGGGCTTGGATTTGGCGCCTCTGTGCAGGGAGCGCGAGGGAAGGGGGCGGAGCTTGCTTCTCTCTCTTTCTCTCGGTGCCTTCGATCTGTGAGGTGGCCATTGCAGTGCTCTCTCTCTGCAGTTGCTGTACAGAACAGGACCTCTGTTACCTGTGCAGCGCAGCGCTCCCCAGCGGACTACAGGGACACTGAGTCTTAAGGGGCACATTACATACACAAGAATCGGGGGTGTTGTTTGGCTCCTCTTCCCCTGTCACTTGCCGGACTTCAGGGTTACTTTACTTGGTATTCCCTGCTGCTAGGCTGTATTTGGGGTTTTCTTGTGTGATTGTGTTTGTTTGTGTGTCACTCTTGTTACATTAACTGGGCAAGATGGCAGGAAAAGCAACTTCTTCCAAGGCTGCTATGAAGGTTTATTCCTGCAAGAGCTGTAAGCAGCAATACACACAACATGTTAGGGGGTGCTCCCTCTGTGAGATTTGCTATAAGGCTTCTCAGATTACTGCTACCCCTGCAGCACCTGTGCAGGCAGCTGCTGTTTCCTCAGATGTGCTGCAATCACTGCTGACTAATCTGAATGCTGAAATGGCTGCCTCTAGGAAAGATAGAGAGGTGTTTCAGACTCAGCTTTCTAGATTGGCCTCTGCAGAGCCTGCATGGGCTCAATCCTTAATACAGTCAGTGGACTCATTAAATCAGTTTATGGCAGGTCCTTCTAAGAGACCTGCAGCTGCTGCTGTACCCAAGAGAAAGGCTATGCCCTCTCTGTTTTTGGCTGATGATTCAGACCATGATGATTATACTATAGAGGAAGGAGAGGTTCTTCCCCCTGTGGACCAGGATATCCAACCCGTTGATGTAGGGGAGGATGAGCCACAGGGCGTGGAGGGTCTTGTCAGAGCAGTTAGGTCTACCGTAAAACTAGAACAGCCTGAGGTTACTCCCCAGGTGTCCATTTTGGGTCGCTCTCAAAGACAGGAGTTGTGTTTTCCGGATTCGGAGGAATTAGAGTCTCCTCTCCTCTCTATATGGAAGCTTCCGGATAGGAAGTTCCAGGTGTCAGCTCGCTTAAAGACACTATACCCTTTTTCTCCGGAATCTAGGACTAAGTGGGAGACTCCTCCTACTCCGGATATCTCGCTATCCAGGCTGTCTAAGCGAGCCACCCTTCCAGTTCCCGGGGTGGCGTCTTTAAAAGAAGCGCAAGATAGGCGTTTAGACTGCTCACTAAAGACCATTTTTTCCACGGCAGGGGTCCTTTTGCGTCCTGCGTTGGCCTCTTCTTGGGTGGCCAGAGCTATGGAGCAATGGGCCGCTGATCTTGTGGCTGGTCTGGAACAGAATGTTCCTGTGGCAGATTTGTTGCCTATGGCGGAAGGCATCAGGGATGCAGCAACATACATAGGCGAGGCAGCGGCAGACATTTCTACTCTAGGAGCTAGAATCTCTGCATCAGCTGTGGTGGCCAGACGCTCGGTCTGGTTGAGGTCATGGCAGGCTGAGTCTGAAATTAAGAAAGCTGTTGAAGCTTTGCCATTCACAGGGGATATGCTTTTCGGGCCGGAGCTCGATAAGCTTATTTCCCAGGCCACGGGGGGTAAGTCTACATTCCTGCCAACAGCTGCACCCCCGCCGAAGAGGCGGTCCCTCACACAGTCCTTTCGGTCCTTTCGAGGCTCCTCTGCCTTTAGAGGTAGGCCCAGAGGAGGTTTTACGGCCTTTAGAGGCCGCAGAGGTAGAGGTGCTGGAACAGCCGCGGCCGCTGCTGCCCCAGCACGTCGCCAGGAGCCCAAGGCTTCTGACAAGACCGTGGCATGACGGTCTTCCGGCTCTAGTGGGAGAATCCAGGGTGGGCGCTCGTCTGTTATTGTTCCCTCAGGTCTGGAGGACTCACTGCAGGGACGAGTGGGTCTTGCAGATTATTGCACAGGGATACAAACTTCAATTTTCAGCGCCACCGCCAGTAAGATTCTTCCCCATGGGCCTTCCAAAACTGGATCAGACAAGAAAGGCCTTACAGGATTCAGTTCGAAAACTTTTGGATGCTTCTGTAATAATACCGGTGCCAGAACATCAGAGGGGACAGGGGTTTTACTCCAGTGTGTTCGTGGTGCCCAAACCGGACGGCTCGGTAAGGCCTATCCTAAATCTCAAGGACTTAAATCAATACATCTGTTACAACAAGTTCAAGATGGAGTCCATAAGGTCAGTGATTGCATCACTGGAACCGGGAGAATATCTTATGTCACTAGACATAAAGGATGCCTATTTGCACGTCCCTATTTGGGAACCTCACCAGAGGTTTCTAAGGTTTGCAATACAGGCTTCTCATTTTCAGTTCAGGGCTCTGCCCTTCGGCCTGTCGTCCGCTCCCAGGGTCTTCACCAAGATCATGGCCTGCATGGTGGCGGTACTCAGGTTACAAGGGATAACGATCGTCCCTTACCTGGACGATCTCTTGATAAAACCATCGTCTCAGGACAGGCTGATAGCAGACGCTCTAGCCACATGTTCTTTTCTGGTCCAAAAAGGTTGGATTTTAAACTTCAACAAGTCTCAACTCAATCCAACACAAAGGCTTCAATTCCTGGGTCTCATTTTGGATACGGCGCAGGAATCGGTATTTCTTCCAATGGACAAGATTGCGGCGCTGCAGTTGAAGGTGCGACAGGTTCTAGCTCCCCGCAGAGTCTCATTCCACTTGTGCACCAAGATGCTGGGGATGTCGAGGCCCTCCCGTACGGCAAGTTTCATACCAGAACGTTCCAATGGAACCTATTGTCACAGTGGTCAGGGTCACATCTACAGATCCACAGGAAAATTACCCTGTCAAGAGCAGCTCGTCAATCGCTTCAGTGGTGGCTTCATACCCCCAATCTACTCCAGGGCCGGAGTTTCAGCCCATGCAGTTGGACGATACTGACCACCGACGCCAGCCTCAGGGGCTGGGGGGCTTTTGTTCTCAACCAGACTTTTCAGGGTCGTTGGTCTGCTCAAGAGGCAAAGCTTCCTATAAATGTCCTGGAACTAAGGGCAATCAGGTTGGCCTTGAGTCAGGCACACAACCTGCTCAGGGGTCATCCGGTGAGAGTCCAGTCGGACAATGCTACTGCGGTCGCATATATAAATCGACAGGGAGGAACCAAGAGTCGAGCAGCCATGCGCGATGTGCAGCCTATCCTGGAATGGGCCGAAGCGTTTGTTCCTCGATTTTCTGCGGTGTTCCTGCCGGGTGTGGAGAACTGGCAGGCGGATTATCTGAGCAGACAGGACTTCCACCCGGGAGAGTGGGCTCTTCATCCGGAGGTTTTTCATCAGCTGACGGTCCGGTGGGGCATGCCTCAATTGGATTTGATGGCCTCCAGGCTGAATCGGAGCTACCTCTCCCGAAGCGTGGCGAGCGCACGCATAATACCTGTGAAGTAATGCGCGTCCCCTCGCGGGGCTCGCCACGCTTCGGGCTCGGTGGCTCGCTGCGCTCGCCACACTATATTAAATAAACTCCACGCCGACGTGGATAGTGGGGGTATGAAAAGGTCGGAGGACGCATACCGACGCCCCTCGCGGGCTCGCTGCGCTCGCCACGCTTCGGGTTGGCGTTCATTGTGGGGTGACGTTAACAATGGGGGGGGGGGCATTTCACCCATCAGGGTGGGTATAGAATGAAAATTGGGGTCTGGGGGGCATTAGCATTGGGCCCAATGTAAAATCGGGTCTCAGGGACCATTTTACATTGGTTCCGATGTAAAAATCGCATCGCATGTGATTTGGTTGCATGCGATGCGATCGACGCGATTCATTTGGATACAATCAAAATCGCAGGCGCCGTGCTAGGAAACAAGTACCTTGCTTTCTGTATACTGTAGACCATATTTTTGTTTGGTGATCTGTTTTAGCCAAGAGTATCCCTGGATATATAGGTGCCTAGATTATTTAAAATTCTCCCCTCTGGGAGAAACCCAGACAGTAGTTGCTGCTTGTCTCTGCTTTTAACATCATTTCGCACTCCCCCACTGTACCGAGCTGCAAATCCCCAGTATAAATTTCTCATCCTGCCCATTCACTAGGAAGTGAGTAGGATGTGGGAGACCCAGAACAATATTTATTTACTTTTATTAACAGTTTCTTATATAGCGCACACAGATTTCGCAGCGCTTTACACAGTGTAGTTGAACATCAGTCCATGCCCCAGTGGAGCTTACAATCTATATTGCCTACCACACATATACACGCACACAGACATTCTAGGGTTGATTTTGTCGGGAGCCAATTAGCCTACCAGTATATTTTTGGGATTGTGGGAGGAAACCAGAGTACCCGGAGGAAACCCACGCAAGTACGGGGGAATATATAAACTCCACGCAGTTAGGGTCATGGTGGGAATCGAACCCATGACCTCAGTGCTGTGAGGCAGTAATGCTAACCATTACACCATCTGTACTGCCCCATATCTCTTCTGTGGGTGCAGGGGACTTCCCAAAAATTCACAGGAAAGTAAGCATTTATGTCTAGATGGGGGTAAACGTATGGGGACCGATTAGGCACAAAGTAAATTCAATTCTCAAGCTTCTCATTCATTGTCGATGTCAACTGTTGATGGGGAAGGTAGCAATTGTTGGTATCTAATTCTTATCTGAGAGGTTTTACAAAGAATTGTTGTGAGAATACTGCCTTTTATGTTTCCTGAAGTTGCCCACACACCACCAGTTTATTGTATCTCATTGTGATTTTTCTATGTTTTATTTCTAAATAAATTTTCCTCCTTCTAAAAATGTGATGCAACTAGTGGTAAATTGGCCAGTAGTGGCACAAGAGATTGTCAGTAGCAATAGCCTACTTCTGTTGCTGTGGTTTTGACTTCATTATTGTGGAGTCCACAAGTGAGCAAAAGAAGACTGAGTTGGTTCTCCTGAACACAACTTCTCTGTGGGTGGACAACACCCCTAACCTACCCACTAATTATTTAAGTTGTATTACGTAGATTGCTGCTTTGATATTTTCTTTTAATAATTAACAGACAAGTCTGATTTATATTGCCACATTTCAAGGGTCTTTGTTATTAATGATATATGGTTATTTGGGAGAGGATATTGGATGAGTAGAATGATTATTTAAAAGTATTCCGCTCAATTGGCAAAAATTTTGGCAAACCACATGAACCGATTTTTCCTTCCCTTATCCACTATGAGGTAGGGTTTATTCTGGGTCATCAGGCACGAGATAACACCAGATATGCTGTTGATCTTATTTACAAACTCCAGGTGGTCCTCTACTATTTTACTTTCTTTATATGCGGAAAAAGCTTTTGACATGATCTCCTTGAGGTCTTCGGCATGTCTGGTGAATTTCTCACGGTCTCCTGGCTTTATATTCTTCACCTTCTGTTAAGGTTAATGGTATACCTTCTGGTCCAATTTGTATTTGTAATGGTACTCGACAGGGGTGCCACCTATCACTCCTAATATTTGTCCTTATAATTGAACCGCTTGCTTCCTGTCATAAAGCTGACTTGGTTCATGTTTGTTTTCTAGTTTCCCAAAGTTTCCAGGCTTGTTTTGTGTCCGTGCTGCTGCAGCTTCACATTCCAGGATGATTAATCACATGTGAGGATTTCTGACATCCTTACTCCAGCACAGGTCACATGATCTAGGTATATCCAGGTAGTTCCACTTCCTGGTTCTGACCTAACTGCGATCAGTAGCCAATCCCCAGCTACCTTGGGGGGGGGGATATAAGGAGTCACTTTAGAACAGCTCACGGCCTTGAACAACTTGTCCTTCTTCCAAGAGTTTCCCATAGGCTGATACCAAGGCTCCAGGTTACCTGCTTCAGTGAACCTCATCCTGATGTTGCTGCTCCTACCTTGCAGTACAGTCAGCTTCCAGACTGCAGCACAGGACCATTGGTTCCCAGGTCGATGCCGTCCTCGGCTCCCAGGTCAACGCCATCTTCGGCTCCCAGGTCAACACTGTCCTTTTTTCTGTCCTTCAGTCTTACAGCACAGTGTCCAGCTACAAGATGAATTATTCCAAGTCGAAAGCCATGCTGCTCCATGTTCCCTCATGTAAAGCCAAAAGCCATATAACTAATTTTAACTTCTGAAAAAGATAAAATATTTGGGAATGTATCTGACTTCCCACTATGACTTCTTTGTTGATGAAAATTTCCCACCTCTATTCTCTAGAATGCAGACCGATTTGGCTTCATGGAATCAATTTATTTCATGGCTGGGTAGGACCATAGCTGTTGAGATGAATATAATCCCAAAATGGCTCTACCTTTTCAGAGCTTTCCTGTCTGCATCCTTAATAATATTCAAAAACCCTAATCCATTTCATTTGGAACCACAGCCTCCATGTTTTGCAGCCAAAACCTTGGGGAGGATGGTTGTGGAATGTGTTAGAGGTCTTCCTGACATAACAATCTGGCCTCTCTTCTTTCTCAAATTATTGCTTCCTATGCCCAAGCACCCCCCCCCCCCCATCCCTGATATTTAACCCATTTGAATTCCTCCAAATTCACCATTTTCTTTACTCCCTACCCTCCTCCCTTGTACTGTGAGCTCTTACTCCTTTTGAAACTCTTTGTAAACTTTGCTCCTTATATAAGGGTTTGATATTTCAGATTTACACCCTCCGTCTCGATGATAGACTACCCTCCTTGAGACCCCATGAAATTGCCTGGGATTGAGGCACCCTCCGGATAATGAGACCTGGGACGACATGAGACTAGGCATCACCAAAAGTTCTAGTGCTACCAAAGAGACTGCTTTATAAGATCTAATATTGCTGATATGCTACTCCTTAAAGACTTAATAAAATGTTCCCATCTTATTCGCCTGACTGTTGGCATGGGTGTGGGTGCAGAAGTTCGATGATCCATATATGGTGGACCTGCCTGAATATTGTACCTTTCTGGGACTTGGTTCATGGCCTATTGAACTCTCTCCTATCGACACTGGTACCAAAAGATCCCTGGATATTGTTGGTTGTGCGATCCCCCACCTCTAAGTAAATTCTCAAAAAAAAAAACTAGCCTGTGGCAAAAACCCTGATTGCTCAAAATTGGAAGAAGAGCTCTCCTCCTCTTTTCTCTGGAATTAAGACCCAGATTTGGCATGTTGCTGCAGTGGAGGAAATAACTTATGATCTCCATGATCGAGGTCATATTTTTACATAAGTTTGGGCACCTTGGTTACTTGCTGAATGTAGGCCCTCGTCCCCTTCTTCATGAATATTAATTTCACAGATAGACCCATGGGTAAAGAATACTGCTCCCTCTTTGTTTCTGAGATTTCACACATGATCTGTCTTTTTTCTTTTTATTGGAAGCTACTTGTATGCCTACTGTACCTTTTCCGATACTGTTTCGTGGTTCCCCACCTCTTCCTTTTCTTCCCCTACCTTCCATACCGTATTTCACTGTCCAATATCCACTTCCTCTTTTTTTATTTTATTTGCTAATGTGCTTTGAAAATATGGTCTATATTGAGCTCTTGTGGCCCTTGTGTTTCAATCTTTGTTTCTCTGTTGGCTGACCACTTTAAAATAAAGTATTATAAAAAATATATATTTCTATCATCTAGAATCACTGAAAGGAGGGAAAGGTACAAAAAAAAAAAAATTTGTAAAAAGAACATTTGCATCTCGAGAAATACAATGTTAATGGGAGTAAAAAGAGGCATTTTTATTTAACCCTTTGAGTCACAAGTGAATTTGTCAAAAATAGGTGTGAAAATTACCAAGCAAACATTTTATTCATCATAATGACCTGTAATGTTTATCTTGTGTAGTAAAATATGAGACATTTTTTTTTTTTTTTTTAATTCAATTTTTATTTATAGATTTCATTTTTAAACAGACATACATATACATCACATTAAAATCATATAAAGGAGAACATTTTTGTTATCATTAATATTTTTATACTCCGGTCCCCGGCACCGCCTCAATAGCCATCTCCCCTGCCTTTCTAGTGTTATTGGTGTTATTTGGTGTGCTTATATATATGGGGTCTTTTCAAATAGGCCCTGTCAACGGTGGTGTTCATTGTGTATTTTGCTTCTATATTTATAGCTATTGTAGCTTTAAATGCTACTTCTAGAGTGCTTGTTGCTTTATACAGTGTTACTTAAATTCATATGATTGCAGTGTAAGTGTTTCTTTTATGTGTTCTACTTCCCCTTTCCCCTCCCCCTCCCCCCTCCTCCCACCCCCCTTCGGCACTGCAGATGCCATTGTGCGGCGTCGGGTCTCGGACACACAGTATTTTTTTATTTTGTACATTTCTCCTCTATAACAATATTCCAACCCTCCCCCCCTCAGGTTAACGGCTATATTCTTCATTCTCTTCTAATTTCTACTTTCTTAATCCAGTATCCAATCTGTATCATAAATTATCTTCACCATTTATTCCATATTAAGTGGTGTTTTCCTTCCATCCCCCTTGTCACATATAGGTATCTCTCATGGGCTATTGTTTCATCAACCAGAGCACCCCACGTGGCCGCCTCTGGTCCAGCTTCTGCCATCCACTTTCTGGCAATACAAATTTTGGCCAGGGTGCAAAGGTTGATAAAAAACTGCCTTTCATATTTGTTCATAGAACCGTCCTCTATTATTGCCAAAATACAAGCTCTAGGTGTACAACTATTGCGGGGGATACCCTTAGATATCATTATACTAGTGACCTCTGCCCAGAATCCAGCCACTTTTGGGCACATCCAGAGCAGGTGCCAGAAGGTCCCGGCGGGGTCTTTACATTTAGGACAGTTTGCATTCGCTCTACCCCCAAATTTATACATGCGTTCTGGTGTCATATACGTCCTATGCAACACGTACAGTTGGATTTGTTGAAACCTAACTTGGTTGGTGGCAGTTTTAACACTAGCCAATGATTTCCTCCAGTCTGCCTCTGAGATAGACCCTATATCGTTTTCCCATTTAGCTTTAACCTCACCTAGTGCCTCCCTCTGTTTGTTTTGCATTAAAGCTTTGTAACAGTATGAAGTTTCATGTCTAGCAGGAGTTTTTTTAATTAATTTTTTTGTCATTGATTCGCATATATCAGGTTGTCCCCCATCAAACTGCTTCTCCAACCCGTGTCTTAATTGAATATATCTGAACAAAAATTTATTAGATAGCCCATATTCTATTTTTAATGATTGGAATGAATGTAGCCCTGTATCAGTGTATATTTGGCCAATTTCTGTTATGCCTTTTTTCCCCCAGACTTTTTCGACCTGCAGTTCTTTTAATTCTCTAAGTGGGTGGGCATTATACAAGGGTGTTTCTGGGTCGATACCCTGGCTCCCCAGAACCGTCTCTGCCTGCCTCCATATCAAGATTCCCTGCCTTATTATTGGTGGCCACCTACGTTTTAAGTTGCCACTAAGGAGAAGTTGCATGGGGGTGTGCCCTGGGGACACTAATCTCACCAGTTGTTCCGCCCATTCATATTCCCCTCCCCTCTGGACCCAGTATTTAATTTGCGTTAAATGAGATGCTATATAGTACATCCAGAAGTCTGGCAGGGCTAAACCGCCCTCCCCTTTTCTTCTGGTCAAAACGTCTTTTCTAAGCCGAGCTCTTTTACTACCCCAGATCAATGTGGATATAAGTCCGTCAATAAGTTGAAAAATTCTACGGGGGAGGTATACCGGTGAGTGTTTCATTATATACGTTATTTTGGGTTGAAGAATCATTTTGACTAGGCCAACCCTGCCTGTCATTGTCAGGGGTAACCTGCCCCATGGTCCTATCCTGGATTTAACATAGTCGATTTGAGGTGTTAAATTAAGTGACTCGAACCTGGTTATCTCCCTTGTGACCCAAATACCCAAGTATAAAAATTCATCAACCCATTTCAATGGGGTGTCAATTGCCCTTTTCTGGGCAGGGGTGTCGCTCAGCGAGAGGATACATGATTTAGCCCAGTTGATACTAAGTCCTGAGTGGGCTCCAAATGTATCAATTATTTCCAGAACTTCTGGTATTGTCCTGTGATAATCTTGAATAAAGAGCAATATATCGTCTGCGTAGAGCGCAATTCGATCTTCTTTTTCCCCTAATTTTAGGCCCTGGATTACCGTACTATTCCGAATTCGGCATGCCAGTGGCTCTATGGCTATTGCAAATAGCCCCGGAGACAACGGACAACCCTGTCTTGTGCCCCTCTCTATGCCAAATCCAGGCGAGGTGAAACCATTGACAGACACCCTTGCCTCCGGGGCCACATACAACATCCTAATCCAATTAATAAACACCGGACCTATCCCTGCCCACTCCAAAGCTTCCCAAAGATATCCCCACTCAATGGTGTCAAAAGCCTTGGCGGCATCCAAAGAGATAACCGCCAAGTCTTCCCCACCCTTTTGCGGGGTTTGCAGGTGGTAATATAATCTTCTAAGATTAGTCGTAGTCGTCCTCCCCGGCATAAAGCCGGTTTGGTCCGGGTGGATTATTTCATTTATTACCTGGTTGAGTCTTTTGGCCATTATCTTGGCCAAAATCTTAACGTCGTTTGTCAAGAGTGAAATAGGACGATATGACTCAACCTTTCTTGGGTCCTTATCTTTTTTGGGAAGAACTACAATCAGGGCTTCTAACATGGAGGCTGGCAGAGTCCGTCTCTCATATAAGTCTGCATATAAATCCAAGAGTCTTTGGGAAAAGAAGTTCTTATGTCTTTTGTATAATTCCTGCGGAATCCCATCCATTCCTGGGGCTTTACCCCCGGGGATGTCCATTATTGCTAGTTCTACCTCTGTGAGTGTTATTGGGGCATCTAGCATCTTTCTTGATTCGCTTGATAGTATAGGGTGCGCTATTTCTCTAAGGTATGTACGTGTTTCATTGGGGGAATGACCCTGTTGTGTTGTATAGAGTTCTTTAAAAAACTGCCTGAACCTTTCGGCTATTTTAGGAGTTTGTGTGATTAATCCTCCCGCCGTGTCCTCAATCTCTGTAATTATACTCCTTGAACGCTCTGCTTTTGCCAGTCCGGCTAAGTAGCTCCCGGGCCTATCCCCTTCTGCGTATCTAGTATGCCCCGCAAATAGCTCTCTGTACATTGTCTTGTCTTTTAGACACCTACACCAATCCTCTTGGGCTTTCACCCATGCTTCCTTGTCTGCCTGAGTTTTCCCCTGTAGATATTGTTGTTCTAATACCGCGCAAGTTAGCTCTAGGTGTTGTTCTTCTTTTTTATGGGTTTTTTTTAAACTTGCTATCTCTTTTATAAACAGGCCTCTAAGATTGGCCTTAAATGTGTCCCAGATGATCTCTACCGGCGCTGACCCCTGATTAACTTCAAAGAAATTTTGCCATTGGGGTTCTGCTGTATCCCCCACTTTAAAATGAGTCAGCCAGTTTGCATTTAACTTCCAGGGGTTGAAACCCCTCTCCTCTCCTAGGTCCACACTGATCTCAAGCGGGGAGTGGTCAGAAATGCCTCTCGTCAGATATTTCGCACTCTGTATTCGGGGCATCCAGTCCCTTGTAACAAGGGCCAGATCGATCCTTGAGAATGATGAATGAGAACTAGAGAAACAGGAGAACTTCTGTTCCCCTGGATGTCTTGTCCTCCATGCATCCAGTAGACCCATTTCCTTAATCAAGTTTGGGAACCCCTTACACCCTGTGCCACCAGTTCTATTCATCATTCCCTTCCTATCTAGTACTGGGTCAAGTGTGTTATTGAAGTCCCCCATTATTACTACTGGAAGGCCGGGAGACAGAGCCATAAATTCAGCGGCTTTTTTTAGGACCTCGTAATTAAAGGGGGGCGGTATGTATATTGATATAATCAGAAATTCCAGCGGGCCTAGTTTACATTTAATGAAGACATACCTCCCTCCCGGGTCAGTTTGCACCGAAACCGGGGAGAAGGGGATGCCCCTACGTATTAACACTGATACCCCTCTGGAGGCACTTGAGAAAGAGGAATGAAAAGCCCAGCCCACCCAAGCTTTCTTTAGGGAGAGCAGTTTATTTCCTACTAAATGTGTCTCTTGGAGACAAACAATGTCAGCTGCATATTGTCGGATCTGTCTCAAAACCAGTGAACGCTTGATTTTATCATTTAGTCCCCTCACATTCCAAGTGAGGAGACTATACCTTACTGCCACCATAGTTCACAGTTTAGCATCATATAATTCCCGCACAGTGAAGCATTCATAATACGATATTCTACTGGATTTTTGCTTAGTTAACCTGATACCCCAGCCTTCCCCCCTCCCCCCGCCCCCCCACCCTGCATGCCCACCCTCTCTTTTATAAATGACATGCTTCCCTACCAACCCCCCCTCCCATACCCCCTTCCTACCACCATCTACCACCATTGAGGCAATTAATATAATGGCTACGAGCTGGGGGCTCCCTCCTGCTCCTTAGGCCATCATAATTATAGCCCTCCCCATTAGCTGATTGCTCAAGTTTTACTGTATCTAGGAGGAGTCCATCCCCGAGTGGGTCCCTCAGTACCCCAAAAGAAAAAAAAGAAGAAAGAGGTGGCAGACAAAGATTCGTACCCATTTATAACTACCTTCCTCCAGTCTATTATAGTTTTTATACCTATACCGGTAATATACCACAGTCCCGGCCTCTTTGTTTCATACAGGGCAAATATGCATAAAGGAAAAGACAAAATAGGAGAAAACCAAAAGAACCTCCAATATATTTTTCTAGATGTTTTTAGGCCCAGTCATATTCTGGCTATCTGGAGTGCATAAGAGACTAAACTCTTGATATTTTATCAGTGTATGCATATTTTCTCCCCCCTCCCACCCCCCCCCCCCCACCTCCCCCCTCCCCCACTCAGCTACAGGTCCACATGTCTAAAGAAGAATACAGTCCCTTTACCCCCTACAAAAAGTTATCGCCTCACAATACAGGTGTCGTAACACCATATTAATGGAAGGAGGGGGAAGGGAGAGAAGGAGAGAGGAGAGCCAAAAAAAAGGGGGGGGGGGGGGAAGAGAGGGAGAGAAAAAAACAAATAACCAGGAAGAGAGAACAAACGAAAAGGGGTATATATACACTGCTACTTTGCAATATGCCTCGCACAGCTGTTCACATCCCTAATACTTTATACTAGCATTTTGTAATGGGTGAGCCTGCTGTGCTGTGCCGTCTGATCACTCCTTTTTATACAAATTAACTAGTGTCCATTGTATGTTTGCCTGGAAATTTCGAGTCCAGCCAGGCTGCGGCTTCTTTTGGTGTTAAAAAGAATTTTGTGTTGCCTTCATGCACCACCCGAAGTTTAGCTGGAAAAAGAACTGCATACTGAATCTCCAACTCTCTCATGCGCTTCTTGATTTCATAATATTGCGCTCTTTGTTTCTGTACCCCCACAGCGTAATCTGGGAACACTGAAACCCTCATATTTTCCCATAACAAAGGGCCTTTAGCTCTATTCAGTTTTCAGGATTGTGTCCCGGTCTGAGAAGTGAAGTATTTTTGCAATGAGCGTACGGGCCGGTGCTCCTGGGGGAGGTGCTCTCATGGGGACTCGGTGTGCTCTTTCCACCGAAAAATATTTGGAAAAGGCCTCTTGGCCATATGCTTTTATTAGCCAGTTTTCCAAGAAGCTCTCTGGACTTGACCCCTCCGTCTTCTCAGGTAAACCCACGAATCTTAAGTTATTCCTCCGGAATCTCCCCTCCATATCGGTCATTTTGATGTTAATTAACTTTATTTGAGTAGCCATGTCCTCCATTTGTGTTACAAGTGGGGTAACTGTGTCCTCTAGGGACGAAGTGCGATTTTCTACCTCCTTAACTCGCTCTTTAACCCTTTGGACCGACTGACGAATCACGTCCAAGTCCTCTTGGACTTTGTCAATTTTGTTAGTAAGTCGTCCCTCGCTTGCCGCCAGGGCATCAAGCACTTTTTGTATTGAGGAGGCGTTTGGCTCCGCATTAGGGGGGGTGACTGGAGGTGAAATCTCTTCTCTGTTAGGGGGCGTTGGGGTGACTGGTTGTCTAGAGAATTTTGCAAGCTTATTAGCTGCGGCCGATTTCTCTGTTTTCCCCATATTTCCCTACTTCTCCTCCCTCGGAGATATTAACTTTATGGGCAGGGGGAGAGAACAAAAGTGGAGGGAGAAAAATCAAAAAGAAAAAAAAAAAAAAAAAAAAGTACAAGTTTCTTCTCAGTACTCCTTGATTATATATTTTCACCCCTCAGTCTATTTCCCCCTGTGCCCAGCTTTCGGCCAAGTTTGTTGGAGGGTTTAATATGACTTTTAACAGAGGAAAGGAGTGCTACTCACATTTAATGCAGCTCATAAGGATTCGGCACAAGCTTTACCACACTGAGAGGGGTCAAGGCACAGTCCTCCTCCTGTAATTCACGCTTCCTCCTGGCCTCCGGCTTCTGACTCAGACCGTTATCTGCTCGCGGCCTCTCCAGCTCAAACCCTCCCGGCTCCACGTGTCAAGCAGTCACTCCGGCTCTCACCCGGTCTGCTGCTGCCCGACTCCTCTTCCCGGCAAAGGTTAGCTATTGGCGAGGTACTGCGGGGTCTGTGTCTGCTGGAGGCGGTAATTATCGACACCGGCTCTCACCCGGTTCACTGCTGCCCAACTCCTCTTCCTGGTCCAGTTTAGTTTCTAACAAAGTGCTGCGGCGTCTGCTTCTGCTGGGAGCACTATATCATCGGAGCCGGCTCTCACCCGGCTCGCCGCTGCCCAACTCCTCTTCCCGATAGCGGCTAGTATTTAGCCAGGTACTGCGGCGTCCTTTTCTGCAGGGAGCAATGCACTTATGGCTTCTGTCAGCGGCACCCGCTCTCACCCGGCTCGCCGCTGTATAGCTCTGGCGTACGCCGACAGTACTGCGCTCCGACTGCACGTGTCTCTGCCCGCTGCCTTCCCAGCGTCTGCCTCTTCGTCGCGCGGGGAAACACGTCACCTGGTCCGTTCGGCAGTCGCCGCTGAAGGTAAACCAGGGGGGTAGCACTTCTCCTTTTTGTCCGACCGCAGTCAAGCTTCCCTGGGGGGGTCAAAACAGGATATTTGCCTTATCTTGGAGCAGGAGAGAGCAGCGACCTGCGTCTCACTCCCTGCCCTCCGTAGCCACGCCCCCTATCAAATATGAGACATTTTTACACAACATTTTTCATTTGAATTTCTATAACAAAGTTGAGCGACGTTGGCATTTTTAGCGGATATTTTGCACATCTCACAGATATTTACACTCAAAGGGTTAAACCAACCCCATTTCTCTGAAACACTGCAATGGATTGGCTCCACACATCTGTCAGCTGCTTCCCATTACATGAGTGGCATATTGTGACTTTTTACCACCTAATTGTGAGACTGGGTATTTAATTTGCATTCACTGTATGTTTGTAGAGATAATTTCTTTCCTTTTTTACATATTAAGTTATTTATTTTTAGACTTATGTGAAGTTTTGTCTTAAAAGTAATTTTATTTATTTAACACTTTAATTTGAAAGGTTCAACTAGGTTTTGCAGAATTCTTTCTGTAATTTAGAATAAACTGCAATTCAAGAGACTTAACTTTTGGTCATTAAGGTTTTTTCTATATTATCTTTAACCCTTCAAGTGCAATGTTGCTGTGAGAGATCTTCAAAATATCCACTAAAAATTTAATCGTTGATCACAGTGACTTTTCTTTTAGTATAAATAAATATAAATACAGCCAAGTCAATTAATTGGAGTTTAGTTAAATCTTGCACCCAAAGAAGAACAGTCACTGTGAACGACGCAGGCATATTTAGCGGATATTTGAGGATCTCTCACAGCAATGTTGGCACTTAAAGGGTTAAATCAGTGTTTTATGTGTATTGCATAACATTCTATGTAGTCTGTCAGGTAAAGTCAAACAAATGCATATGCAAGTCTGCTTAATTATGACTATTAGGCCCAGGGCACTTTTGGGCCTATGGTAGATATCAAAGCTTGAATAGAGATAAAGTACCAACCAATCAGCTCCTTACTGCCAAACTCTGATTTTGAAAAATGATAGCTGGTTGGTTGGTACTTCTATCTCCCTCCACTTTATCTTTCCTCAAGATTTGATACACAGGCCTCTTTATTTGCAACTATATGTGATGTACTGTAGGTTACCTGCTGATCTATTTGACAACATTATTTACATATAGGATGGTGTCTATAGACAAGCATGTGAAGCCTGAAATTAATGTACTGCAATGGAGTATATGACTAGTACTTGGCCTATAACAGCACACAGGTTGGATGTACAAAAATCTGTAAAATTGTAAAAAAATATTAGTTTTTTGCTAAATATTAAATTTAGCATGATCTTATAGTCCCATAGGGATTAGAAAATGGGTAGTATTATGGTATGCAGTGATTAGATCTACAATGTCTAGGTAGACATTCAAAAGGTCGAAATGGTCAAAGAGTTTGCACTCAGAATATCGATGTGGGCAAAAGGTCGAGAGAAAAGGCAGTGTTTCATACCCTACCATACACTATGGCAGGGTAGCAGAATATAATAGTGTGCAGAGCACAGTGATGCACTGTGCCCAGAAGCATGGCGAGCTTAGACGGTGTCCATACCGACCTATGTCGACAACGACACACAAAAAAACCCATGAATACTCATGTCTACTTTTTTCATGTTGACCTGATCTTGATCTTTTTCTTGCTGACCTTGTGACCATGTCGCCCTTTTGAATGTTGACATTTTGACCCTGGCCTTAGTCCAAATTTCAAGCCTGTTTAAAAAAAAACTAGCTCTTAAACTCAAGTGTGCTGAAAATTCTAAAAATTTTATAGCAATTATGTTTTTAATTAGGGGCTTAAGTATGGGACATTTCATACATAATGGCTGTCTTGAAAAATTGTGGTAAAGCATACCCTATTCCCCCTTTTTTAAATTGACTACACTATTTAAATAAATGGGTTTAAATGGTTTCAAATAAACTTAATTTAAATGCAGAGTGATTTGCAATTTCCCATACAATCATCAACAGACCCTGATTCAAAGTTGTGTATCAAATTCATTGGTAGCCATTGAATCAGTGACCTTTCATTGAATTTCAAAATTGTATGATATTTCAAGCTTTCACATTTAGCAGATGCTTAGCATTGCTTTTGTCATGTTGTTTTTGCAGTGTAATTAGTAAATATTTTCTCACTCTTACTGGGGGATGATTAAATAAAGTGGTCAGACATTGTGTAAGTTAGCATTCCCTGCAATAGCTAGGGTAATTCTGCCATTACAATTTAGAAAGACCATAAAATCTTCATTGTTTGTAGTGCCAGTTAGTGAGCCAGGCCTTGTGTAATTGTACTCCTATATACTTATTATTATTGTGTGCTGTCACCTTCACAGGTCAATCTCCTTGCCTGAGAGCTTCTGCCAAGATGAAGCCAATTGAAGAGGGAGTTGAAGATGACGTCTTTGAACCAACATATCCACTCGCACCTATGATCCAAAGGTTGCCATAAGCACACAGATAACCAAACTACTCAGCTGGAAAAAAGTTGCCTGGAGGAGCAAATAACCTCAAACGATTCCTGTGTGACCAGTTTATGAATAGAATTTCTTTATCTTCCATATAAGAGGGTTTTTTTGCAGACTGTTAGTGTGTTTTTTAAAAAATGATTTGAAAGCTTGAATTTCAAAATTCAATTGTTAAGTGAAACAAGAAGTTTGTCTGATAAGTATAGCATTTCAGCTTATAATGAAAAACAATTTGGTAGTCAGGGCTGGACCTTAATACAGTATAACAATAATGACAATTTTGTAATCTGTAGCAATGCTTGAACTTCTCATCCAGAAAAGCACAATTTAGACTGCAATTGCTTCTGATCCTCAGATGCATATTTATCACAACTCAGTTGTGATAAATATTTTTTGTCCAAATTCGCAATGTCAAAATTGTAATTTTTTTTTTTTTACGCACATCTAATTAAATCCATTTGCCAGGAGATGTTCTCAGATAAAAGTCCATTGTGGTAAATAGCTGGAAGCAGTGTGATAGCGTAATGCTATCACACATCTTCCTTGTTCAGGTACCTGGCAATGCATGTGCAGCTGTTCCATGCATCACTGGGGACAGATGAGGAGGGAGCTGGAGGCATTTTCCTATTGAGGCCAGCTCTGGAATTCTCTGATATCTGTAGCACTCTCTTCGTGGTATAATTGAGGGATCCTTAATATTTGAGTTTGGTACATCAGACAGCTATGAAGCTCTTGAATTCTCTAATATCTACTGCATTCCATCCATGGTACATTTGGGGACCCTTTTTTCTTTTCATTTGGGGACACTTAATATTTTTGGATATATTCCTAAAAATATTTGATAATAAGCCCCCACATCATGTACAATGTGCCACTGCTAATTGCAGTGAATCCATGGAAAAGAATACAGTAGTTCCAAATGCAGGCATTATGAATTTGTTTTATTATTTTACAATGCTTTCAATGGGATAGAACAAATATTGTAATGTTGCAAAAGATATAAGGTTTAAAACCAAAAATTATCAATTCATCAGTCTTCAAATTGATGGAGCCAATGTCTGCTGGAGGTATATTTTACAGGCAAGTCTTTCAATTGCAGTCCTCACACACACTTGCAGCTCATATATTTAGGATTACTTTAATTATACATGGTACTTAGTGTAATAATTGAAACAAAGAGGTAAGCTTCCTGTTCCAGAACCCTCTTTACAAGGCAAAGCAATGCACAGGGACCCTTACTGATTCTCTAGCTGTTGAAGGGGGTGGATGCTTGTGGTGGCTGTAATGTCGGCAGCGTGGGAGGCAGATATCTGCCGGAGAAAGGGTGCTAGTATCATCTTTGATGTGGTGAGAGATGTTTATGGGAATTGCGGATTGCTATCAGCAGCGGCTGTGCTGTCCAGGGAGTGGGGGGAGCAGACGTCTGATGGAGCAATTGGTACTTATTTACTAGCACGGCGCCTGCGATTTTAATTGTATCCATCGGGTCCAAAAAAATCGCATGCGATGCGATCAATGCGATTTTTACATTGGAACCAATGTAAAATGGTCCCTGAGATCCGATTTTACATTGGGCCCAATGTTAAATGCCCCCCAGACCCCAATTTTCATTGTATACCCACCCTGATGGGTCAAATGCCCCCCCATTGTTAACGCCACCCCACGATGAATGCCAAACCGAAGCGTGGCGAGCGGCGGCGGTACACGTCCTCCGACCTTTTCATACCCCCACTATCCACGGCCGCGTGGAGTTGATTTTATATAGTGTGGCGAGCACAGCGAGCCACGAGCCCGAAGCGTGGTGAGCGGATGCGCATTACTTCACAGGTATTACGCGTCCCCTCGCTGCGCTCGCCACACTATATAAGATCAACTCCACACCGAAGTGGATAGTGGGGGTATGAAAAGGTCGGGGGACGCGTACCGCCGCCCCTCGCGGGCTCTCTGCGCTCGCCACGCTTCGGGTTGGTGTTCATCGTGGGGTGGCGTTAACAATGGGAGGGCATTTCACATACAAATTACCCATCAGGGTGGGTATACAATAAAAAATCGGGTACATTGGCCCATTTAACATTGTTCCCTATGTAAAATCGGGTCCATCACATTGGTTGCATTGTATGCCATTATAATGGCATGGCATACAATGGACCCGATTTTACATAGGAATTTAACATTGAGTACAATGCATTCAATGTTAAATCGCGTTGGTCGAATCGCATTCCATTATAATGGCAGGCGATGGACCCGATTTTTTAATTGTCGGAAAAAGGCTAAAAATAGCCCAAAATCGCGTCAGTCGGGTCCATCGCATACCTTAACTTAAGGTATGCGATGACCCACGACGGGCGCCGTGCTAGGATGCTGCTAGCACCATTGCTCAGGACGAGCAATGGTGCTAGCAGCATCTGTGATGTCGGAAGAGGGGTGCTATCTGTGGGTGATGGTTGTTCAGTGAGGTAGAAGGGGCCCTTGGACAACTGCCTATTAAGAGACAGCCAAGTCTGTTTCAGCAGACAGAAATCCTGAAAACATGAACTGTTTTTGGTATGTGAGGTACAAATTAGGTAAACACTTCTTTACATTGTTGGTAGCTAATTTTGAAGATTTGACTATCTAGTACTTGTTAAAATCATACATATTACAGCACACTAGACAGAAGTACAACCAGACACATGACAAATTAATAAGCAAGTCATTATCTACATCTGAAGTTAGCAATTTTTTCCTTCAGTGTGCAATGCAACATTTAAAAATATATTATTGAAGTTCATATTGCTACATATCTGTTGGATGAGTTCCTTCAACAACACCTATTATTCCAATATCACAAAAGATTCAAATCTCTTCATAACAAGATAATATTTGAAGGATTTGTTCTTAAATATTTTTTCTTGTTATACTATATAAATCCATTACACATCACGCTAGTTTTCCCTAGAGCTAGCCATATGGTCACATACTGTTTATTATATGCTGCATCACAAGTCTGTAAATGGCATGTTTGTATAGAAATCTAAGCACAAACCATTATTAAGCTATTTATATTAGAGGATTTAAAGTGACCCCACCTCAGTAAGCCATATCTATTGCACATGTAATAATGAATGCAGTGCTACCATATGTTTCTTTATTCCTATAAAGTGAAATTGCTTATGAGTGAGTTGTCTTATTCTTTAGCTACAATAATATGTATTGTCTATAGGAGACTAATGTTCAGTACAAAATGTGTCTAGTATTACAACAATAATGCCATTGCATGTGTGATGCAGTGTGTGAAAAGCAACAACGCTAAAACCATTGGATATCCTCTTTCGTCCACCCTAATGCAATCAGGCTAAGGAAGGCATATCTGATTTGTTGCTATAGGTAATCAGGCTGAGCACCATTATTGGGAAAATTTAGGAAATTTCCTATGATGGCATTAAAGGGTGCCTGATCATTCACTAAATATTGGTGATTATTATGTGCCAGCTGTAGCCACACAAGGATTGCTGGCTGCTGACATGGCGGAAAAGGAGTTAGCAAATTTTTGCATGCTAACTTGTTGGCTGCTGCACCAGCATGTCACTGTTAAATTGAGAGAGCGGTGTTTGGATATCAGGCTACAGCCAAGAGTTAGGCTTCCCTGTGGATTTTGGGCTGTGGCTATTCCCCATGTGAGACCTGTATACAGATTTTTTTGGGGGGGGTTATCCTATGAGTTTTTGGCACACTTTTGTGTGTTTTACCCAATTATCAAAGTGACCACTGACCTGCTACGGTGAGAAGCATTGGATGGTGGGGCAGTGTTTCGTGTTGTGGGAATCAGCCATGTACAGAACACCATATGTGCATGGACTTTCCCTCCCATCTGCCACATGTTGGGAGATATACTAATGTGGCACACTAAACTTCTCTCATATATCACCAAAGACACATGGTAACCATTTCAATTGGGGTGGCTGTGTTTTGGTTTGTTTTTTTCAAATATTTACCAGTGTTTGAATATCCCTCTAGCTCTGTTCTACAACAAGGTATCGATCCTACATTTTCAGGTCTGTCATTTATATGAAAAGATCCAACAATTTGTCTGACTGACTGCCCAACCAATCATTCTATCATATGTCTATAGGCCCCCATACACTAGTCTGAATTGTCCTAAGGACAAGTCAGACCAGTTTGCCATTGAGAGCACTGTGACTTGGAGACTATGCAAATGCTATTACAACAATTTGGTGACTGTCAGATTACCTGCTGCAACTTTGCCATATTGGGCCAAAATCATGAACAACATCAAAGGCATACCTACTATGTCTAGATATTTACTCTTTTTTTCATTTGTCAAGCCTGTGCATCAACAATACCACCATCTGCATATTCTGTATGCAAATTCAGCAGTTCCAGTTTGCCAATAGGAACTACCATCTCTGTACAGATAAATATCTACTTCTGATAAATTTAAAACCACAATGGCTTGTGGAGTTGTAAATGTCTGGTGTAAAACTTGTAAACAATCATGATTTGGTATTGTTAATGCTCAATATTCAGTCACCACTTCCACAAATGTGCAATTTGCTCAAGTTGCACTAATAGAAGCAGGATTCCAATGGAAATGGTATTCCCATTGTCAAAAAACAAGGTGGAATAAGCCACAGAAAACTGAATGTATTTGGGACACAGACCCCTTGTCAGCACCACAGATAAATATTAAGTGCCATTTCTATTGAAGTTATATTATTTATATACATATAATATAGTTCTTATCCTCTTCCACACAATGGACACATCCATACACAACAGGTGAGGATGCAAAAGGATTAAGTTCAATACATCTTCCAACAATGGTAAGGTTAAACGGTACCATTAAAACCAATTCCCATTATGTAAATTGTGCCACAGAAACATGTGCCTCTTTGTGCTGAATTCATCAAGGCTGTGATACAAAAGAGTTAAATTGTGATTGACCCCCAGTGAACAGATTAGTAGACCTTCAGCAACAGTGTCTAAACATACACTGTAATTAACAATAGACCTTTCAGGATATCTATGAAATTGAGTTACAATAACACTCCAGCTGCACAATACAAATTGCTTAGTGTAATCTGGGATAGGTAGAGGAAAGAAAATTACACTATTTTTGTGGGGGCACTTTTATGGAACAAGAAAATCAGAAACATTTGAATTGAGTAAGGCCTGTAATGGCAAATAAAAAGTAATATATACAGGATTCCAATGCCTACAATAACCACACCTCCCCAAAAATAACATACTTGTGACCTATTTAATGGCATGTTCAAAATAGCTTGTACTCTTTCTACTGAGAGGTGTCTCAGTTCTTGGTTTAAGCAATGAACAAATAATTCACCTGCACTTGATAGGTTTGCAGTTTTGCTTTGGATACTTAACCAGTTTGGTACCACAAAACCAATGAGGTAGAACACAGCAATAACATCAACATCACATATTGGACCAGTACAGAACCACATTGCAGTATGAAAGCTTAGAGGCAATAATGCAGTGCTTGAGGAAAAAAAAATTAGCGCCGTTAATGCAGCCCATGGAAAGTTTTGTTTAATGTACTGTAACCCCCTTTATGTAAAATCAAACCAATATTAACAATCTGGATGCAGTGAGATAGAGAAAAATGCAGAACACATCGGCCCTGATTCAGAGCTGGTCGTAGATTTGCGAAATGTAGCAAAACTGCATCCTCAATCAGTAGTTTGCTTGGACTGCCCAGCACCAGACAAGGCTGATCACGTGATGTGCCCACAAAAAATTGCGGCCACATTGCTTTTGTGAAAGTGATTTTCTACATAGCGCAGTGCTCGCACATGACTTGTAGCTCCCTGGCTGCCTAGACAAGCTGCAAAGCCAGATGCAGGCTGGCCATGGTGTGGGCCACAGCAACTGTGTGTAACATGCAGACGGAGTGGCTAGGACATGCCTGTATTTTCCGGGCCACTCACAGAAAATGATGCATTGTGGTCGAGTTGTCTTCCCTGTTGCTCTTTTTTTTTTGAGGGGGGGGACTCTGAATAACCCCCCTTATTCAATGTAAATGGTATTTGTATCATTATCGTAGCATGATTCTTTGTCACTGGACATTGTGACTGGGCTACTAAATTAATTGCCCATACATCTTGATTGTAAAGAAATTCATGCCATTCCCATTTTATTAATTGAGAAGATGGGCATATTCTTTCTTGTTAAGATAGTGTTTCAACAGCTGTTGGATTACAGGAGAAACTTCCATCTTCGTTTCTTGCTAAAGGAGATAGAATGCACTCCCAGCTTCAAAGTTGCTATAACAGTATAACAGTAAAGTGCTGCGTAATATGTGTGCGCTATATAAGAAACTTAATAAATAAATAAATGCGGTACAGTATGGTAGACATTTGTTGAATTAGAAAAGTTTGAAGGATGTAACTTGTTAAAGAGGCATGCACCAGAAACAAATCATGATCTTCTCTGGCATAGCCTAGTATATGCCATTTAGCATTAAATATATTATATTTCACTATTTACACATTGGGCCTTATTCTAGTTCACTCTTAAAAGGCAAATTCGTTCTTAGCTGGACAAAACCATGTACACTGCAGGGGGCAGATGTAACAGGTGCAGATAGAATTAGATTTGGGTGAGTTATTATGTTTCGGTGCAGGGATACTTACTGGCTGCTTTATTTTTACACTGCAATATAGGTCTCACTTTGAAGAAAAACCCCACCCAAATCTAACTCTCTCTGCACATGTTACATCTGCCCCACCTGCAGTGCACATGGTTTTGTCCAGCTAAGAAGGAATTTGCCTCTAAGAGTGAACTAGAATAAGGCCCATTGTGACTAAGGAAATTAAAGGGCACACTAGTGGCAAAAAGATTAAATGCTGTGTATTCAATGGACCAAAGGTTACTGCCACTGATTAGGTCATTGGGAGTTGCTGTACTATTCCAGAAATGCCAACTGCTGGCTTTGTAGGATTTGACACCGTATAAAGCTGGGAACACACTATTACAATCCTCAGAAGAACACAGATTCTTGACCAACAAGTTTGCCAATTGACCCATTCTCCAAATCATGTTCACCTATTGGGTCTCCTGGTTTTTAGACTTTCTTAAAACTTTCAGGCATGACTGCTGAATAGTTGACCAATTGTGCAGAATATATTCTACTGAGACTTGAGCAGGCAACCGATTACCACTCTTGGCAGCTCTGCACACTATCAGTGTGGTGGCAGTGTTTGATCCAGAGGGACCCTGTCACCATTACCTATTGCTGTGGAATGTGGACATGTGGGCATGGTGATGGGTCTAGACTAGAGGATTCTGTCCACATCAACCAATACTGTATCACATGTGTTTTTAAATTCAAGAAGGATGCAGCAAGCCATGTCATCACCCTGCCCCTTAGACCCAGCTAATATTAGCTAGCACGAAGCAGGGGCAGTCTGATGGTAGAGGAGGAGAGGACAAGAGCTTGAAGACTGAAAATGTTCTGGTGATCAGTGACCGTGCAAAAGAGATTAAAGGACCACCGTCCTAAAGGCAATTAAAATCAAATAAGGAGATGCCATAACTGCAAGCCCTGGGGAGGCAGTGGGCATGCAAAATTGCTTACAGGCCATCTCTCCCCAGTGTGCAGATGGAAAAAGGATGCTTCTGCTGCAAGCTCTGGGAGAAGAAGAGGAGAAAACTCATTACATCTAAAAAAAATTATTAATCCCACCAAGAGGTTTAAAAAGCCAGTAGAAAGATCACCATGAGAGGTGGAATTATTGTACATAAACCAGTCACACCAAATCATGTGGAAATCATACTTGTATTTTCTCCATGGCCACCACATGCCACATTTTATTCAGAGGTTACTGGTGAGAAGGAGAATTAGCGCACTTCCATTCCCTAGCAATTATACAGCAAATGATATTGAAAATATGTAGTGAAAGCTTGTCAGCATATTTATTAAGGCCTTCTAATGGGAAACTAAGGAGAAGAGACCAGGTTGAATTTAGTGGTAGAATAGCATGTATAGGCATGCTCATCTATCTTGGGGGTGGTGGGAGATTAACAAGTTATCAAAAGGTGGGGGGCGCAAACGATGAGTTGCCCTATCCAAGCTGCTGTGTACTAAAGAAGGGTGGTCAAACCCGTAGAGGTGAACAAAACAGATGAATGGTGTACACTGCGCTGATAAATGAATGTGACAGTTGTATTTAGAGACAGGTGCCAATATAAATCAATAAAAACAATTTATTAATACATAATAAAAAATATATAATATATGAATAAAAACTGAGTGGACATGAAAAACAACACTGGATGGCATTGAGTGCTCAAATGGATAGAGCTTTAGGGAGGGAATAACAGTTAGAGATCAGTCCATACGGTACCGTATTTCTTTGGGGAGTGGAAGGTGAGATCCGTTCCTATGGTGCCTTTAGGATGTCCTTATTGTAGTCCCGTTAGATGGGGGGGTCCTGTTCCTAATATGATGGCGGTATGATAAGGGGGTAAAGTTCCCCGGCCAGATGGTAAGGTGTCCACTCCGGTGGACTCAGGACAAATCCTCCAAAACTGGGGTAAAGGACAAGATGGATACCGGGTAGGCTGGTTCGGACTCAAATAAAATCTCCCAATGTTTGTAGTAATTGGTATGGGACTGTGGATTCCCTCTCCTCCACCAACGCGTTTCGCCTGTAGAAAAGGCTTTTTCAAGCAGTGGCGGGGGTTGCCTTGCACAAGCTACGCCCCTGCTATTGAGGTATATTTTTTTTCCACCTAGGTACCTAACAGTCAGCAGCAGACACAGCGTGTTACTGTGAGAGCTGCTCACTGCAATAGAATTGTCAGACATTTGCACACAAAAGTCATTACTGCCTTTAAACAAACTTTTTTACCTCTTTCTTTCCTGAAATTACCATGCATGCCATGGTATGGCAAAAATGTGTAACATGCTGCACTACTGTTTCTACTAAATCACTTTATTATATAATGTGTTTATTATGTATATAGGCTGTGTTTCCTCCTAACTTGTGCAAATAATTTGTATTGCTAAAAAAATGCCCAGTTTGTCCCATAGCTGTGCTCCTGACCCCCAGAGTTTAAACTCTGTTTTGCCACTTTCAGCAAAGGACATCTGGTCACGAAATGTCATTTCAGCAGAAGAGACGCTACTGTATAGCAAAGCGGCTTAACCCTTTGAGTGCCAACATCTTTGTGAGAAATGCGTAAAATATCTGAAAAATATGCCTGCGTCCCTCTCATTGGTTATAGACATTCAAATACAAAATGCTGTGAAAATTAAGATTATATTTACTACACTAGTAAGTTAAAGCATTGAAAGCTAGTCTGCTACCTTCTGTGTTTGTGTATGTGTGAGAAAGAGATGTAGTTTCACTCTCTGCCAGCAGATGGCAGTGTTTTGGAGACTCACGGACACTACATATATATAGATAATGTAAACATTACAGGTCATTATGAGGAATAAAATGGTTTTCTTGGCAATTTTCACACCTATTTTGACAATTTGCCCTTGGCACATAAAGGGTTAAATGAGCTCAGTCCAGAGCATAATTGCCCTCTCCCCCTGAGCATCTCTTTAAATCCCCCACAGCCTGGAAGCTCACTGCACACCCCCTCTGGTAGATAAACATAAGCATTATACTCATGTGCCAAATACCACACTAGCCACATTGCACAACAATTCGCCATGCTACGACATGAATTGTGAGCAGACTGCCATAGGTAGGCTAGAGGAGTGTGACTATGGGCCTTATTCTGGTTGGAGCGGCCGGGCCGTACGCGTACGTCCTGGGTTTTTTTATGATCTGCGCATGCGTACATTCGCTAATGCGCAGGCGCGACCACTCACCAACGCTTACGGACGGGTCTCTACGTGCGAAAAAACCTGTACGCGAGTGTACGGGTATTGGGGGCGGCATAGGGGCGTGAAGAGGGGAGCGGCCGAAATAATGAGGGAAAATGGGCGTAAATATGGGCGTACACGGGGGTGTGCACCAAAAATGAGCAGTGCTACTACCGCACGATCGACTAAGGCACCGTTCATTTCGGACACAAAACAGGCGGCCGCCAACCGCCATCTCAAACCACCCCTACAGATACCGCATGCCAGCGTGCGCCTGAGTTTGCTAATTAACGCTGATTCCTACTCAAACACATACACCTGAATGTAATAAGCAATGCTGCAGTCTATTAAGTCCAAACCATGATTTCACTACCTGCAAGCCACACACAGCACTCAAACACATTGGAAGCTTATCTTTCTATACTTCTCTACATGTAAAGGTTTGTTTAATTTAAGGTAAGAATCTTTTTAAGACCTGCTTATATATGCTAAGGTAGGTATTTGCTAAACAGTTAGACACATTCACTACGTGCTTTCATAGACTTTACACAGTAGCACACTCTCAATCTACACAAGTCGACATGTGTCAACGTGTTCACTCTAATACAAACATAGGTTTTGTATTTAGGATACAATAACATAAACCACATCTAACACCTACAAAGGATGTTTCAGCAATGTTTTAAGCCCATTACCACTATTTTGCACATTAATTAATTCAATCAATTAATTAATTTTCATAATTATAGTTGAAAGGCAAGATTTGCAGGTCCATATATATGAAGGGTATGTCAGCGTACACGGACGTACGCTCACTCTCACGAGCGGTGACATAAGCTGACTTTTCTATTGAAAACAATAGGGACCCGTCCGTGCAAGCTGGCGTACGCTCAGATCTCCGCAAGAAGGCGGTGGGAAGACGGACGAGAGACGTCCGTAAACGGCGGCGTACGCTCAGTTGTACGCCAGTTGTCGGAGTGTAAGGGCTGGCCCGTCCGTGTACGTTGGCGTACGCTCATTTGTACGCCACTCCCCTTCTACGTTGTTTATGCCCGTACGTATGCGGCTGAGTTGTGGGTGGACTTAACCCCAACGGCCGCGTGCGGCTAGCGTACGTTAATAGCGAACGTACGCACGTTTGGCCGCTCCACCCAGAATAAGGCCCTATATCTCTACATGTTCAAGGCTGGTACTAGATTCTTCTGCAGGTCCCCAAGACTCCCACATGTCACCCCCCATGAATTTCCACCTTCTTACCAGATGAGTTCTCTACTTGAGCACCACCTAAACCTATGTGACATAGGGGGTTATTCTGGTTGGTGCGGCCAAACGTGCGTACGTTCCATATTAACGTACGCTCTCCGTACGCGGCCGTTGTGGTTAAGTCCACCCACAAATCTGCCGCATACGTACGGCCAGAAACAACGTCGAAGGGGAGTGGCGTACAATTGAGCGTACGCCAACGTACACGGACGGATCAGCCCTTAGACTCCGACAACTGGCGTACAACAGAGCGTACGCCCCCGTTTACGGACGTCTCTCGTCCGTCTTCCCACCGACTTCTTGCGGCTATCTGAGCGTACGCCACCGTGCACGGATGGGTCTCTATTGTTTTCAATGGAAAACTCAGCGTATGTCACCGCTCATGAGAGTGAGCGTACGTCCGTGCACGCTGGCATACCCTTCACATATATGGACCTGCAAATCTAGCCTTTCAACTATGATTAAGGCAATTAAATGAATTAGTCTAATTGTTATTCAATTATTGTTTTATACTACCTCAATTGTCTACCTTAATGAACACCCTAATAAAAATACATTTAAACCCTCCTTACATGTATATTTATTATGTTCTAATGTTGCATTTTAATCACTATCTATGTGTCCCCACATTGCTGTTACTTTTAGATCAACTTATGTTGATGTTACAGTGAAAACGTTGACACATGTCGACTTGTGTAGATTGAGTGTGCTACTGTGTAAAGTCTATGAAAGCACGTAGTGAATGTGTATAACTGTTTAACAAATACGTACCTTAGCATATATAAGCAGGTCTTACAAAGATTCTTACCTTAAATTAAACAAACCTTTAAATGTCGAGAAGTATAGAAAGATAAGCTTCCAAGGTGTTTGAGTGCTGTGTGTGGCTTGCAGGTAGTGAAATCATGGTTTGGACTTAATAGACTGCAGCATTGCTTATTACATTCAGGTGTATGTGTTTGAGTAGTAATCAGCGTAAATTAGCAAACCCAGGCGCACGCTGTCATGCGGTATCTGTAGGGGTGGTCTGAGGTGGCGGTTGGCGGCCGCCTGTTTTGTGTCCGAAATGAACGGTGCTTTAGCCGATCGAGCGGTAGTAGCACCGTTCATTTTTGGTGCACACCCCCGTGTACGCCCATGTTTACGCCCATTTTCCCTCATTATTTCGGCCGCCCCCAATGCCCGTACTCTCGCGTACAGGTTTTTTCGCACGGAGAGACCCGTCCGTAAGAGTTGTGGAGTGTTCGCGCCTGCGCATTGGAGATGGTACGCATGCGCAGATCATTAAAAACCCCGGAACGTACGCGTACGGCCCGCCCGCACCAACCAGAATAAGGCCCATAGTGTGCCTGATGTTGCTAATCATAGGACAGCCAGTTCACCACTTTCCAAAGCACAGGGTGTCAAAGCCCAAGTAACAGTGTAAACTTTTTAAGGTACTTATGTAATATCTGGGCTCCCGTTTTTCTTATGAGACCGAGTCCCCTCGCGGGGCTCGCTGCTCTCACCACGCTTCGGGCACGGTGGCTCGCTGCGCTCGCCACACTATATAAAATCAACTCCATGCGTAGTTGGATAGTAGGGGTATGAAAAAATGGGGTGCATTTAACATGGGAGCCCAGATAATACATAAGTACCCTTTTTAATGTTTAGGGATATTTAAAATGATGCATTAGATGTATTTGTTTATTACATCATAATACACTTCAACGTATTTAACTGTTAATATATTGGCTTATTTTTGGCATAATTATATGCTGTAATGCAGCCCTTTCATGTCCCCAGCATAGGGCATGCAAACAGTTTTTCAGACTGTTTTTCAAACAAATAAACTGCCACAAGTAAAGACAATAAACAGAAGTGTTCCTGCACCTAAAGAACAGACAGAGGCGTAGCTAGGGTGGAGCCGGCGGAGCACCAGCTCCGGGCACCAACATGTCACCTGGCGCCGGAGCTCTGCCGCCGGCTCCCCCTCCCTGCTTACCCGTTCCCCGCTGTGCCCAGCATCAGTCTGCGCGGCGAGACCGCTCCCTGCTCTGTCTTCCTTCTCCCTGCTGCTGCGGCTGCCTGAGGTAGAGATACAGCCGCTGGCAGGCAGGGGGAGCACCTCTCAGGCTGATGTCGAAAGTGAAACTACAGCCTGAGAGGGGAGAGAGACTGAGGAGCACAATAGCAGCACCGTGGATGGGCTTTCTAAAGTGAGTGGGCACTGGTCTGGCACTGTGTACATAATTATTGATTCATACACTGGCAAGTGTGGGGGAGTACATTTCCCTGCATGTCTGCCTAGGCTGTGCTGGAGGGGATCTGTGAATATGTGACACATGCCTGCTTATGGGGGTGTGGGGGGTCTGTGACTGTTACTGCTACTGCATGTCTGCATTAGACTCACAGACTCACTGTTACAAGTCAGATCCCCTTCCAGCTCAAACCCCCCCCAATAAGCAGACATGTCACATATTCAGATCCCCCAACCCCCTCGCTTTGGGCAGACATATCAGACCTATTCAGATGCTGGAAAAGTAGAGTATATTGGTTCTAAAAACGTTTTTTTATTTTCACTGTACCTGTTCTAGATTTAAATATATTAAATATTAAATTTGGATGTACCATTTTCTTAAGTGGTTTGTGATATAATGTTAGGCCGCGCCCCCTTTTTCGCCATGCAAGGGTCCCACCTACTACAAATTGGGGGGGTTGCGCGAAACATGCTCTTGCTCCGGGCACCGTGGAACCTAGCTACACCACTGAGAACAGAGCGTAATGCATTGTTACTGACCTTACTGGAGCATTCAGTAAAGAGTTTGTTGGACATTAGAAGACACATAGGTGCACTATTATATTAAAGGCAAAAAAAAGGGATTTACCTTGGTTTTTTTTTCACCAAGTTTTTTTTCTTGATCACATTAATTACAGCATCCTCTCCCCCCAAAAAATAAAAAAAACACATTCCGGAGAAACACCATATTCACGATTGAAACCATGAAAATGGGTCATTTATCAGTGATTTTTTCTCCCGCCAAAGTCAGTCACTTTGCACTAGGACAAGCTCATATTATCTTTTACTAAGCTAAAGTATATTAACAAACCACTTTAAGACATCATGACATAATTTTAACTAGATCGGAGCATCTTCACAGTTTTCGTCATTTTTACCAAAAAAGTGAAACTTCAGGCCTCTTGCCAGAAAAGAGGTTGACTCGGATCAAAAAGCTTTTGCACGTTTCTTATTCAGGTCAAGTCACAACTTTCCCACACTAGCCAATTTTGAATTTCTCAATTTCAGTTTTTTCCACTCTTCCCTAATGCGCAGGTCTCCAGGGAAATGGTATGATGACCATTTTCCCAGTGATTTCCCTACTGTGCATGCACAAAATGGTGGGAAAATGTCTGGCAGTGAATTTGCAGAGCTGTAGCTTCCAACACTGTACTCCAGAAAGGTAAGTATAGCATAAGTGGGTGCAGGGTGTGTGGTGTGGGCCTTTGTGGTCCCTGGAGACCATGTGCACTGCACCCATTATACAGTATATATGACTTTGCCTAGCATTCTCCATACTGCTCATCTCTCAGCAGTCATCATACTGTCCATCTAAAGACTATTTTAATTTACAGCAGCAATTGTCAGTCTAGATTAGAGGTCCCAGTTTTTTTTTCTATTAGCAATATCATACTTCCAAAATGTTTGACTTAAAAATGGGAATATTTTAAGATATGGCTAAATAAGACATTTCAAAGTAGGACACAATAATGTTGACAGTAAGACATAGGTTAGGTGATGTCTATTAACCTAATATATATGAGCCCCTATGTAGTCATGGGATAATGGTTCCTAGTGAGATAGCCCTTCATTACCATTGTGTTGCTGTATTATTCTGGTACTGTATTTGCCAATAAACCCAGCTTCCTGGCTGAGGACTCTCTGTGTGGACTAACAGTTCATTTCCCATCTGTTGTGCCCCAATTGTGACTACCATCCCAATAGGCTAGATCAATAAATATTGCATACTGTACATTAACATGACATACACAACATAGATGGTTCTACTATTTTTGGTGACCTCCATTTTCAGGGTTAATTTCCTATTTAAAGGAAATATTTTTTTCTCTTCTGTAAATATGGAATGGAATCACTTAAGCCTGTGTACAGTGTTTCTTTACTTGTACATGCAGAGCTGAACTTCCCATTAGGCATGTGCGGCACATGTTTGGGGAATGGCAGATGGATGCTTGTGATAGTACTGTAATTCTGAAATGTTCCAGTAACTGCAAAATATCCACTGTACTGTACCAGATTCCATCTTGTAAATGTATAGGACATGCAGATATTGCAACTCTAAGCTGTCCTACTTAGTAAACATGTATACATAATATAGGCAGGGGGCAGCCATTATTGTTGTGCCTAGGGGTGCCCTCAACTCTAAATCTGCCCCTGGATACATGTAAGGAAAATACACCAATAGTACACATGTGACTGTAGATTTAGTGAGATATCTAGTAATGGCTGCTCTGGCACATTTCTACAATCTTTGCAAAATAAGAGCTGGTATCATGTGGGGCAGCAGTTACCATGCTTGAGACGCTGCTGTACACAAGTGTTGGAAAGTGTTCAAGTTGGCTGCTAAGCCTGTGTGTGTGTTTTCCATGACTATTTATAGCAACTGGAGAAGGCGTTCTCCAACTCAGCTGACATTGCTGTATTCATAACAGTGGTGTAAAGGAGCCACTTCCATCTGGGGCTAGAGAGGAATTTCATAGACAGTGTGTCATCCAGTTGTCCTCAGGAAGATATCATTGACACTGTCAAAGAGTAACAGTAGAAATGCATTGCACTCATAATACTGAATTGTCATATAAGAATAGCTTGGTTTTTGTGATCTTTTTGGGGGAACAATGAACACTTATGGCAGTCTCCCAAGATAGACATTTTATTTTCCCAGTTAGTTATTATAACGGTTCGGGAAATAGGTGCTGCTCTACTCACCATGTGACACTTGCTGATGATGGCACTGCTGAATATGTGTTACACCCAGTCGCACATTGATTAATGATCATGATGCTGCTGTATGTCAGCGTATTCTGCTGCCTTAGACCATCTGTGCAAAGTACTGATTTTCAATACTTTGTTCATGCGAAGAACCCATTCTGCATGTGCATAAATGACTCTTGTGCCATTATTAGAATCACATTGATTGACAGTCTCCTGCCATTTTTGGGTAGCAACAGATTTCTGGCCTCTGAAATGGGTGGCTTGCGTGACACCATGGGTGCAACAAGCTGCCCGGTGGATGGTGCATTCTAGGGCCCAGCTCGGATCACTTGTGCAGAAGAAGGCATCTGCCATTGAAGCAGCAGTGATACCAAATCCAACCTCACCAGAATGGCCCCCACTGACACTGCACTGCTCTTATGTCTGTGCCCACATGTACCAGCAACCGATTTCCAAAACCACAAATGCCACACAACTGGTGGGATGCAATGGTGCCAATGCGGTATGCTGGCTTTACTCTGACACAAAACCATGCCTTACCCCTCTAAAAGAGCATCCAAGTTCTGATTCTAGAGCACTTTGGTTCACACTCACCCTACAACTTTTGCAGCGCAGGGTAATAACATTGAGTTTCCGCCTACTCTATAGTGCATCCACAGAGTGGTCACTGACACCTTATTGCCAACCTGCCTACTCTCTCTAAATTCTTTGTGGTGCCTTATGTTTATGCGGGACATAGCTCTAAATAAAAGGATTCACAGGTTATTCCTTACCATTCATTGCTCCATGTGCTGACATAACCACCATTTTGGGGTAGCCATTACATCATATTCAGAGGTAGAACACAGAGCTTCACTTGTATTGTGCCCCTAAAATGTATATGTTTTTAAGTAATTAACATTTTGTGGTCTTTAAGTGTGGATTTTATAATCCATATGATTTTATTGCAACATTGTTTCTTCATAAATGTAAATTTATATTTTTTTGAATGGAAAATGCTCTCTCTCTGCTTAAGTGTTTCATTGTTTCTGGTCATTAAGGAGTATAGCATTAAGTTAATGCTGCTGTTTGTGAATTGTGTATTCTGTGCCTAATTGTGTATATGTAGGTGTGTTTTGTATGCACGCAGGGGCGGATTGGCCCACCGGGAAACCGGGACATTTCTGGTGGGCCAGCCAAAACTCTTTTAAAAAGGGGCCGGCGGCAATCCCCCTGGGCTGGCTGGGCCATGGGTAGCGGCCGCAGCACTTTGCCCAAATCCAAAATGGGCGCGGGAGGCTGCTGCGCATGCGCGCACAGCACCTCCCAGGGCCTTCAAGCGGCACAGCACCAAGCTCCCAGAAAGAAGCAGCAGCAGGTGAGCCGCCCCCAAAGCCCCCCCCCCCACGCACGTTACATACCGTCGTCACACACACGACCCCCCCCCTCCTCCCGGGCCGCAATGAAGACCCAATCCGCCCCTGTATGCACGTAGTGCAACATTTACTGTACACACTTATTATAACTGCTTTATTTCAGGATTTGGAATTCATTGTCAGAAAATAAATATATTTAAGAATGGACCTTTTTTAGCGGAGAAAGTGATCAAGGGATACAACCATTAACTATAATGATAATGTATAATAGGAGGGCTAGTAGGATAAATATCAGCCAAGGGTGCAAGGAATGCTTGAGAGGGGATACTATACTATTATTTTTAATTATATGTTAAACTTGATGGACTTGCATCTTTTTTTAACCTCACAAACTATGTAAATATGTAGAACGAAGCAAATGTGATATGTCAGGCACCAAAGTGTTAAGTTAAATTTTTTTTAAATATACAATGAAGCAAAATAAAAACAAGAATAAAACTGGATTCTTACCCCTAAGGGTATTTGGAGCCTGTAAGGATGGTGTTATGACAGGGATGCAGTCCAGAAGTGCACCCTACCAGGCTCAAAAAAAGCCTGCACAGGGTAAGTCCAACAGGTAGGTTGTGAAATCACTGCCAACGCATTTTAAGCATCTAGTGCTTTTCTGGAAAATTGTACTTCAGCCCTGGAAGATACGGTCACACCTCTATTAGGGAAGAATGTTGGGTCACGCAGCCGAGGTTTTGCAGGCGGGATTCAATGTCCCGCCTGCCAAGCGTCGAGAAGGGGGGGTGGCCGTGAGAAGCGGCCGGGAATCCGCGAGCTGCAGCTGAGAGCTCGTCAATTCCTGGCCATTCTCAGCAGAACGTGCCCGTCTGCTTGTGAAGTCGGGAACGTTCTGCTGAGATCCCTGTTCAATGCTGTCGAGGAAGACAGCATTGAATAGGGCTCCACCGCCATTTCCCCCGTCGGGAATGGCGGCAGGAGATCGAATATTCCCCAAAGAATAAAGGACAAATAGACTTTAGAAAAACCATACTTTATACTGTATATATTAATTTGGCTAGATTGTAAGCTTGCAGCAGGGCTCTCCTACCTCCAAGTCTGTCTGTTGTTACCCAGTTTGTTTTATCACTGTCTACCATTGTAAAGCACAACGAAATCTGATGCGCTATATAAGAAACTGTAAATAAATAATATAAGAAAATAAGGAATCTCGGAGACAAAGGACACAGCACGTCGGATATACAATAATCTGAAATGGTATTTACTTGATTGGTGGTGCAATCGCACTTTGTTTTTTAGCCTTAATTGGGTACTTATGTATTATCTGGGCTCCCATGTTAAATGCACCCCATTTTTTCATACCCCTACTATCCAATTACGCATGGAGTTGATTTTATATAGTGTGGCGAGTGCAGCGAGCCACCGTGCCCGAAGCGTGGCGAGGGTACGCGGTGTCATAAGAAAAACGGGAGCCCAGATATTACATAAGTACCCTTAATTGTTATATAACAGCTGAAAAACTGTCATGCCTATCAATCTGTTATCATCTGTTTATTAAATGTAAAATACTAAAATAAAGATGGAATTAAAAAATAAAAACAATCATAACAATCATTCAGTAATTTTACAGCACTTATTGACTAGGAGCTTTCAACAGTATTCACAAAAGGGGCATAGAGCACAATTCCAACCCATTTCTATATTTTTTATTACTGCACACCAGGAGAACAGTCCTCAGGTATTAGCAGCATGCCTCACACAAATAGAGAGTAGGCAAGCAACCACAATTTTTATATTTGCTATCATTGTAAACAATGCCAGGCACAGCAGCACCCAATTTCTCATATTGCCTCTCTCACTATCCCATATACTGTCTCTCTTTCCCCATCTTTTCTCTCCCTTTTTTATCCCATCTGTCTCCTCCTCTCTTCTTAGGTCACGAACTGCCGGACAGTGGCCACCTACTTATCTTTCTGTTTTCTGAATGATTACTTTAGAACCTCAGGACCCCACACTGTGCATGTTTTGCAGGTCTCCTCACAGAATCACAAGAGATATAATTATCTCTACCTGTAGATCTTTTAAAATGTGTCAGTGCAACCTGTGAAACAGGGTCCTGAGGACTAGGTTTGAGAACCTCAGCTTTACAAAAATCAAACTGTCACAATCCGAGTGTTGAAGCAAGCTCTCTTACCGGCTACGTGTCTGTGCAGGCTGAGCTTGCAATTCAGATCCAGACACAGCCTGCATCCTGGGCGCTATGCATCTGTCCAGCAGTCATCTCCCGGTTCCTGCAGTGCGGCTAAGTCCGCGGCTGAGCTGCATCTCGCTCCCCTCCCGCTGAGTCACAGTATCCAGTGCCCGGCAATCCCACAGTCCACCGCCATTGCTCCCAGCCACAAGCAAGGTGGGTACAAACAGACTTTCCCGCCATAGCCTGACATGGGGGCTGCTATGCTCCTTTCAGTCACATGTCAGTCTGAACCAATCCTGTGCAGTCTAAGCTCCCTGTCATACATACCCAGCCAATCCTGGCCTTCCAGTGGGTATAAGTATGCTGGGAGCCCACAGACTGATGCTAGTGCTTAATTTGTCAATTGTCTCCTGTTGGTGCAGTTGTCTCTCTCTGCTGTTGTTTGATTCACTCCAGGTATTCCAGCTCCTGTGACTGTTTAGGTATTCAGCTCCTGTGATCAAGTGTCCAGCCTTGGGCATTCACCTCATATAAATATAGAATTTAATGGCAGATAAGAACCACTTGGCCCATCTAGTCTGCCCCTTTTTAAACATGTTCCCTCAAACCATATTTGATCCTTATTTTTTTGTAGGGATATCAATATGCCTATCCCAAGCAAGTTTAAATTGTATTTGCCTCTACCACCTCTGATGGGAGGCTATTCCACTTATCTACTACTCTTTCTGTGAAGTAATTCTTCCTCAAATTTTCCCTGAATCTTCCTCCCTCTAGTTTCAGTGCATGTCCTCGTGTTCTGCTGCTCCTCTTCCTGTGAAGAATGTCTCCCACCTATACCTTGTTAAAACCCTTGATATATTTGAAAGTTTCTATCATGTCCCCCCTTTCCCTTCTCTGCTCCAAAGTATACATATTAAGATATTTTAGTCATTCCTGGTACGTTTTGTGATGTAGGCCATGCACCATTTTAGTTGCCCTTCTTTGTACGGTCTCTAATGTATTTGTATTCGTCTGGAGATATGGCCTCCAGAACTGAACACAATACTCTAGATGAGGTCGTACCAATGACCTATACAGTGGCATTATTACTTCTTTCTTTTTACTGCTGATACCTCTCCCTATGCAACCAAGCATATGACTTGCCTTCTTCATTGCTTTGTTACATTGCCTACCTGCTTTTAAGTCCCCTGAAATAGTGACACCTAGATCCCTCTCTTCCTCAGTAGTTTCCATTATAGTGCCATTTATACTATATTTAGTCTTTGGATTTTTGAGACCCAAGTGCATCATTTTGCATTTTTTGGCATTAAACTTTAGTTGCCATGCTCTTGATCATTCCTCTAATCTACCTAGATCCTCAATCATTTGTTTTACCCCTCCTGGTGTGTCTACCCTGTTGCATACCTTTGTGTCATCTGCAAAAAGGCACATTTTACCCTCAATTCCATTTGCAGTATCACCAATAAAGATATTTAAAAGCACTGGTCCAAGTACAGATCCCTGGGGTACTCCACTTGTAACCTTTCCCTCCATTGACTGTACTCCATTTACTACAACTCTCTGTTTTCTGTACTCCAACAATGCTCTTATCCATGCAACTATCTTAGAATCCAATCCCAAGCTTTCAAGTTTATTTAACAGTCTGCGATGTGGGACCGTGTCAAAAGCCTTACTAAAGTCTAGATAAGCTACATCTACCTCAGCAGTTCTCAGCCTAGTTCCAGTGCATTCGATGTTCCAGCCATTGTTCCTGACTCACTCGATGTTCTAACCATCCTTCCTGTGCATTCGATGTTCCAGCCATCATTCCTGACTCATTCGATGTTCTAATCATCGTTCCTGTGCATTCCATGTTCCAGCCATCATTCCACATCTCATCTACAGGAAAGCCACAGTAAAGTATTGCTCACACTGTGCGGGGTGTAGTCCCCATCAAGGACTTCATCAGTGCCTGGCACTGCATCTCATATCACCTGACCTCCATTGTACTACAGTATTTGCATATTCTACTGCCTGCCATATACAACCTTCCTGTCATCCGTAACACCAATAAATCTGGTTGTATTTTCACCTTGCCTCCTTCCTGCCTCTGGGTCGCGCAAGTGAATGTGCAAGGGTCTCCTAAAGCCTCCCCGATTTCTATATCGGCCCGAGTCCCCACCAGAGGTCTTCGTCACTGAGACTCAGACCTCTGGTGTGACACAAACATTTGATTTCGCCAACTAGTTGGAAGGACTGTTTTTTTCCATAATAAATTTTTTTATTAGGTCATAAGAATAAGTCATACAAGAGAGTGGTATATGAAACATGGTACAGACTTACATAATACATGAACAAGTATATCACCTGGTACAAACGGTCAAGTAGTACGTTAAGAGGTAGAGGAATCTATACCTGCGCAGAGGCTTTGACCTGTGTTATTACAAAGTATATAAGATAGGGAAAGAAGAAAGGAGGAAGAGGAAGAGGAGAGAAGAGAGGAAAGAGAAAAACAAGACTTAAGAGACACGATAGGGGGGGGGGGGACACGTAGCAATATAAATAACATTACAAGGGTTAATTCAAGTACTGACCGATATTCTTGCGTATGGGGAGGGGAAGTCAGGGTATCCCCATCCCATGTATCAACTCTACCTAGGGTGATGCCCCGCGCTTCTCTATACTCTGCCCATTTGAGCCATTTCAGATGGATCGAAGACGCTGATGAAGTGTACTTAGCATTCGTCGTTTCATAAAGGAAGTGATTATGTACTTTACTGATTACTTGGCTAATCAAAGGAATCTCTATCGACTTCCATAGACGTCCTATCGCTGCTTTTGCAGCTACCAGAATGTGCCTCGTAATGTACAGATCCCCTCCCGAGAGTATTTCGGTGTAGTGAAGAAGTGCTACTAGTGGGTTCAGATGTATCTGGAGTTTAAGTACAGCGTTAATAAGTGAGGACACCTCTGACCAAAAGGGAGCAAGTAGCGGGCATTGCCAAAATATATGCAATAATGTGCCTACGCTTCCGCACTTCCTCCAGCACAGATGGGAGACATTTGGCCAGATGGCATGTAATCTAGTCGGGGTGAAATATGTTCTATGACAGAGTTTGAAAAACATTTCGGCGTGCTGGATGCATTTAGACATACTGAAGCCTGAATAGTAGACAGCGTCCCATACTTCCTCACTAAGGGATATATTAAGATCTGCTTCCCACTTGATCTGAGCAGGTAACTTTCCCTTTTTTGTTACGGAGATGAGATAGTTGTACCATCGTGAGATACCCTCTTTGTGCGTCTTATTGTTAAGTTTGGAGGTGAAGAACTTGGGGGCGGGCAGTACGGAAGCCGGTCCCTCTCGGTTGGCCATAAGCCAGTGGCGGATTTGTAGATATTTGTAAAACTCGTTCTTAGACAGCCCAAACTTCTCTCGAAGATCGGAGAACTGCTGTAAAGAGTCCCCCTGCATTAATTGTCCCAAAGTGGATATCCCAGCACCAATCCATAAATCCAAATTTAGGTTGGGGATAAATTTAGAGATAGCAACCAGAGAGATCTCCATACTTGGCAAGCTTAACCCACCTATGCTATCGAGCACCCCAGACCACACCTCCAATGTCGTCCTAGTTGCTGAGCTTTGCTCCGATCTGTTCGGGATGGCCCATAATGGGACCCAGAGCAGATCTACCAGCGGGACATTGAAAGCTAGCGAACGCTCAAGGACTACCCACGGCTTCGGGATCTGGAGTCATACCAATCTCCGGCCTGACTTAATAGGCACGCAGCTCGATATTTCTCCACATACGGGAAACCCCCTCCCCCCAGGACCTTTGGTAGGGCCAGATATTTTTTGGACAAACGGGGTCGTGACCCCTTCCAGATATACTTAGTAAAAATAGTGTTGATTTTGCACATTAAGGACCTGGGAGGTTTCCTGGGAATTGAGCGAAAAAGATAAAGGAGTTTAGGGAGGAGGATCATTTTGGATGCCGCCAGCCTGCCCATCCAAGAAATTTCATGTAGAGACCATTCCGCTATAAGTTTTTGGAAGGAGCTGACGAGCGGCACAAAGTTACACTCCATCAAGTGGGCATCCCTAGTTACTAACACTCCCAAGTATTTAATTGCTCTTCCTTGCCATGCGTAGCAATACTGGTCTTTCAGTCGTGTCACTTCTGCATCCGGTATGTTCAGTGGGAGGGCCTCTGTCTTGGTAGTGTTAAGTTTATAGTAAGATACAGAGGAGTACGCTTCTAGTACTTCATGGAGGGCGGGCAAGGATGAGTCTAACTTTTGAAGGCAAAGGAGGACATCGTCCGCAAACAGACAGATTTTATGTAGGATTTTTCCTATAACTGGCCCAATTATTCGATTATCCGACCTGATCTTCTCTGCAAGGGGTTCTATAGCTAATACAAATATAAGTGGGGATAATGGGCATCCCTGCCTAGTTCCATTTGTTATCTGGAAGCTATTAGAGAGGCAGCCGTTCACAAACACCTTCACGGATGGGTGAGAATAGAGAGCAAAAATTGAGTCCATCATTCTCCCTTGAAATCGAAAACGTACAAGCACCTCCCTCAGATACCCCCAGTGAAGCCTGTCGAATGCTTTCTCCGCGTCTAGCGAAAGCAGTAACAACGGGGAGTGGGTACGTTCACACACTTCAACTACATTTAATACTCTACGTGTGTTGTCCGGAGCCTGCCTGCCTGGCACGAAACCTACCTGGTCAACATTTACCAGGGAGGGGAGTAAAGGGGCCAGCCTACTGGCTATCAATTTTGCAAATAGTTTCAAATCCGTATTTAATAAAGCAATGGGTCTATAATTCTGGACTGCTGTAGTAGGCTTCCCAGGCTTAGGGATGGTTACTATCCTAGCCTCAAGCATTTCACTAGGGAATTCCCCGGCCTGGGAGGCCTTGTTGAAAACTTGCAATAGGATCGGGCTTAACTCTGACTTAAAACATTTATAAAAATTGGATGGGTACCCATCGGGGCCAGGGGCCTTGTTGTTTGGCAGTCCCTCGGTCTCCACCTCAGACAAGGACCAGGGGGCGTTGAGGGCTCGGCAGGCTTCGGACTGCAACACAGGAAGGTCTATATCGTCTAGGAAGGAGGTAATGCCAGCCTCCGATGGCTGAGGGGTGTGTGGGTCTGCTCTTAGATTATACAGTTTAGCATAATAATCCGCGAAAGTGTCTGCTACTTGGAATGGGTCAGTAACCCTAGCACCCTTAGAGTTTATTAAAAGGTCTACTCTTGCCTTAGCTCTTCTGCCCCTCAGTTTTATGGCAAGTAATCTGCCCGCCTTGTTACCAAAGAGGTAGAAGCGTTGATTTAATTTGGAGATATTTTTTTGTACCTCCCGAAATGATGCTGCATTAATCTTATCCCTGACTTGCGCAAGCGCTGTATAAATGGTCTCATCAGAGGGGTTCTCCTTGTGGGCTACTTCTAGTCTGGCTAGTTCTTCCTCCGCCTCCAACATTTCTTTTACCTGCGCTTTCTTTGCTCTAGCCGCAGCCTGTATTGCAGTACCTCTCACAACAGCCTTCAGGGCGCACCAGTGTGTGAGTATCCCAGTATCGTCTGGGCTATTGGTAGTGATATACATGGATAGGGAATCTCGGATAGAGTTCTTAGAGTCAATTTGAGTCAGGGCAGTGCCGCCTAACCGCCATGGGCCCGGGGGGGTCTTAAATGAGACTAGGTCCCACAACAGTCGTACCGGGGAATGATCAGACCAGGTAATAGGGAGTATGTCAGCTTTACGAATGGATGCCAAGGTCCATTTGTCGGACAGAGCAAGATCTATCCTCGAGTACGACCGGTGGGGATGCGAGAAAAAGGAGTAATCCCTCATGCCCGAGTGTCTAGCACGCCATACATCATAAAGGTCAAATTCTTTAATAAGCTGTTTGAGTTTCCTTGAGTGGTCAGGGGGATGGGATATTCTATAACCTGGTGGGTGAGATCTATCCATAATTGGGTCTGGAACCATGTTGAAATCACCTAATAGTAGTAGTGCACCCTTAGCATACTTCTGTACAGTAGAGAGGAGTCTTCTAATAAATGTAATCTGTCTGGTGTTAGGGGCATAGCAGGAGACCAAAGTGGTTTCAACACCCTCCAGGTGGCCCACCAGGATTAAGAATCTACCCTCTGGGTCGGCATACTGTGAGGAGATATTAAAGGAGCAATTAGCAGACGCCCGCCTTTTTGTGGGGACCATTTGCGGTATAGCATTGGTGGAATCTATTATTGAAGAATCTAGGCGGGGCTGATCTAATAAAGTGTGTCTCCTGTATGGCAACAACATGAGCTTTCTGCTTATGAAAATAGGCCAATGCTAGTTTCCTTTTTTGGGGTGAGTTCAAACCCTTAGCGTTCAAAGATATAATATTAATCATTTATAAAACTTCTAAAACAAGCAAATGATCGCATCAAACTATGGTAACCTTTGCATAGTAAAAAAACGCAGTTGTAGGAGAGAGCTACACTGAATAAACTAACCGGGGGACAAGACACATGAAGGAAAATAAAGATAAAAGGGAATAAAGAGATAGAGAAAAGAATCAGACTGGCGACCCCAGGGGGGGTCGTAGTGAGGGACCTGTCCGAGGCCACCTCAACCATGATATGTAACTTGGGGGGTAGTGGACATAAACCCCGTCACCCCTCAAAAGACACATACATATATAGTAAAGCAACTAATAATCCTAACTCTATGTAAAACTCAACATTAGCATATAATATGAACTAGGACGAACATGAGCCACAAGGGCCTAAGTAACATTGATAGAACCCTGCACGGCGAGGGCCCGACCCACTTCAAGATAAGGTTGTCGATCAGACAGAAAGGCATATTTGGGGTACGCCGGGCCATCCGCGTTAGGTTCGTGGAGGGCCTTAAGGGCCCACATACAAGCAGTAAGTAACCGTGACATTGTAAACAGAACTGTAGAGGATGCATACTTCCCTCCGAGCCATCCGACTGTTCTCCTCTACAGACATATTAAGGGTAATTGGCTAGTCTTCCATAGCTGGTAGTGGGAGAAAAGGAGGGAGCGTCCACTGGGAGTAGATATGAGCGCAGCCGCATCCTCCGGCAGCTTAAAGTACTAAGGCACTCCGGAGCTACTCGACCGACGACCAGTCCTGCTGAAGTCGCCGATTTGGGGAAGCATCCGGGGAGATATCCTGCAACCTCCACTTGGACAACAGTTTCATGCCGTCCTCCACAGATGAAACAGCGATTGTGGAGCCTTCTCGTTGTATTAACAGACGGGTCGGGAAGCCCCATCTGTATATTATATTAGCTTTACGTAGGGCCATTGTGACCGGCATGAAAGAGCGTCTTTTGAGAAGTGTAGCTCTTGAGAAGTCTCCAAACAGCTGAAGGGATACCATGGCCGCAGTAGAGTCAGCAGAGGGTCTTGCAGCTTTGAGTAGGGCCTCTTTTATGTGGAAAAAATGCACTCTCATCAGAACATCCCTAGGGACCCCCTCTGGGGCCGACCTCGCCTTGGGCAACCTGTGTATTGCGGTCTAGTAGGAGGTCAGCAGAGGACGCTGAAGGCAGTAGCTTTTTAAAGATGTTAACGACATAGTCATGGAGGCTACTGTTGGAGATATTTTCTGGTATACCTCGCATCTTAAGGTTATTCCTCCGTGACCTGTCTTCCATGTCGACCAGCTTCTCACGCAGGGCTGCCACCTCTTCTTCCAGGGCCGAGTGGGAGTCTATGAGGACGTTGTGGGAGCCGACAATTTCGCCCATTTTAGTTTCGAGCACGTTCGTGCGCTCCCCCAGTTCATCGACAGAACGTTGGCAGGTCTGTAGGGAGGTTCTGATTTCGGTTGACACCTCTTCTTTCATTTGATTGAGTAGCAGCTTAAGGGTCCCAACCGTTAACGCTGCGTCGTCTGGCACCTCCATCTCGACCGATGGATCCTGGTCGGCCGCAGGGGGAGAGGGTGAGGTAACTGGGGCAAGTGCGGAGGTGGATGGAGAAGATGTTTTGGAAGGAGTCCCCGGTTTACCTCCCAGATTCTTGGGAGATGGTTTGAAAAATGGTACTTGGGAAACTGGTTTAGATACCTTGTTTCGTTTGGAGGGCATGGTCGGTGGACGTATCACAGAGACCAAGCTCAGTCCCAATAGGGGGCAACCAGAGACCTCTGCGTACTCTTATTCTGTGGGCTCAGGGCTTATAGCTCGGACTCATAGAGAGGGCAGAAGCTGCTTGTTCAGCTGCATTATGATATGAGGGGTGAGTGGGGGGCCTTCAGGGTCAAAACATCATTTGCTCATCTGGTGTAGGCAGGTGAGCTACCAGCACTGCCAGGAGGGCGGCCGCGGGCCTTGGCTTAGGGCTCAGATAGACAGCAGCTCCAGACCTCGATCCTGCATCAAGTAAGGGTAGTGGATAAGCTGCCTTGGAACAACAAGGGGAGTTAGCCCTCTCTAGATCTCCCAGGGGTCACAAGCCTCACAGTGTCCGATGTACCCCAGCCCCCAGCTACAAGGAGGCTTCACTGACTGATAAAGCACAGGGTCTGTGTTAGGGTCTTGCCCCAATAAGAGTGCAAACCTGGGTGAGAGGCAGGGGAGCAAAGCCTGTAGTAGTACAGCCTGCAGCAGCTGATGACACAGTGAGAGCTGAGGCTGCGATCCAGCGTGGGGGAGAGAGGCAATCAATATGTATGGCTGGATGCTTGTGTGTCCCTGCAGCCCCCGCAAGTATCTACAACACTGGGGGGAGAAGTAGGCACGCTCCCCTCCCCAGTTGGGCTTATGCCGCTGTACCTGTGGCCGGCTGCTGATTTTGTGCGGCTCCTGCTCCCAAGATGGCGGCCGCCAATCGCGGGTGTCTCCCGGCCGCAAAGCTCCAGGCTTCCCAGGCTGGAGGGGTCTCAGCGTGCTGTACCCCCGCTCCGGAGGTTGCTGTGCTTCCCGGTGACAGGAGGGGGTAGGCGCCGGACCGGGAACTGTCCCCCGGGAGGCGCCGGTCTTCACAGCGGCGGGCAGCAGCTGAAATAGAGGTCCCGGCTTCCTGCAGACGGGCAGGCCGCAACCCGCAGGAATGCAAGCAGCACTCCCCGGCTCCGCGGCGACCACCCGCCCGCTTCAGGAGTGGAGTACCGGTGGGGTAATGTAGGGGAGAGGGTCCAGGGGTCACTCAGGTAGGCAGAAGGGGTTAATATAAAGGTTGTAGGACAGGAGCTGAAGGGAGATGCGACCGCTCTCCTGCTCAGCTAGGCCACGCCCCACCTGTTTTTTTTTTATTTAAGTTGTTCACCATGTGGGAGCAAACGGCTTATTCCAGGCAATTGGTATTGATCATGGTTATTTCCTTACTTTAGATCAGGGATGTGCAACAAGCGAACCTCCAGATGTTAATGAACTACACATCCCAGCATGCCTTGCATCAGTTTCACCTTGGCCAAATAGCAAAACTAAGGCAAGGCATGCTGGGATGTGTAGTTCATCAACATCTGGAGGGCCGCTTGTTGCCCACCCCTACTTTAGATCATGGGTCTTCAAACTGTGGCCCTCCAGATGTTGTGAAACTTCATGTCCCAGCATGCCCTGACAGTTTTGGCATGCTCTTATAGGAAAAAATGTGGCAATGCATGTTGGAACATGTAGTTTCACAACATCTGGAGGGCCACAGTTTGAAGACCCATGCTTTAGATAATTATTAAGTTCTCACAGTCCTGGCAGCGGTTTTGTCATCTTGTGCACATACATAGTTTAAAAATATTCTTTTAAGCCTTCCTACGGAAAAGGAAATTAGTGGGATCATCTGCTAAATATATTGGAACTCTGAGACTTTCCAACTCTGCTTTCCAATTTGCTAAACTTGTTATATTTCTCATGACAATACATCTTCCCTTATCAATTTCCCTAGAAAGGACCCTTTGCAGCAGTACCTGTTGGAGATGCCCCTTATCGTCACTTGGTAAATTTGAACATTCACATCAGTCCCTGCCCCAGATGAGCTTACAATCTATATCCCCTACCACAGACATTCTAGGGTTAATTTTTGTTGGGAGCCAATTAACCTACCAGTATATTTTTGGATTGTGGGAGGAAACCGGAGTACCCGGAGGAAACCCAAGCAAGTACGGGAAGAATATACAAACTCCGCACAGTTAGGGCCATGGCGGATATCGAACCTATGACCTCAGTGCTGTGAGGCAGTAATGCATATGGATAACATATCTCAATCTGGCTTAATATCTGATTTTTGTGCCAATTAAAGGTATTTCAGGTAGCATGAGATGAGACATTCTAAACTGTTCCAGATATGTTATTAGTATGAATGTCTTGTCCATACCATGAAATGTACATTAAATGCATCATCGTAGTGTGCACATTATAGAATTCACTATGTAGTAAAGAGTGCTCTCTAGTGGTGACACTTCATAATTACATGTAGAACTCAAGTATCTAATGTTTAATCTTTCTGGTGTCAACATGCAATAAGCACATATTCATGAAAAATAACCAAATATCATTGAAGAAATAAATAGAACATTTGCATTAAAATGTTTAAAGAGTATGAAATACCTTAAAGAAAAGGTGCAGGAGTAGCTGAGACAGCTCAGTAGGTTGTCTCCACAGCGCCTCTATGTCAGGATTATTATTATTATTATTAATAATAATAATAATAATAATAATATCTAATCATGATAGCAATGTTATTTATATAGCATTTATCTCTTAATATTAGTCAAAGTGCAGTACAATTGCATCTTAAAAGGTCACAAACTACATAATAGACTTAAGTAATAACAGATTACAGAAAAAAGTAATTGCATTTTTTTTTGGTTAGCTGACATCAGTAAAATACATAAGTAAATATGTGAGTCTTGATACTGTTTTTGAAGGTTTCTAGAGAGATCTCTTGAACGGAGTGAGGATGTCAAATCCACAAAACAAAAAGATCAACACCTAAATGAAGTACCATGATGGAGTTTCACTTTCTAGGCACTGCTATTAAAGACCTTATGAGTAGCACTTCACAAGGTGAGTATGTGGTAAGTATACTGTATATTAATACAATTTATTTAATTTACATTCTTACATATTTGTGTATATTTATAGATAGAGAGATAGACGAGGCTGGATTGAAAAGTAATGCCTTCATGGCTATAACTTTTTTATTTGTGAACGCATTTGAGTGTACAGTGCCAAACTATCATTTTAGCAAATATGTATGGCAGTGTAATACCTAATAGGGTAATAGAGTCCTGGACATCCACCCAGGAAACCTACAGGCAAATGTATTCAGTTTTTACTGTAGTCCCAACAAAATCTTCAAATAAGAGGATCAGGGATTAGGGTAGGCATAAAAGCACCCAACCATTGAAATATCATGTTTTCACCACTGGAGAAGGTATTGTTCAAATTTAGCAAATTAAAGGGGCTAATAACCATAAAGATGATCATAAGTCTAAAGGTGCCCATGCACGGTGCGACAGGGCTGTGCGATGAGATGCGTGCTCCCATACACAGCGCATCGCACAGCACATAAAGTATGTCCTGCCCGTGCTTTCAGTACTAGACTGCATCGTATCTAGTACAAAAAGCACGGTGCTGCAGCACATTGTATGCTTTTTGTACTAGATATAATGCAATCTAGTACTAAAAGCATGGAAGTTCATTGCACTGTTTATGGGTCCTTTCGACATATTGATGCTAAGAAACATTTAGTAGGTATTGTTTTCCATTGGAAGTTCCAAAGTTAGATTTAAAATGATTTTAAAATGGTCCAGCAAATGAAAAGGTAAGTCATCAGATTTACTATAGTTAAGTTTGCACATAGACACTCTGCTGAAGTCAAATAATCCTTTAAAAACGTATGGAAGGAAGACAAAGGATTTAGTTAAGGTAAGAAGTGCATTGTTATCAAAAAGGGAAAGCTTAGTTGTATTGCATTTTAGAGACTAATGGGCCCTACACACATGCCGATGTGTGCAGGGCTACCTAGCTATGCTAGGTCGGGCTGTTCTGCGCCGCTATCGCCTAGCACACAGAGCTGACAGCCCACACACAGAGCGAGCTGTCAGCTCTGTGTGCTAAGAGAGCGGACAGCGCCAGTGTTCTCCGGTGGGAGAACACTGCCGATGCCGATATTGATGGACACTGTCCATCCATCTCGGCCAGCGATAAAGACGCGCGGGGACGCGCACGGATGCCGATATAGCCCCCACACACACACCGATGTGAGGGCATTTGCTAAGCGACTTTGCAAAACTAAGCAAAATCGCTTAGAAAATGCCTTAATATCGGCATGTGTGTAGGCCGTATTATAGTTCAAAGACTGAGATGAATTTGAGAAGTGATAGAAGACAGTTCTTATGTGTACCATTAGTTAGTCAAAGGTGGTAAGATTGTAGACCACCTGCAATGATAAAGGTGCTGAAAATGTAATAGAGGACTTTCTTAGCTTGCAAATATTTACTTAGACCACTTATCAAAGACCAAGCAAAACTATCCCCAATTTTGGCTGAATTATAATGTGGGATGCATTTAAGATCCATGACTTGCACAAATAATGAGTTATGAGGTTTCATCATGCAAGACAACCCAAGACCTAAAAAACAGGAACAGTGCGTGCCAAAGGAGCACAGCAAAAATGTAGTGCATGGCTTTGTGGGACAGGGGATAATGCACACTGTAATGCCCATTATGCATTATGCCACATACTGTAATGCCTATTACACATTATGCCACATAAGTGCCATTTACCTACATTCTTATTGCTAGGGTATTCTTGCTCGATGCCAGGGGTTTCATGCTCAGTGCCAGGGGTTTCATGTACAATGCCAGGGGTAACATGCTCGGTGCCAGAGGTTACATGCTAGTTCCAGGGGTAACATGCACAGAGCCAGGGGAAGTTACTGTGTGCACTGCACTGTGCGGTAAAGGAGACAGCCATGCAGAGTGGTGGAAAACCCATCTGTCGCAGAGCATGTCCATCTGTCATGGCTATTTCAAATGACTCGCCAGCTTGCGAGCCAATCGGAGTTTGGCAGCGGAGGCTCCTGATTGGCTACTGGGCTACGAGCTCTGACTGGCTCGCAAGTCGGCACATCATTTGAAATAGCTGCACCATGGACACATGGACCTGCTTTAAGACAGCCCAGTTTCCCAAAGCTCTGCCTGGCTGTCTCCTTTAGCGATGCAGGCAGGGACAGGCAGCGGGGCAAGGTGAGCGGATGGAGGCGGAACCATTCTGTCTCCAAAATGGAATGGATGGAACGCAGTTCTGCCCCATTCCAGCTCACTTTAACCCCTGATTCAATCCCTAGATGAGCCAATTCTGCGCCCACAACCCCCTGATGTTTTAACTTCTATTTTCTCTCTCTGAAGATCTGCTAAATTTAGAATCTGTTATCTTTACTGCCATTTATTTGTTATCAAATTACAAAGATAACATTACAAAGATCTGGCAGCTTGAAATTCCAGCCCGCTTAAATGCATAATGACCCCAGTAGCAGCGCCGTTTACATGCATGATGCCCACTGTTGCAGCACCGCTAACTTGCATAATGCCTGCAGTGCCACTTACAAGCATAATGCCCCCAGTAGTGGCACCCCTTAGTAAGAGCGCTGCCTACACACATGCATGTGGACACATCTGTACATGCATCATTTTCTCTGTTGCAGGACTGCTTACATGCATAATGTTTCCATTAACAGCTTTAATAGTACCCTTTACAAGCATAATGCCATTTACACACGTTACCCAGTAGCAGCACCACTTCTATGAATAATGCCCCCCACCACACACTCCCATATTACACACACTCATTCTCTCACTGCTTGTCCCTCTACTTACTTAATAGTGCTTGGTTGCTGCTGTGACATTGATCAAAGTTTCTCTTGTGGAGCCCCTTTGTGCCATTTAGCCACACCCATCTGACCAACGTAGCTCTGCGTCTTTTCGGGACATGCTGTCTGTTGCTTAATGGGACTACGGTAGGACTCTGGGAGGATTTTCTAGTTGCCGGCGACACTTCCTGTCTTAGCCTTTGACAGGCAGCGGCAGTCAGTAGTAACAAGCACATCAGCGCGGATGCAATGTGGGGAGAGCACCTCTCTAACCTGGCGCCTCCCTGCTTTGCATCCTTTGCTGAGCAGGTAGTGCCGGCCCTGGCACAAAGTAAGGGACATATTAAATAAAGTGCGGGTCTTTAGAAGTGGAGATGTTGCCCATAGCAACTAATCAAATTCTAGCTATACTCTTACAATAGGTGCTTGATAAATGATAAGTAGATATAAGCATATTGTAGGGATAAGCATATTGATATCCTTACAAAAAAATAAGGATCAAATATGGTTTGGGGTAACATGTTTAAAAAAGGGGCAGACTAGATGGGCCAAGTGGTTCTTATCTGCCGTCAAATTCTATGTTATTCTGATTGTTTGCTATGAGCAACAGCTTCACTTTAAAACAACTGCACTTTCATAAAAAACAAATAGGTTCTGTTTTGTTGGAAACGGCCGTGGATTGTTGAATACACATCCATTTTTCGACACTCAACAGCCAGAACATTGAATTCAGACGGTCGAGTTACAGTCAAGCTGAGCAAAAACGGCCCGGGATTCCGATTGTCGGGACATTCCGAGAGTGGGAATCCAGATTGAATACCTACCTACAGAATCTTGTGGAGAGGTTGGGGAGTTATGTCATATAAAAAACGAAAGTTACATATAAGAAATAAACAGTATTCCCCTAGTACACTGCAAACCAGCCTGAAAATGCTATTTATAATTCCATATAATATGAAAGCCTTAATATTTGCAGATCCGACTTATATTTGGAATGTTAAAGACGGCCACCATTACATTGCCTGAGTTCCTGAGAAACGTCAGACATTCTAAAGAGAGACTTGGTACTCTTTACCTAGAACGGCGCCCATCGCGACCATCGCGACCATCGTATGCACTAAAAAACGGGTGCAATGCGATGCCTGCGATGGCCGCGATTTCCCATAGGGATCAATGTTAAAAGTCAGATTGGACGCGATTTTAGTGTTAAATGCCTCAATGGCCGCGATTTTTACATAGGAAACAATGTTAAATGGGCCACAGAGCCCTAATAGTCCCCCTGAAGTCTTAAATGGCCCCCACAATTTTTAACGCCACCCCACGATCAACGTGAACCCGAAGCGTGGCGAGCGCAGCGAGCCCGCGAGGGGCGGCGGTACGCGTCCTCCGACCTTTTCATACCCCCAATATCCACGTCGGCGTGGAGTTGAGAATAGAATAGTGTGGCGAGCGCAGCGAGCCACCGAGCCCGAAGCGTGGCGAGCGGACGCGGATACCTTCACAGGTAAACGCGTCCCTTCGCGGGCTTCACAGGTATCCGCGTCCCCTCGCGGGGCTAGCTGCGCTCGCCACGCTTCGGGCTCTGTGGCTCGCTGCGCTCGCCACACTATTCTATTCTCAACTCCACGCCGACGTGGATAGTGGGGGTATGAAAAGGTCGGAGGACGCGTACCGCCGCCCCTCGCGGGCTCGCTGCGCTCGCCACGCTTCGGGTTCACGTTGATCGTGGGGTGGCGTTAAAAATTGTGGGGGCCATTTAAGACTTCAGGGGGACTATTAGGGCTCTGTGGCCCATTTAACATTGTTTCCTATGTAAAAATCGCGGCCATTGAGGCATTTAACACTAAAATCGCGTCCAATCTGACTTTTAACATTGATCCCTATGGGAAAATCGCGGGCATCGCGTCGCACCCGTTTTTTTATGTGCATACAATGACCGCGATGCCCGCGATTTTTTACCCCCGACGCCCGCGATGCCAATCGCGGGCGCCGTTCTAGGTAAAGAGTACCAGAGACTTTTTCCCAGCCGCTAAAATTGGCTCACACTACATCCTGGCACAGAGTGAAAAATATCAGAATTATATCCCAAGCAGGTACCCTTCTTATACACAGTGTCATCACCAAGGGGTATAGTTTGTACCTGGGTGTGGGGCAGGGGCGTAACTAACTATTTAGTGCCCCCCCCCCCGCACGTTTATACGGCGCCCACCCCCCACACACACACCTAACCTGCCCCCCCTTCTTACCCGCGGTCTGCGTCTCGTCCGGCTCTCTGTCGGGACCTTCCTGACGTCACGGTCCCGGCCGGCTCCTGCTGCTACAATGAAAACGGACTCTTAGAAAATGGCTGCCCCTATGCTGCAGACAGAAAACTGTCTGCAGTATGGGGGCAGCCATTTTCTAATTGTCAGTTTTCATTGCAGCAGGAGCCGGCCGGGACCGTGACGGTCAGGCAGGTCCCGACAGAGAGCCGGGCGAGACGCAGACCACAGGTAACTATAGCCCCGCAGCCCCCCGGCGGCGCCCCCAATTTCTCTGCGCCCCCCCGCCACCGCAGGGGCTGCGGAGCTATAGTTACGCCACTGGTGTGGGGGTAGACACAGTGCCAACTCCTCCTCAGAGACATGAGCCAGTGCTGCCCTGTGTTTGACATTACATGCAGTACTCAGCATGGGTCTGGTATATGGTCCTGACAGTCGGATCCCGACAGTCATTAGCCCGACTTCGGGATCCCGACTGGGCGGACTCAGACAGCGGGGCGAGCGCAACAAAGCCCCTTGCGGGCTCGCTGCGCTCGCCACCTATTCGATTTTCCCTCTATGGGGGTCGTAGGAGAATAGCCGACTTCGGGGAATGACTGTCGGGATCCTGACTGTCAGGAAACTGTCCGGCACCCCTCAGCATCTGTCACAGTGTAGGAGCTGGCACTGCACACAGAATGGCCTCCGGGGGGTAGCCCACTTCTCCAGGTCCCCCCAGAGAAATGAAAATGGGGGTTCAGGTCACACATTTTTTCACCACACATAGGCCCTTATTTGGACGGATGCGTATTTTCGGACAGGAACAGAGTGTTCTTAGCCCCGCCTTCCGTACGGATCGCTCACACCGTCCGAATGCAGTAGGACGCTGACCGAACGGACCGTGAGTGGATTTTTCATGTGAACACCTCCTTCTGTGGGAATCTCCCACATCATTCGATGGTCGCTGACCATCGAATGCTGGACCGAGTGGTCAGGCAGCACCGAGTGCTCCAGACCACTCAGGCATTTCTCCGTGCAAAAGCAGAGATATAGGCGGGCAGCTGGCATCCGGCTATGTCATATGTCCGCCCCCCACACGTGCGTCATGGCCGGATTACCATATGTATGGGCAGCGTTTTTTTATGGGAATGCCCATGAAAAACAGGGCTTACGCATATGCTAATGAACAAAGTCAGCCCTTTACGCCCCTCTCCACCCCCTGCTCGGATGGTTACGTACGATCATTTTCTGCACGGAACTCATGCCGTGTTTGGACGTGTGAGGCATTCGCACATGCGCAGATACGCCTCTGCACATGCGCAAACACCAACCATCGGCCATCTGTCCGCATTCGGAGCCATCCGACTCAATCAGAATAAGGGCCATAGTGACATTTATATATATATATATATATATATATATATATATATATATATGGTCTTCTATAATTCTAAGTAGGAAATATGTTTTTAAGGGTGGTATTCAATGTCAGCAGCACGGCTGTCGTGCTAGCGCGACAGCCGTGCCCCTGTCCCGTTCTCGTTTTGCTCGCCTGGAGCTCGGCAGTCGGGATTCAATGTCCCGGCCGCCGAGCAGCGAGAAGGGGGCGTGGCCGCGAGCTGAGGACGGAAATAGACGAGCTCCGGCCTGGAGCTCGCCTATTTCCGGCTTTTCTCGGCAGAACGAGCCCGACAGCTTGTGATGTCGGGCTCGTTCTGCCGAGAACCCCTGTTCAATGCTGTCAGGGAAGACAGCATTGAATAGGGCCCCGCAGCCATCTCCCCTGTCGGGAGATGGCTGCGGGAGCACGACACCGAATGAATACCCCCTAAGTATGTGAGGAAAACAAATTGTAATTTTTTTCAATAAAAAAGCAGCGATATTTTTCTGCTGCTACTGTATGCCCTTCTTATAGCAATTATGCTACTCCACCAAGCACCCCTACTCCCTGCCCTGCCGCCCATGCAAACCCCCCCCCCAATCCCCCACAGCCTTACCTATCACGCTGGTCCCGGCGGCTCTGTTCTTCTGCTGAGGACCACCACAAAATGGCCGCCCCCATACAGCAGACAGTTTCAGAGAACTGTGTGCTATATGGGGGCGGCCATTTTGTGGTGGTCCTCAGCAGAAGAACGGAGCCGCCGGGACCAGCGAGATAGGTAAGTCTGCGGGGGATTGGGGGGGGGGTGTTTAACTATAGCACTGCAGCCCCCGGCACCCCCACATGCACAGAGCCCCCCCCCCCCCGCGGTGGCGGGGGCTGCGGTGCTATAGTTACGCCGCTGACTAGGGGCCCATTTATCAGCAAGTGATAAAACTCATTGGGAATGATAAAAGTTGTTGCATATGACAAATTGTGCTGTGCTGTTCTAACTTTTTCAAACATGGAGCTGAAACATGACAGAAACTGATTGGCTGGAGCACTATTTATCATACGCAATGAGTTTAAAAAAAAATTGATAAATGAGCCTCATGATATATAATAGAAGAAGTATACTATTCTGCTATATTTTCACCCAAAAATAATGTCTATTATTTCTAGTTAATTTTATTAGAAGGAATAAATATTTGGCCTTATTATTAATTTTAATATATATTTTAAAAAGTACAATTTAAAAAATTTTTTGTTCTACAGAATTTTTTTTACCCCTTTAAACCTGAACTCTTGCAAGAACCCATTCATTGTGTATGAAATTAAACAGGGCAACCTCAGCCCTAACTGGCATGGTAGGTGGGTATTTAAAATGTAAAAAACCTCCTGGGCGAAATGTAATAGGGTGCGATTTTTTAGACTAAAAAAAAATCGCACCAAATCGCACCTTTAAAAATCGCGTTTTTTGCCGCGAATTCGCATATGTAATGAGATGCGAATTAGCGGCAAAAAAATGCGATTTGCCGCGATTTGCCGCGATTTTTAGTCATGAAAATGTGCGCATTTTCAGTCATGAAAATGTGCGCATTTTTATAAATGCGCTTTTGTGCAAAAAAAAAAAAAGTAAAAAAAAAAACGGCGTGGGGTCCCCCCTCCTAAGCATAACCAGCCCCGGGCTCATTGAGCCGGACCTGGTTCCAAAAATACGGGGGAACAAAAAGCATAGGGGTCCCCCGTATTTCTGAAACCAGCCCCGGACTCTTGGACCGGTCCTGGTTCCAAAAATACGGGGGACAAAAAATCTGGGGGTCCCCCGTATTTTGAAACCAGCACCGGGCTCCAACAGCCCGCGGTGTCATGCCACAGCCGGGGGACACTTTTTATACAAGGTCCCCCGGCCAAAACATGAGCACCGTGGCTGGTCAGCCTTGGACGGGGTACCTGGAGGAGTGGGGACCCCCCCAATAAAGGGGTCCCCCCCCCCAGGCTTCACCCGTCCAGGGCTGAAGCCCGGGGCTGTCACCGGCGTCCGTGGCCAGTGGACGCCGGCCTGATAGGGTTAAATTCATCATACATATCATTACATTGCTTTTTACCGGCGAACTACAAGTGCCAGCAGACCTCCCCCGCATGCTGGGACTTGGAGAACCACAAGTCCCAGCATGCAGGGCATTAATGGGCCCGCTGGGACTTGTAGTCCACCTGTAAAAAGAATGTTTATAAAAAACACACACACAGAGAAGTACAAGTTTATTACACACACACACCTCAATTTTACACCAGCGTTACTTACCATTCCTGGATCCAGCGCTGGTCTGGCTGCTTTACAGCCGGGTTCCCCCCGAACTGACAGGCAGCGGGGAGAAGCGGCTGTCTCCGTCGCTTCTAACAGCCTCTGTAGCGCTGTCCGAGTGCTACAGAGGCTGAGAGCGTGATTGGCTGAGCTACAGTATGCGTCTCCATGGAGACGCATAGCTCAGTCCTGATTGGCTGAGCTATGCGTCTCCATGGAGACGCATACTGTAGCTCAGCCAATCACGCTCTCAGCCTCTGTAGCACTCGGACAGCGCTACAGAGGCTGTTAGAAGCGACGGAGACAGCCGCTTCTCCCCGCTGCCTGTCAGTTCGGGGGGAGCCGGCTGTAAAGCAGCCAGACCAGCGCTGGATCCAGGAATGGTAAGTAACGCTGTGTAAAATTGAGGTGTGTGTGTGTAATAAACTTGTACTTCTCTGTGTGTGTGTTTTTTATAAACATTCTTTTTACAGGTGGACTACAAGTCCCAGCGGGCCCATTAATGCCCTGCATGCTGGGACTTGTGGTTCTCCAAGTCCCAGCATGCGGGGGAGGTCTGCTGGCACTTGTAGTTCGCCGGTAAAAAGCAATGTAATGATATGTATGATGAATTTAACCCTATCAGGCCGGCGTCCACTGGCCACGGACGCCGGTGACAGCCCCGGGCTTCAGCCCTGGACGGGTGAAGCCTGGGGGGGGGGGGACCCCTTTATTGGGGGGGTCCCCACTCCTCCAGGTACCCCGTCCAAGGCTGACCAGCCACGGTGCTCATGTTTTGGCCGGGGGACCTTGTATAAAAAGTGTCCCCCGGCTGTGGCATGACACCGCGGGCTGTTGGAGCCCGGTGCTGGTTTCAAAATACGGGGGACCCCCAGATTTTTTGTCCCCCGTATTTTTGGAACCAGGACCGGTCCAAGAGTCCGGGGCTGGTTTCAGAAATACGGGGGACCCCTATGCTTTTTGTCCCCCCGTATTTTTGGAACCAGGTCCGGCTCAATGAGCCCGGGGCTGGTTATGCTTAGGAGGGGGGACCCCACGCCATTTTTTTTTTATAAAAACACTTTTACACATTTTTATTAACAGAACCATGCACAGATCTCAATGATCTGTGCATGGTTCTGTCAAAATCGCCTGTCAGAACCTGGTCTATTTTTTTTGCGATTTTTGGTAACATTGACCAAAAATCGCACCCTATTACATTTGCGAGTTGTATACTTTATAATGGGAAAACATCTGGATGCGAATTGAAATGTGACTAAAAATCGCACTTAGAAAAGTGCGATTTCGCGGTAAAAAGTGCGATTTTTTACCGCGATTTTCAACCTATTAAATGTGCGATTTTCGGAAAATGTGCGATTTCGGCCGTTTTTGACCAAAAATCGCACATGTCTAACAAATCACACCCTATTACATTTCGCCCCCTGTGTTTTATATGATATTTTTTCTTTAGTATGTCGACTAATTCATTTAGAAACTCGTAGTTTACATAATTCAGTTTACGTTTGAAAATGAAAAATGTGGACATACTCATTGCTGCTCTTGTGGACGTGCGTGTATTCATATCAAATCCTATAAGGTTATTTCATGTATATATTATTTTAGATATAAAAACAAGTTTGTTTAAAGGTGATCAACACGCCTTCCCCCAACATACCATTTTAATTTGCCCTTTCAGTCAATTGTTAGAATTTGGCAGATTTTATATTTCAGGAAATAAAGTTCTTTCTTTAATGAATGGTTGAGTGTCTGTGTGAGGCATAGGATGAGGAAGTTGTTCCGGTAATTGCTCGTGACTGTTGAACTCAGGGTAATAACACAGAAACATCCTGCATGAGTTAAGGATCATAAGTCAGAGCTGCAGTTAGTGGTGTACCACTATGAGCAGCTCTGGAAAGAAAATATGAAGTTGTGTGCAGTGAATAGCGATTTCTGTCATCTAAACCAGCTATACACATTGGAAAACGGGCCTGCCTAAAATTCTTCCCTTTTTTTTTCAGTACAGACATTATAAGCAAGCAACAAGGAGACAATAAAAGACTGAAATCTGTTGTGATGGTTCATATCAACGCATCGTGATACATGAAGTGCTTTTACGCATCTTAGAAGACAAGAAACGCCTACTTAATACAGGTGAGGTTTATTAACCTTATTTTATGTTAAGAATTAGAAGTATAAATATAATAATGAATACATGAATGGGCATAATTACATATTATTTATTTCTATCAATTTCAGAATGTTGGAATAAGAAATTAGCTTATGAAAGTTGAGCAGAAAATATAATTCCGATATTACTGACTGAAAAAAAAATCAGTTCGCTCAAAACACTGAAGCACATGTAAATATATTTCTGTACAAATAAAACTTTTTTTTAGTAATAAAACAATTTGTGATTCAATATTAGGGGAGTATATATCAAAGCTTGACAAGAGATAGAATTGTGAGAGATAAAGTACTAACCACTCATTTATATTATACAGACTGTGTTTGAAAAATTAAATAAGCTGATTTATTAGTACTTTAAGCTTTGATAAATACCCGCTATAAATTTGATAATGCTGCATATTGCCTCACACACTAACCTACAGAAGATTTATTTGTCTTTAAAAGAAATACCAATGGCACATTGACCTTATCTTCGTACATTATCTATATGCCACAGGAACTCAACATTTCTTTTGCATCCCTACCTGCATGGGCAAGCAGTGAATATTTTCATGGCACACTACTAGATCACTGGAAACCTGACTTTTTACACAGCTTGCTATGTGTATAATAAGCAGCAGATATATGATGAGTTCCTGTGGATGATATTCTCTAGGAACAGAAAGTGTGAGGAAACTTGCTTCATGGCATATTGGATCATACCTCCCAACTGTCCCGATTACAGCGGGACAGTCTTGCTATGTGGAGACTGTCCCAATGTCCCTCCTGTAGCTGAAAAGGTCTGACATGCAAGTGTGGGGGGGGGGGGGGGGGGGCAGTTTGGGGGAGTCAAAGACAGTGGCGTAACTATAAAATGAGCCCCCCTCCCGCCGGAAATTTTGGAAGCGATCCCCCCTCCTTCATCAACCTTGCCTTACCCCGCTGTCGCTGCTTGCCGCCGCTGCACGGTGTGTGGCCGGGACCTACAGATCTACTTGTCTGCGGTCCCCGCTTTTCTCCTGGCTGGAAAAAAAAATAGCTCACACAAAATGTCTGCCACCTTACAGCAGACACTTTTTGAGGATGCTAAAAAATCCTAGCATCCTCAAAATGTGTCTGGGACCGCAAACAAGTAGATCTGCGTGTCCCGGCCCCACACCCGGCGGTGGCAATGGCAACAGCTGGGTAAAGCAGGGCAGTGCAGCACATCAATAGCCCCCAGATCCCCCGTGCCCACACTTACTCAGAGCCTCCATCCTCTGCACCGCTATGTTATGTTGCACCCCTGGTCTGAGATCACTGATCACAGAAGAGATGCCGTGCAGTGTACCATTACTACTAAAGTACTGTATTTGCACTGGAACAAATCAAAAACTTGTCAAACTTGCTTTTCTTTAGATTATTATGTTTGAACTCTATAAATTAAATACTGTATAGACATTGTCCAGTTTGTAAGCAAAGTACATCTAAACATCATCAGGGCCGGCGCCACCACTAGGCAAATCTAGGCGCACGCTGATCTCAGCCAATCAGCGTACTGCCAGTGTTTTCACAACAGAAGCGCTTCCGCATAGCCCGGCGGATAGCGCTCGTTATTTCTAATGGACTGCAGGGACCCCCGCTGCCTCCGCCGCCAGCTTTAAATACACAGCGCCGCAGGACAGGTACCCCCCTCCCCCGGCACCGGACAGCGCCGCAGGACAGGTACCCCCTCCCCCGGCACCGGACAGCGCCGCAGGACAGGTACCCCCCCCTCCCCCGGCACCGGGGCGCCTCCACCCCGACTCGCCTGGGGCGCTCCGGTGCCTTGCACCGGCCCTGAACATCATTATGTCCTGATTCTGCAAAACTAGAAATGACATAGGCTACAATTGCAGAGTAGAAACCAACAAGAAACAATTACATCATAACTGAGGGTAGATGTATGAAGCAGTGATAAGGGAGGAGAAGTGATAAAGTGTTTGGTACTTTATCACTGGACAATCAGCTCCTGACTGTTAAGTAACAGGCTGGGTTTAAAAAAGAACAGTTAGGAGCTGATTGGCCGTTGATAAAGTATCAGGCACTTTATCACTTCTCCCTTATCTCTGCTTCATACATCTCAGATCTGTAAGCACTATTTCAATAAAATACTGCTTGCAGTCACTGTGAATTTCATCACAAAGAACTTGGACCAGGAGGTAAAGGCCCCCTCACATTAGTCTGACTTGTCTGAGGCACAAGTTGGACCAGTGGCGTAGCTCTGTTTGGGGCGCCCCCCCCTCTCTCCCCCCCCCCGGCTGCCCGTGCCCCCCATGTCCCCTCCCCCCATTGCCGCAGGCTTACCTGTCCGCCGCGCGTCCCGGCTCCCCTCCTGGCTTCAATTAATTCTATGCAGACGGACCACAATAAAATGGCCGCCCCCATACCGCAGACAGTTTCCGAGAACAGTCTGCTTTATGGGGCGGCCATTTTATCGTGGTCCGTCTCCATAGCATTGATTGAAGCCAGGAGGGGAGCCGGGACGCGCGGACACTGGACAGGTAAGCCTGCGGGGAATGGGGGGCGGGGGGATTACTATAGCACCGCAGCCCCCCCGGCGTCCCCATATGCACAGCGCCCCCCCCCCCCCCCGCGACCGCGGGGGCTGCGGTGCTATAGCTACACCCCTGAGTTGGACCAAAATTTCCTGTGAACTTCACTGGGAGTGCTTCCAAACCGATTTGGCACTTAATGTGCCATTTTTACATTTGATTTATTGCTGACGGCTGCACATCAGATTTATCTTGCATCCAAACCGTGCATTGGATTGGATGGGATATCAAACTCATCATTTGGACACTTCACACCTGATTTCTCAGCCTAATCTGTCAGAAATGTGTGAAAAGTGTCCACCTTTAGTTTATTCTCTTGAGAATCCAGAAGAATAGGCAAGTACGATTATACCCTTTTCACACTGACAAATTTATTTATTGCATATGAACTTGCAACAACCCAGGAAATTGGTCAGTGTGAAAGGGTCTTGAAAGACTGTCCCAGGTCCAACATTCTGGGATTTCAACTCGGGTCCAGGTGCAGTTTGAACGGGAAACCCAGGTCATCGTGACCTGGGTCCCGTTAACTGCACTGTAAAGGCACCACTGAAAGATGCTAACATCTCCCAGTGCTGCCCTGGCTTTATGCCAGGTTGGGCAGCTAGAGTGAAAGTGCTTGTAAGCCGGGTCGCACCCAGGATTTTGTACTCGGCTTGCTACCTGGAATGCCAGCTCTTTCTAGTGTGAAAGAAGTATGATATATTAGGTCCTATGCATACCCAGTATAGGCAAATGCCCAGGAGTAGCTGGGAAAAGTCTGGGGGCATATGAGAAAGCCTCAGGGCATCTGGATAGACTTCACTATGACAGCTCCAGATTTCAGTCCTGGCTGACAGTGGCTGTCACCTGATGGGCTGTATAGGCTTTCCGGCACTGTTGCGATATTGTCTGTTTCTCTCTCTCTCTCTGTATGGTGGCGGATTCGGGGGGGGGGGGGGGCACCCAAGAACCATAGGTGAATCTAAGGGGTGGTTTGGGGGTACACTAGACCACCCATTAGACCACTGGCCGCACACAATTTAAAGCAATGACAGACGGGCTCAGGGCCGGCGCCACCATTAGGCAGGACTAGGCATTTGCCTAGGGCGCCGGCCGCTGGAGGGCGGTACTGAGCCGCCGAGGTACCATAGAGAGGTACGCGAAAGCAGGGAGCGGGGAGTTGGTAAGTCTGTGATCCATCCTTCCTCTTCCCTCCCTCTCCCTTCTCTTATTCCATCCGTGGCGTGAATCAACGCTGCTCCTCCCGCGCTGCCCGCTCCCCGCTGGGGGGATTTCTGCGCGGCACCACCTGCGCTCCGGGGGGGGGGATTTGTATCGCCCGCTGCAGTATCGCCTGCACCCCCCCCCCCGTGCCGAAGTATCGTCCGCAGCCCCCCTCCCCCCCGGCGGGCGGGCAGTGCGGGGGGGGGTTTGCCTGGGGCGGGCGGGGGGCTTGCACCGGCCCTGGCCGGGCTGAGAGAGTTGTGCATTGCCCGGCTGTATAGTCTAAGCAGGTCCATCAATATTATCAATTCTACTGCTGAACTGCGAGCCAATAGAAGCTTGCAGTCCGGTTACCAGAAGCGGCCACCAATACCACCAAATGCCGCTCCTGATTGGCTGCCAGACCACAACACTGTAGGTAAGCAGCCCTTTTGTAGTAGGCATTATGGCATTTGCCATAATACCTAATGAACATTATGGTGTGTGGCTTAATGTGTAATGGGCAATGTCCCTGTTTATGTAGCATATTGGGAATTTTGGCTTAATTCGTGTAGCATTATGTGAATTTTGGCTCAATCCATGTGGCATTGTGAATTTTGGCTCAATCCGTTTGGCATCATGTGTAAGTAGCAAGTATAATGGGGTCTACTATATTTTGCATAATGTGTAGAAGTGGTATATGGTGTGGTACACTACACTCAAGGACATGCCCCCTTTTGAGTGGCCACTCCCCCTTTACTGAAGCAGACGCTAAGGTGGTCCTGTGTACTTTAAATGCCTGTGTTTAATCCCATTCCTGCTCTCTCTCTTCTCTGCTCCTCTCTCTCTCTTTGCTCTCTGAGCATGCACACTGACACAACTAACACCCCCTCCCCTATAATGGTGCCCCACTGTCATTTTCTCCTGGATCCGCCCTGTCTCGCTATATTTATATATTTATAATGTATATACATATATATATATATATATATATATATATATATATATATATATAAGAGAATGGAGGAGGCGCACACAATGAGCGAGTATATTTCAACACTTTACTAAAAAATAATAAATAAAAGCTCACATACATATAGGTTTTAAAAGATGCACATCATCACTTCACCAATGTCGATACAGCGGTGACCGGCTTCCGTGCAGGGCAAATCTCGATCCACTGTTCAGCAGCTCCCACCGCCAAGCAGGAGCACGATGTTCCCCACGGTCTTACAGACAGATCCGGCTAGGCTTCCAGCGTCACTTCTAGCACGCCATCCTCTATCCAGCTAACCATAATGTCGACATTCTGACTATGTACACAGGAACACCCCTGAGAGGTCATTGGTAGCACCATTGGACTTTTGAGCAACCATCCATCTATCTCTGGATCATCCCCTATGTCAACATTCTGACAATGACCTCATAATTGTTGACATCGTGGTGTTGACATGAATGTCAAGCTTGTTACTGTTGCACTAATGACTACATCACATTAATGGATATCCATTTAGTGATATAATAATCAATCTAACTGTACTATTTTTCCGTGCATACTATTATTCTCAGCAACAATAAGAGAAAGAATTGTTGTTACATTAATCTGCAGTGCTTCTCTCTATTTTTGTCTCTTTCACCTGTCAAATGATTTATCTATAGGAGAGAATATTAAATTATATATTTTAGACACAACAATTGTATTTAATAAAAGAATGTTTCACAGCTATGATATTCAATTTTGTACATTGCTTTAGATAAGAACAATTTGTGCAACCATAACAAAATAAACAAGTTGTCTAAAATACGCCAAATTTACAATACCAGGGAAAAAAAGCAAACAAGTTTACTCCAATCAGTTCTACTAAATAAAATAATCAGATAATCATGCAAACGAATCTGTGATTTGTGTTGGACTATGGTCTTAACAATCATGATCAATCAAAAGAGTAAATTAATACAGCAGAAAAAAATATGGGCATGCTGATTGCGTACATATATTAAATAAACACATTTGAACAATTTTTATACTATATATATGAAAGTATACTAAGCTAAAGCTGTTATATACATATTTATGGTCTCAGGGGAAAACATATTTTTTGTTCTATAATATATATATATATATATATATATATATATATATAAATATATATATATATATATATTATAGAACAAAAAAATATATAGATATCTATATATTCGCTGCAGTTCAGCACTCTAATAGTTAAATGCAGCTGAAAAAACAACAATACCAGGTTCTTAAAGTGGTCGACATATCAGGGTATTACCCCTTTTATCAAGACATGAAGCAACCCATACATACAAACATTTAAATAGACAAGACACACAGTAGGTAGTGCGCCCATCTCCTGCCATCTGTCCCGCCGGGGTCCAGTGGCGTCACACATGCGCACCTGCGCAGACGGTCCGCCAGGGGACATGGCTTCACCCATGTCCTCTGTTGCCTAGGCAACCCATGTATACGGACACTCAGTGCGTTCACTGGCACGGTAGTGTCTAGATCCCCTTCAGTTTTGACAATTTTCCCATCATGCCCTGGGTCCACGTATACCTGGAGGGGGAATATAAATCTGTGGAAGCGAAGCGAGCCACCGTGCCCGAAGCATGCTAGCGTAGCGAGCCCGCAAGGGTACAATGCAGCTAAAATAAAACAAAATAACCTACACCTATGTGAATTACAGATAAAATAAAAACCGTTGTGAGGGCATTTAACAACATCATATCCTGTAATCAAAACTGAAAGGGATCTAGTCTCTACCCCACTGGCACCCACAGGAGATGACTAAAGGTCTCATCAGGGCTTCAGCGCTGATGGCCGAACTCCGCCCGGGAACCTGTATGTCGAAGACAAACAAGTGGATATAAGTGACAACATATATAATAAAAAAAAAGTAAAAGTATATGTACTGCAATAAGGGACAGAAATCACCCATTCACAGCGTGGACAGATACTGATACACTGTGGGGAGGTTATTGTGCACAAGCCGAACAGCCTCACAGTAACTGAATAATAGTGGTACATATAATACTATACTAAGTTGGTCTAAAAATTAACAACTATTTTATAATAAATGGACCAAATCATATACTGTACAATTAACCCTGTCCAAAAAAATTCAGGGGTAAGTCAAGTGCACATAATGATGGAATTATAAGGGGTGTTTATCGTATTGTTGACCCAACTTAGGTCGACAGTCATTAGGTTGAAACCGTTGGGTCAACAGGCAATTAGGTCGACCTGGGTGAAGGTCGACAAGTGTCTAGGTCGACAAGTGTCTAGGTCGACATGGGTTTAACTCGACAAATGCGTTAGGTTGACATGGGTTAGGTCGACAGGTCGCGAGGTCGACATGGTTTTTTTTCACTGTTTTTTTACCCGAATGTCGACACAGTAGACATGGACACAGTTGGAAGTCAACCGCTGCCCCTCGCATCACTCGCAATTTTTTGCTGCACTCGATGCACTATTTCATTCTCCCACCAAGCCCTAGTGCATTGGTTCCCAACCTTTTTTCTCTCCCGTACCCCTTTATTAGGCTTTTCATTGATGAGTACCCCCTTCTCTCAATTCAAATATAGACAGTACTTATAAGTGAGTGGTATGCATGTCCTTATATTAAGGAGTAGCAGACAGGAATTGGGCCCTTCCGTGTCTGGCCGCTGGCTGTGTAGTGTCTCCAGGGTTCCCACTTACACCTGTAGGATTAATGCCGCTGCTTCTTCCACTCGTGTCAGTGCAGGGCAGATGATCGCTGATGTCTGAGGGCAGCATGGGTAGCTCCCATTGGATTGCTGGTCTACCAAAAAGCACAATGAGACGCTGATGACGCTGAAGACAGAACCATAAGTGACACAACATGGTTCTTCTCCATAGCATTGGGTCTTCTTCTTCCATCAAAATACTTTTTCATCTTCCGCCATTACCAATATTATTTTCAAGTACCCCCAACTGGTCTGCAGAGTACCCCCAGGGGTACTAGTACCCCAGCTTGGGAACCACTGCCCTAGTGGATGGTATGGCATGAAATACCGCCTGTCGGCACATGTCGGCTCAAAAACTGTGAAAAAACCCATGTCGACCCGTCAACCTTGTCCCATGTCGACCTAGACACCTGTCGACATTGTTGCCTGTTGACTCAAGTGTGTCGACCTAATGACTGTCGACCTAAGTCGGTTCGACAATTCGACCATATCCCATTAAAAGAAGGCAGTGCATGATAACATTTCATTCAGGCCATTAGGATACACAGTCTGTAGTTTGTGAATCCAATGCGACCCCTGTTGCCCCTCCAGTGACTCTGCAGTATCCAGCTTATCATTTTACACTTTATACTGGAGATGCTATGTTGGTACTTCCTCCAGTGTCTGGCTATGGGTTCATCGGCCAACTTTCCTTCTAAAGCGCTCTGATGTGTGACCGGTGAAGTGCTATCCTCTCTTTTAGCTGTCTAGTCATCTTCCCAATGTAGAGTAATCCACATGGGCACTTGATCTGATACACGACAAAGTGACTGGTACAAATGATGTGTAAACTTCTCCCAGATTTCCATCAAACTGTACATCGTGCAACCAGTGCATCTGTAATTTCCTGGTCATGAGTAGGGAAATGGATAGGTGTCAGGCACATATCTGTAACATTGTTGTGGACCACCACATATTTGATGTTCTTACTTCTGCAAAAAGAGGGCAGAATGGTGGCCCCTTTCATGGATGACAGAGCAGGGTCATGTGTGACAATTGGCCATATTGATTTTGCTGTTTGCATCAGTTGTGTACGGACTGTTGTCAATTCTTGAGTCCAAACAATTATTTTGTTGTTGGTGGCTCGTATCTTGCTTTGCAGTGGAATAGAGAGGACTTTAATATGGGGTTTTTCCAATGTTTTATGGTGATAACCTCGGTTGATGAATCATAGAGACTTTACCTCAATCGGATGTCTTGCATCTGATTGATCACTACATATTCGCACCACCCATAAAAATCGAGAGTAGCATAATTCTCTCTTCAGAGATTCAGGCTGGTGACTTTCTCTTTGAAGCAATGTATTTCTATCGGTAGATTTATAAAACATGGAGGTAGCAAATGACCCTGATGCATCTTGAGTTACCTTAACATCTAAGTAGTGAACAGTTTCATAGCTACATTCATACGTTACTTTAATGGGACAGTCCATGCAATTAATATCTTGGTTGACAGATTAAAAATTCTCCTGTGTCCCCGTCCACAGGAGAACGGATGGTATCTTCTTTAGGGGCTGCCTGAGGCAGCTCTCTACTCTTGCCAGCACAGTGCAGGAGGTGGAACTGGCTGGAGATGGGGATGAAACCAAAGTTTTTTCGGTACTTGTTTCCTAGCAGGGCACCCACTAAGCTATTTGTGAGTAGTGAAATCGCACATCGCATCGCATGGCTTTTTGTGCCTTGCGATGTGTGCGATGCGATCTCAGTAGTTAATTTAGTTAATTTATTCACTGCACCCTGAGTGAAATCGCATCACAGATGAGATCAGAATGAGATGAGATCAGATGAGATCAGATCTCAGTAGTTCATATGGTAAAACACCTAAAACAGCACCACTCTCCACGTCACCCTGAAGCGTGGCGAGCGCAGCGGAACGCATTCTCTGACCTTTTCATACCCCCACTATCTGCGCGGAGTTGATTTTATATAGTGTGGCGAGCGCAGCGAGCCACTGAGCCCGAAGGGTGGCGAGCGTACGTGGATTACTTTACATGTATTCCGCGTCCACTCGCTACGCTTCGGGCTCGCCACACTATATAAAATCAACTCCATGCCGACGTGGATAGTGGGGGTATAAAAAGGTCGGAGGATGCGTTCCGCCGCTCCTCGCGGGGCTTGCCACGCTTTGGGATGACGTGGAGAGTGGTGCTGTTTTAGGTGTTTTACCATATGAACTGCTGAGATCTCATCTCATCTCACGCCACAAAAAAAGGGCCATGCGATGCGATTTCACTCAGGGTGCAGTGAATAAATTAACTACTGAGCGTACGTAGGAAATCTACCTCAATACACATGTAAAATATGCACTGTTTGAATACTTTTCAAGGTTATAGTGTAAGGTCAACAGTCAAAAGGTCTATAGTGTATGTGGACCCAAAATGCCAGACATGGGCAAGGTTGACATAGACAAAAGGTCACCACAAGTAAAAGGTCAATGAGGAAATGGTCGACACATGAAAAGGTCAACATGAGTTTTTAATTGTGTGTGTGTCAATTTGTAGGTTTCATCCCATTTCGAATCAGAATTCATGTGGATGGTAAAATTTTCAAAACAATAAAAAAAAAAAAAAACCTCATGTTGACCTATTAACTGGATACCACATTTCAATTTACAATGCAGAAGATCTGTATCTTGAGCTGATGGGATGTAGGAAATTTATAACAGACCATGCCGGATTAGCAAGAGGGATTTCATTAGAACTCCATTCTAGACCCCCTCCAATCCGGGTTCCGCCCTTTACATTCCACTGAAACTGCCCTGACCAAAGTCACTAACGATCTACTATCGGCTAAATCCAAAGGCCTCTTCTCTATCCTCATCCAGCTTGATCTGTCGGCTGCCTTTGACACTGTTGACCACCCTCTCCTGCTCAACACCCTCCGCTCCTTTGGCATCACTGGCACAGTCTTCTCCTGGTTCACCTCATACCTCTCCGATTGCTCCTTCTCCGTCTCCACTCCGAGCTCCTCCTCTCCTACTACCCCGCAGCCAGTCGGTGTTCCCCAAGGGTCAGTCCTTGGCCCTCTCCTCTTCTCCCTTTACACCACCTCTCTGGGCACCCTCATCAGCTCCTATGGTTTTCATTACCACCTTTATGCTGATGATACCCTAATCTATCTCTCCTCCCCCGACCTATCCCCATCACTCCTGTCCAAGGTCTCCGAATGCCACACGCCCATCTCAGCCTGGATGACCCAACGCTTCCTGAAACATGGCTAAAACTGAACTTCTAATCTTCCATCCCCCGAACATCCCCTCTTCTCCCACTATCTCCATCAGCATTGGTGAAACCGAGATCACCTCCACCGACCAAATGCGCTGCCTCGGTGTCATCATTGACTCCTCCCTCTCTTTCACCCCCCACATTCGTGCTCGCTCACAGTCTTGCCGCTTTCACCTACGCAACATCTCACGCATCAGACCATTCCTCTCCACTGACGCAACCAAAATTCTCATTCATTCTCTTGTCATCTCCCGCCTTGACTACTGCAACATCCTTCTCTCTGGGCTACCTCTCACCCTCCTCGCACCTCTCCAATCCATTCTTAACGCTGCTGCTAGGCTCATCTTCCTCTCCCGCCGCTCTTCCTCCGCCTCCCCCCTCTGTCTATCTCTTCACTGGCTCCCCATTCCTTTCCGAGTTCTCTTTAAACTCCTCACCACCACCTACAAGGCTCTCTCCTCCTCCACCGCTCCTTACCTCTCTTCACTGATCTCTATCCACACTCCCTCCCATCCTCTTCGCTCCATCGCTGACCGCCGACTGACCTCTCACCTAATCACCTCCTCCCACTCCCGTGTCCAAGACTTCTCTCGCGCTGCCCCCCTGCACTGGAACAACCTCCCACCATCCATCAGGCTTTCTGATTCCCTTACCTCCTTCAAGCACTCCCTCAAAAGCCACTTTTTTCGACTAGCCTATCCCTCCTCCTAACCTCTTTTGATCCTCCTATCCTGCCTCCGTTCCCCTCCGTTCCTACTTATCCTATTGTTTTTCGTTCGTCCACCCACCTATTTTTAGTATGTTAACTCTTATGAGTAGGGTCCTCCTTCCTCACGTACTCACCCTACCTCTTTACCTCACCAGCGCTCCTGTCCTGTTCTTCCCTTCCTCTACTTCATCTTCAGTCTCCTCGACAATTTTGACACCTACTTCTGAACTGATGCTGATTTTAGTTCTACCAGCTATACCCCTATTCATACTGTATTTTTCAACACACCCTGTACGTTACCTTGTCATTTGTTTTTTGTTTGCTATGTACGGCGCTGCGGACACTTATAAATAAACATACTACTACTACTACCTATCTACATAAACAATGTTGGGGGCACTGTGGCATATGTGGAATGGGGTTTGTGTGTGGCATTAGGTCTAATGAGTGCACTACTTTTTTTTTCTTACACATTTGTATCCATATAGTTACTCCTATGGGTGATGTTTATTCCTTCAGTTTTGGTTCTGTGGGTTCACTCAACCAGCTTATGTAGTCAGTGAATATCTTTTTTTTTTTTTTTAAATAATGGTCTTTTTGCATAATTGAAAAAAAAAGATACAATACTTGCAAAAATAATAATTGTGCAAAATACACAGACAGTTTGTACTCTCTAAATATATGAACATGAAATCCCAACTGGAGATCTTGTGGGTAGACTGCATAACAATTAAGGGGGCAGATGTATTAAGCCTTAACAAGAGCAAGGGTGATAAAGAGAAATACACGTCCAGCCAATCAGCTCCTTACTGACTTTTTTCAAACACAGCCTGTAACATGGCAGTTATGATGTGATTGGCTGGATGTTTATCTCTCTTTATCACCCTATCATTTATCTCTTGTTAAGGCTTAATACATCTGCCCCATTGTGTGCTAAGTATTTATTTGCGTTTTCCTAGTCAGTGTGGATTTCCTCTTACATAGCTGTGAAGAAGGTTTCCTTAAAACAGACGAAAGTCATATTGCACATTTGGTTTTATTCACATTGACCTTGACTTGAACTTCTGGAGGGATTTTAATTAGCAAGGGAAGCACTTTACACAACCACTAATGAGAGCAAACCTTCAGCTACATCCTAGTACAAATGCAATAAAAGCAGTTACAACTTTAAGCGCACACTGTATCCATATATGAGTTATTGCTAATCAGAAGTGAAGTGTAAATTGTATGTTGTTTGTACTTCAGAAGTTTAATTCAGTAGGAAAAGTAAATATCTACCTACCTCAAAGGCTTTCAAAAGATGAAGGAAATTGTCATATTAAATATCCATCTACCTATAGAATGTGTGCTTTGTGGCATCAACTTGCAGCATTTGGAAAGCATATACTGCTTAGCCTCTACCACAGCATTTCTTTAAATCCTTAACAGCTGCAGATGATTGGCCTGCAACAACCTTCTACATTCTGTAGAAAAGCAAATAGTACAGGCCCTGGCAGAAGTCCAAAAGGGGATCCGGATTATAGGTCGAAAGTCAATAGGTCAACAGGCACAATTTCGGCATGTTTTTTTACAATGTTTTTAAATATTGATTTTTTTTTAACTTTTTCATACTTTACAGTGTCTACATTTTAGAGTTGATCCATACCCATTTAAAGCATGATACCATAACTGATCTATTATTTGGGTAGTAGTGTTTTATTAAGACCAAAAAAAAAAAAAATGTATTGAGTTTCTTGAATCCACCATAGCATCTACTATGCTATACCCACTTTAAATTGTGACAATTCTCTTCAGTTTGGATTGTAATAAGACTATACATTTCTAAATGTAATAAAAAAAATAAAAAATCACTATAGACCATGGGGGATGGTCAAAATGCAGACAACAATTGGCAGACAGTCAAAATGCCAACATTTAAAGTGTCAACATGATTTTTTTAATTTTTACTTTGAACCCAACCTGTGCTTACTTCACCTTCCAAGTGGCCATGGAGTCAGATGATAATAGCGAGCACAGGCACTGGGCCTGAATCATGCCAAGCACAACGCGCCATGTGAGGTGATACACTTATACAGTGTCTATGTCAACCTAGACATCCCAAAAAGTTGTTTTTTTGACATGTCAACATTTGGACAGTGTTGGAATATAAACCATGTCATGGCATAATGAATGTCGGCACTTTGAACATGTCAGTATTTTGACTGTCTGACAATCTGTATTTTGACCATTGGTCAACATGAACCCAATAAGACATCCAAACTTTTTTTTATTGGAGTGTCAGCTATCAGGGTCAATTGAATTACAGTAGTCACCCCAACCCAAGCCCCTATCTCTGATTTCAATTGACCATGGTAAATCACCACAACTAATTGAATTATCCCCTAAATCTCTAAGAAACACTAAAATTAATTGCAAAAAACCTTGAAATATATGTATACTTAATAATTTTACACTGCATGCAAACTCACTGTACCGAGGGAATACGGTCATTGGGTCTACAGCAAGTTAGTCGACAAGCATTGGGTCGACACCGTTAGGTTGACATGGTTCTAGGTCGACATGGGTCTAGGTTGACAGTCAAAAGATCGACATGGGGTTTTGAGCCGGTATTTCATGCGCTACCATCCACTAGGATGTGGTGGGAGAATAAAATAGTGTGCCCGAAACATTGTGAGCGAAGCGAGGGGATGCGGTGCACTGGAAACTGTGTCCATGTTGACACTGTCCACATTCGGATCAAAAAACAGTAAAAAAAAAACATGTCGACCTAGACACTGATGACCTAATTGTAGTGTCGACCTATTGACCTGTCAACCTAAACCCATGTCGACCTTCACCCATGTCGACCTAATGCTGGTCAACCAACTTGCTGTAGACCAAACGCTCCCAACCCATGCTGCATTGATGCAAATATTGGATTACTCCAGATATACAGTCCCCAGTGTCTGTCCCCCCAAAGATAATATCTCCAATCCCTACAATCTCTCCCAGATCTCTATCCTCTGCTTGGCACAGTCCATATTCTCCTCAGAAGCAGGCCCAGGGCAGGGTTGGCGGTCAGCTTGACATAGCTGGATAGACTGCTGCTTCCATTCAGGGGGTGTTGCCTTTGCTCTATCTTTTGCAGATGCAACTGTAGTTCACTCAGAGAGCCATGTTTGGCTTTTGCAGGGCTGGATTACCGATGGTGCAGGTCAGAGCTGGCCCTAACATATTTGATGCCCTAGGCAAGATTTTGGCTGGGGCCCCCTAGTCCTGCCACATGTTCTGCCTCTAACCCACCACCCCTTTCCCAGCACAGCACCCATCACCAGTGATCACAGCAGCAGCCAGCAACACTGATAGCTCTACACCCATAGCAATCCTCATTTTGATGCCCTGTGGCAACAAGATCATTGGTGCCCCACCCCTTATATTCTAAATAGGAACAATGCAGCCCAAAGGCTCGCATCCAAATAGTGTAATCTTTCTGGGAATGGGGGTGTCTACATAATAATACACCCAATTGTGATGTCACACAGTAGTGCAACCTTTTTCACAGTGGCGTAACTATAGAGGGAATGGGATCATTCGTCAGACTGCATTTAGGTCTACAGTCATTAGGTCGACCCCACTAGGTCGACCTGACTTAAGGTCGACATGGGCCAAGGTCGACATGACTTAAGGTCGAATTTGCATAAAGGTCGACATGAGGAAGGTCGACTGGTCATAAGGTCGACATGGGTTTTTCACTGTTTTTTGATCCGAATGTCGACACAGTCGATATGGACACAGTTGGCACTGAGAATCGGACCCTCGCATCGCTCGCTTCGCTCGCGATGCTTCGGGCACGGTGCCTCGCTGCGCTCGGCACACTATTTTATTCTCCCACCACGCCCTAGTGGATGGTAGGGCATGAAATACCGCCTGTCGGCACATGTCGGCTCAAAAAACAGTGAAAAACCCATGTCGACCTTATGACCAGTCGACCTTCCTCATGTCGACCTTTATGCAAATTCAACCTTAAGTCATGTCGACCTTGGCCCATGTCGACCTTAAGTCAGGTCGACCTTCCTGCCAGTCGACCTAGTGGGGTCGACCTAATGACTGTAGACCTAAATGCAGTCTGACGAATGACCGCATCCCCTATAGAGGGTGCAGGGGGTGAAGTTGCTATGGGTCCCGGCGGCTTGGGGGGCCCCAAGGGAGCCCATTGCACCCTCTATAGTTGAGATAATCATCTGGCATGTTACCTAATGCATGGAGGTAGGAACCAAAGCCCCTGCATATGCAGATCCCGTAAGCTAGCAGCAGTTGCGCTGCGGTGGTGCCCGACTGACTGACTATATAAGCATAATCCATACACGTTCGCCAGCTGCGCACTGTCGGCACCACTACTAGCTTCCGGAGTCTGCAAATGAAGAGGCTTCGGTTCCGTCATACCTCCATCTCCCAGTAAGTAACATGCTGTGCTCACAGCCGGCTTGTGTCTCCGCTTACTGTAAGATGCTTCTGTGAATCTCAGTATAATTTCTGCCTGCAGTCCCCCCTATCATACTCTATGTTGCGCATCACGGAAGCTCCTGTCTGCACACCAGGAAGAGGCAGCGATGACCCATCCAGGAAGCCACACCCCTGCCAGAGTAAAGCACTTCCCTCAAGCCTGCTAGAGCCTTTACATGTCTCTGCTTATGGCATACCTCCCAACTGTCACGATTCCGTCGGGACAGTCCCGATTTTCGGGTCCTGTCCCGCTGTCCCACCCGCGGCAGGCATTGTCCCGCTGCGGGGGGGTGACAGTTGGGAGACCCCCCAATCTAGTAGAATAGACGCTGTGCGCATGCGCACAGCGTCTATTCTCGTATGAAAATGAGGTCGCGGCTAATTAGCATAAGCCACACCCTCATTTGCATACGCCCGCCCCTTTCCGGGCGCTTGCGCGGCTTCGCCGCGCGAGTGTCCCTATTTCCTCTGGACGGAAGTTGGGAGGTATGTTATGGTGGTCGGACAGGGGGCAGATATGAGAAGACGGAGGGTGAGTTCTGCTACACAGATAAGGTGAGAGAGTCATGCACTAGTTTCCGTGCATGTCCTTGTGTTCTGTTGGTCCTCTTCCTGTGAAGAATGTCTCCCACCTGTACCTTGTTAAAACCCTTGATATATTTGAAAGTTTCTATCATGTCCTCCCTTTCCCTTCTCTGCTTAAACTATATATATTAAGATCTTTTAGTCTTTCCGGGTAAGTTTTGTGATTTAGGCCATGCACCACTCTAGTTGCCCTTCTTTGTACAGTCTCTAATGCATGAATATCCTTCTGGAGTTATGGCCTCCAGAACTGAACACAGTACCTCTAAGTCCCTTATTCTGGTTCATTCGCAAAGGCAAATTCCTTCTCAAATGGACAAAACTATGTGCACTGCAGGGGGGGGGGGGGACACAACGTGCAGAGAGAATTATACCCCTTTCAGACAGAAAAATCCCAAAAACCCAGGTATTTCCCGGATACAAAAACCCAGGTACAATCAGGCATCAAGGGGCTGACCCCCTTTCACACAGGAGCAAAAACCCGGGTATTTCCCGTGTCCACCCCTTTCACACAGAAGCTGGATTTTTCCTGCAAAACTCTGTGTGTCATAAGAATAGGACAGTTTTAATGGCACACAGAGATGAGGTCATCAAAAGTGGGTGGTGACTGCTCACTGCATTGCATTAACCATGGCATGACACAAGGATATGTTGTAAACAAGTTTTATTGTTTTTATATACTGAAAGGTACATGTTACCGCACATGGCTGTCAGTATATTTGCAATGTTTGAGTACACTGTGGCATCTTTGACTGTCCCAGTCATCTGTTTGCCGATATCCTCCTCCCCTCTCACTGCCAGCAGCTCTCACCTCTTGCTTCTACCAGTGGGCCATGCTATCCTTTTTTCAGCTCCCTAATGACCTCAGAGGCCAGCTCCATTGCCATGCCCTCCCAGCCAATCAGAGAAGCCTATCCTCACAACCAATCAGTCAGCACCCCACCAGGAGAGCCAATCAGTGCCTAACAATGTGTAATAATCCCAAAAACCCGGGTCGTTTCCGTTCAGACAGCCGGCGACCCGGGTTTTTGGAATACAGACCCGGGAAAAACCCAGGTAAATACCTGGGTCGAAGTCCCGGACCTTTAGACCCGTGTTGACCCTTTCAGACAGAAGAAAAACCCGGGTCGACACGGCAAGAGCAGGGAAATTCCCGGGTCTTTTTTTCTGTCTGAAAGGGGTATTAGATTTGGGAGGGGTTTTACTTCAAAGTAAGATCTATATTGCAGTGTAAAAATAAAGCAGTCAATATTTTCCCTGCACAGAAACTAAATAACTCACCCAAATCTAATTATTTCTGCACAAATTACATCTGCCCCCCTGCAGTGCACATGGTTTTGTCCATTTCAGAAGAAATTTGCATTTGCCAGTGAACCAGAATAAGGGCCTAAATGAGGTTGTACCAATGACCTATAGTAGCATTATTACTTATTTCTTTCTACTGCTGATTTTTCTCCTATGCAACCAAGCATCCAACTTGCCTTCTTCATTGCTTTGTTACATTGACTAACTGTCTTTAAGTCAACTGAAATAGTAACACCTAGATCCTCTCTTCCTCAGTAGTTTCCATTATAGTGCCATTTATACTATATCATAGGAAGTACAGAATGCTCTGGACTTTCCTCTTAATTTAGGATCACCATCACCTGTGTTGAAACACCTTTCTTATCAATGAACCGGTTTAAAGCAGGTGATGGCAATCCTAAATTAAGAGGGAAGTCCAGGAACAGAGCACTATGTCCCTCCTGGAATGGGTCATGTTGGGAGGTATGCTATATTTAGTCTTTGGATTTTTGAGACCCAAGTGCATGATTTTGCCTTGTCAGCAGTGGCTCCTACTAGCATGGATTCAATGAATCTTTTCCATTCCAAACTTTAATGTCTTTTTTAAGGAGTGGGTGGTGGGGCTGCCATCAGAATTTTGTGGGGCCTGGAACTGACAATATAGGAACAGCTCTCTCCCCTACTGTTACAATCAATTACCGACACACAACCACACACTGCTCTCTCTCCCTGTTCCGCCTCTTCTCGGCCCTTCTCAGGTCGGTGGTGGGGGATTTCTGTGAGGACTCCAGGCTTTCCCACTGCATTGCCTGTTTGAGTTTCACCAGGAAGCACTGCCATTAGGATTAGGCCTTAGGTTAGGTCTGTAGCCCATAGGTTCCTGCCAGAATGGCAGTAGACTAAGGACCTGAAGCGATGCTACCCGATGTTGACACATTGTGCAGCTTCACATTCCCCATAGCAATGGGGGATGCAACTGGCGGTGGTGCAGGAGCGATCACAGCAGGTATCAGAGATTCCTGCTGTGGTCCCTCCTGAAAAATTCCAGTGATACATTTTTTTTAAATATTTTTTATTCATTTTCAAGTGGTAACAGCATCATTCCAAAAATAATAACATAGTGCATCAGAAAGACACTAATTATAGATATGATATTTGAACATATTACCGCACTTACACACACACATATATATATATATATAAAATAAATGAAACCATGGAAGGTGCAGTAGCGCCTTAAGCAAAAACAAATTTAAAAGGAGGGGGGGATAAACACACAAAATGGACACACAAAAGGGGGGGAAACAGCCTATAAGGACAGCAGCCGACTTTCTCGGCTCCTGATTGGCCGCTAGGCGGCCAATAGAATCATTCGGATGAGAGGCGCGGAAGATGAAACCTCTCTGCGCCTCTCAAAGTCCGATGGGTACCGGCGGCTGACTGCGGCAGAGACGGAGAAGATGATGGGATCTTCGCCAGAGGACCTGGGTGAGTAGAATTTCCTTCCACAGGTCCCTCATTGATTTCTTCAGATCCAGGACCCCGGACTCTTCAGCCCTGGAGCCCCGGACCTGCCCCGGAACCAAAGCCCCGGACCGGACCCAGGGACCTACCGACAGGCTCAAGATAGGTAAGTATCAGTATGTGTGGGCTTTGGATGTATTAAAGTTTTATTTTCCGTGTGTGTCAGTGTGTTTATTTGACTATTTTTTTTATGTGGAACTACAAGTGCCAGCGGGCCCTTTAATGCCCCGCATGTGAGGGAGGCTTACTGGGACTCATAGTTCCACAGTAAAAGACAATAGTTTTTATTCTATTTTTTTTTAGACTTCAATCAGACCGGTGACCTCCGCACAGGGTCACCGAGGACAGCACCAGGCTTCAGCCTGGTCAGGTAAGTCCTAAAGGGTGAAAAATGGGTAAAAGGTTGACTAAAATGTAGACGCATAATCTGTCTATATAGAAGTTTAGTCACCCTGCCGGCTTCTTAAAATTTAGACGCAAACCCGTCTATATGTGCTGTAGGAGAGATCATGCAGCTGTGGAACGCCCACATGGGCGTTCCAGCTTTGGCAGTATAGTCGCAAGGACGGCCAGCATATCGATCACACACTGCATTTTTGTTACGATATGGGGCCGTCCTGTTAGATGAAAATTGAACAGTAAAGAACCTTCGACCGACCGAGTATGGACGGACAAGACCGTTTTTCTTGCCATTTATCGCTCGTATGGGACAGCGTACACACCTATACAATTGAACGGCCGTCCGACCCAGAACGGAAGAATGGACCGACGATTGTATATATGTGTACAAAGCTTAATAAGTTCCAGGAGGTGTTTTCAAACAGTTTCATTATGTGATTTTGGGACTGTTCAGCTAAAATGTTGATAAAAAATTCCCATTTTTTGTAAAAATTTTCTACTCCAGACTTGACATCAGGAATAGTAGAGCATCTGTCACAGTATAGAATTAGTATCAGTTTTTGCTTCACTTCTGTGAGTAAAGGAGCTGATCGACTAGTCCAGTGTATCAAAATGACTTTCTTTGCAATGGTGATTATGACAACTAACAATCGAATCTTAGACTGTTTATCAGGGCCTAAATTCCAGTTTTTAAAATTCCTGCAGATACATGCTAAGGCAGGCATGTCCAACGTTGGCCCTCCAGATGTTGTGAAACTACACATCCCAGCATGCTTTGCCACAGTTTTGCTATTAGAGAATGCTAAAACTATTGCAAAGCATGCTGGGATGTGTAGTTTCACAACATCTGGAGGGCCAACGTTGGACATGCCTGTGCTAAGGGATCAGGTGTCAGGTGTGTGGAGAACATGGAGTTGATAAATTGGACTATTTTATGCCCAAATTTACGGATTTTTCCACAACCCCAAATACAATGGAAAAAAATCAGCATGTGATACAGTGCACTTGACACAGTGCACTTGACACAGGCACCTGTTTCCAGGTCAGTCATATATTTCCTTTGTGCAGGAGAAATATATGCCCTGTGTATCGTTCTGATATGAACGATACACATTTGTGAGTAAGAGGATTGCATATATTTAAGTGTAGAGTCATATTGGGACAAAAGATCAGGTAGCAAGCTAATGCTGGGGGTATCTGTCGACCATTTATGTCATGGGTCTTCAACCTGTGGCCCTCCAGATGTTTTGAAACTACATGTTCCAACATGCATTGCCACATTTTTTCCTATAAGAGCATGCTAAAAAACCTCAGGGCATGCTGGGACATGTAGTTCCACAACATCTCGATGGCCACAGGTTGAAGACCTGTGATTTATGTAATGTCAGATTCCAACTAGACAAGGCTGTTAAGGAGGTCAATGGTATATATAGTGAGCTGATTTTGTATGGGATAGAAGAAAGAAGTTTACGGAACTAAAGGAAGAGAGTTGCTGTATTATCTGTTGCGACAGGATTGGGTAAGGACTGGATGTAGTGCCTAACTTGAAGATACATATAGAAGTTATGGGTAGGGAGTTGATATAGAGATTGAAGATCTGCAAATCGAAGTAATTCACCTCCAGGGTCAAAAACCTTTGCAATTGAGGCTAAACATTTCTCTCTCCAGTGAATGAATGTAAAATTAGACAATGATGGGTGGGAAGGCTGGGTTACCCCATATCGAGGTGTATGGAGAGCAGAGATGACTACAGTGACATTTTTTGGTAATGGCTATCCAAGCACCATTTAGTATGCAATAAACCGTTTGGAGAATAAGGGGCAAATAATGCAGAGTCCAGTTGAGTGTCTGTAAATGAACTAGTGCCAAGCAACCAATCACTGATATATCTAAAGTATATAGTATTTGAATATTGAGCCAGATCTGGGAAACTCAAGCCCCCTTTCTTTCGAATTAACCTTAGTTTGGCAAAGGCTATTTGTGGTCCTTTCCCCTGCCACAAAAAAAACAGGAGAAGAGAGAGTTTAAAATCTTTAGGTAGTAATTTAATTGGTAACATCTGCATTATGTGATAAATCTTTGGGAACAACACACTTTTTATCGCAGCTAGTCTTCCCAGAAGGGAAATGGGCAAGGACATGCAACTATCTAAGTAATGTTTTATTTTATCAATAATTGGGATAAAATTCAATTTATAGAGATCCGATAATTTTGTGGGGATGTGAATACCTAGATATTTGATGGACGTAGTGGAAATGCGAAAAGGCTGAAGCACTGGTAGTGATTGGAAGTATAGTGACGTCCCGTGGTTTGGGAGAATTTCTGATTTATCTAGGTTTACTTTATATCCAGAAATGGAGCCAAAGGAGGAGATAACATCCAGAACAGCAGGTAGGGATGTAACAAAATTAGAGAAAAATAATGTCATGTCATATGCATATAAGGAGATCTTAAGTAATTTGGATTGGATATTAATACCTTCAATCAGGGTCGAGTTACGTATAGCGATCGCCAATGACTCTATGGCGATGGCAAATAAAAGCGGAGACAGTCCCTTTCTAGTGCCTCTAGAAATAGTAAAAGACGAAGATATAGAGCCATTACATGATATTTTGGACAATGGGGCATTGTAAAGCGTATGTAGGATAGTGATGAAGCCAGGTGGAAAACCAAATAGGCGAAGCGTTGTAAAAGGTAATCCCACTTAACTAAATCGAATGTCTTTTCGGCGTCATATGAGATTATCAATTTAGGTGAGGCCGGAGGAGAGTGTGTTGAATGATTTATTGTTCCCAAAAGCTTCCTCACATTAATCACAGAATGTTGTCCCAATATGAAGCCCATCTAGTCAGGATGAATGATCTGTGGCAAATGTAACTTTAGGCGATCAGCTAGGATTTATAATCAAAGTTAAGTAAAGAGGCCTGTATGATCCTGGTAGTGATAAGTCTTTGCCCGCTTTGGGGAGTAACCTGATAACGGCAGAGTTAAAATACAGTAATACAGAATGAGTGAGAATAATATTATTGAAGGCCACCAAACTCTCCCCGAACCGAAGCAGTAATATTTTATAAAATTCTGTGGACCATACGGACCAGGGGCTTTTGAGGGTTTAGATTGTTGGATAACTCTCGTGACTTCCTCTATCATGACAGGGGCCTCTAACCTACTTGTACAGTATACTTAGGATATTGAGGAAGAGGGGGGAATTTCCAAGGAGTGGGAAGAGTAGTTGCCATGGGAGTGGGTTCATTTTGAGGAGAATCTGAATACATTTTTAGTATAAAAAGCCTTCATAACTTCAGTGATCTGGCTGCTTGATGTCATCACAGAACCATCTGCACAGCGCATGGGGTGTACTAACATTGGAGGTTGAGAGCCTTGTAATAAATTAGACAAAAGTTTACCTGTTTTATTCCCATAGTGATGGAATCTAAAATTGGAGGAGAAAAGGGAACGGTCACTCTTAGTTTTTAAGTATTCATCAAAATGAATCTTTGCAGTATTGTAGGCTGATTTATTGCTAGAGGTGGGATCTGGTTTGAAAGGACTCAGTTAAAGCTGTTTGCAACTCAAGATAAGATGCTGACATACGTTTATTTTCCACGACTACATAGGAAATTATTACACCCGTAAAACCACCTTCCCAGTCTGCCAAAATAAGGAGGGGTCTGAGCCCGTACATTCAAAATTTGCATGCTTAAAATCCATCCAAGCAGTTTCTAGTTTGTTATGAAAGGATATGGATTGGGAAAGGTAGTTAGGAAATTTCCATAATCTAAAGGGACCTTTATTTACATCCGTCTGAAGTGTTATCCACATTAAGGCACGGTCTGACAGATTGGTTCAATGGTGACTTCATGTACATTGGGGAAGAGTGAGGAGGTTAAAAGAATACTGTATAATCTATTCTGGAAAGGGTTTGATGGGCTGCCGAAAGGCAGGTATAGTCATTTTCTTTTGGATTAATAGCCTTTCACACATCAATTAAATTAAGTTGTTTGGAGAAGGCAGGGACACCTAATTTTGGTAGTGTAATGGGGGTTTTCTGTGTGGCAGATCTATCTAGGGTGGGAGAAGAGACTAGGTTGAAATCACCTAGTAAGATCAGTGGGGATGAGCTATAGGGTAGCAGTTTGGAGAATAAAGTAGAGAAAAAAGATTTTCTGTAAATTTTAGGAACATATCCTAATATATAATACTAATACTAATATAAAATGTCTGTTGTTCCGTCAAACGGGAGCAGATCGGGGAAAAGGCTTTTTGGGCTTGGGACAGTTCTGCAGAAAAGTCTTGAAACAAATATAGTTTGGATGATTCCCAGAGAATTTCCTTTTTGTTCCGTGAGGCAGACCAAATGGTTTGTTTGTGGAGATAGTTGAGACAGCGGAACACCACCACTTGAGGGCGGTTAGACGTGGATGGAGAATATTGGCCCACTCTGAACTCTTTCAATTATCACGTCACGGCAGTCTGTTTCATTGTCTAGCAGGGCAGGAAGAATATATGAAATGAGCCAGAGCCGAGTCTTTAACGGTTTCGGGAAGGCCTACCAGGCGGATGTTATTCTGTGGGGAACGGTTCTCGAGGTCATCGACCTTGTTCCAGAGCTGATAGTTGCTCTTATCCAACCTTAGAACAGCTTGTTTAAGGCATGATACGTCTTGAAAGATTTCACCAACCTTGTGTTCCGTTTCTTCCACTCTGGTTACTGTAATTGCATCCACCACATCATTATAGGTAACATAGGAGTCCTGCGTGGCCACTGATTTTTTTGCGGCTGGTGACAAAGCTGCGGTATCAGAGTCCAATGTCATATTTGGATCAGCACGTCGCTTCTCTTGATGTTGTTGAAGGGGTTGCATTGAAGCAGAGAGAAACTTATCCATGTAGAACATAGCAGGGTATTAGATTCAGAGGTATTCAAATCAGTATGAGAGGTATCAATATCAGAGCGTCTCTTGTATAGTGACCAAGGTGAGGCCCGAGAGGGAGGTGCTTAGCACATAATACAATTGTGTTGCATGTAAATTACATGGGCAGGATTTTGTGTGATTGTATCCACACAGAAATGTATAGTGAAACTAGAGCCAAATTGCAAGCTGCAGTCTGACCAGCAGGCCCGCAGAATGACTGGCTTATCAGTGCTTAAAGATCGATGATGTTTCAATATATGCAGAATAAAGCAAAATCACAGAAGTCTTCGGGGGAATGGTGGAAGTTGACAAGCTCCACCTGCAGCCACAGACCAGGGAAAGAGAGAGTCAGCCAAACAGTACATACTGGAGCAGGCTAAATGTCTGTAGTGGTTCTCCAGGCGACTGAGTGCCAGACTTGTAGAAATATTAAAATGTAGCAGGCTGGATCATCCAAAGATATGGCAAGCTAACTATGTATTTTTTACACAACCAGGGAGTTACAGTATACATGGGAATGATGTCAAAATGGCCGCCAGTGTAAAAGGCCTAAGACTTTAAAATAATTTTTTCTCCCACATTAATCGATATAATGCTATATGCTAGTATGGAGACCCTCTGCGGGTGTCTCCAGAGGCAGAGGGGAGTGTGGGGAGTGAAATGAGGGGTTTCTGTACCTCCAGCGGGTCCATTTTCACCCGATTGCTGTCACGGAGCCTGAATCCCGGCTCACGGCTTAAATTTAGTCCCTGGCTTCTCCGCCGGGGTAGGCGCAACCTGCAAAATCGCTACATAGCGTCTCCCGGCTCTGCAGCACACCCCGGCAGGTGTCCCTAGAGTTCAGCAGTGAAATGAAAGGGTCTGTGAAGAGGACAGCGCCCGGATTCCAGCAAAAGGAGCACTAATCTGCAGGTATATGCTGGAGCTCTGCTAAGTTGCTGCTGCTCCTGGTCCCGGTCAGGCCACGCCCTAAATTCCAATGATACTTAATATTTGCGGCTAACCACTGAAACATGTTTTTTCAGGGAATTAGCTGCAAATATTAAATGATAAATCAGACCCTAAGTAGCCATTCTGTGCCCTACTTATAGCACTGATGTGCTATACCAGGGGTGGCCAAACCTGTCCTCAAGATCTACCAACAGTTCATGTTTTGCAGGCAACCTGTGGATCTATAGTAGGAATGAATGCAGCAGGTTTGAAAATGTTATGAAAATGTTAGTAATGACTTCAGCTGTGCACCGGCTAGATGATATGGAAAACGGGGACCCTTGCTAGATCTCGAGGACTGGTTTGACCAGCCCTGTGCTATACTATTACACACTGTGACACTGTCTGCGTAAATGAGATGACCTTCTCTCTTCTCATTATGGTGTCTGCATGAGTCCTGCTCCTCTCAGCAAGGAAGCAAGCTTCGCTTGGCTCTTCCACAGCAAGAGGCTGTTGACATCACTGCCCACTTAGCGTTCCTTCTAACTTCAGCCAGCGACCCATTGAAATAATACAGGGTGGGTTAGGCACAGAAGGAGCAGCTGCTAGTGTTTATTGATTTGGTTGGTGGCGATAGAGGGTGGCGCACATTGGAGAGAAAACTCCTCACTCATAATCTGTTAAAGTGGGCGGGCGGATGGTTTGCAGGATGGAAAACTACTTTAAATCACCAACTGATCTGAACCAGTGGCGTAACTCCCTGAGGCAATGGAGACATTTGCCGCCGGGCGTTAGCCACTAGGGGGGGCACAGAGGAGCCAGAACCAGGCATCCCCTGTCCTTCGGCTTCTGCATTGAGCGGCAATGCACCTCAGGCTCAGTCACAGCAGGAGAGAAGGAGCCAGATCAAAGCACCGTTTCCAGTCACTGCTGCTGCGGACCCCTGTGTGCACTCACTGCAGGCATGAAACTGAAAGTAAACTATACTTTCAGTTTCTTCCCTGTAGTGCTGTCTGTGCACCCGGCAGCCAGATGAAGATGGGGCTAGTATTCTCAGCCCCTGACACCCCTCACCAGTCACCAGCCTTTCCAAAGTTTTTATGAAGCAGTCAACAGGCTCTGGAGGAGCTGGACGGTCCGAAAATGGGGAGGGGCCAAACAGCAGGACCTCAGGATGAATGGTGAGTGTGGCAAGGTGCACTCTATGTCCCTCTATGTATTTATCTGTGTAACTATTGTATTGTATATGTGCATGGGTGTGACTATCTGTGAATAGGTGTGTGACTGTATATGTATGCATACTGGTGTTTGACTATGTATATATGAGTGAATGTATGCATAGGTGTATGTATTCATGTGTGTGACTATATATGTGTGATTTTATGTATATTGTGTACACAGTTGCACACATGCTGACGGGGACTGGGGGGAGGATGTGTGCTGGTTTGTGACAGAGATCCGAGTTTCAGCTACTTCCTACTTTCCCGATGTTAGTGGTTAATAGATGCTGTGCGGATGTGCATAGCATCTATTTCTGGAGACAGAGGAGCTGGGGGCATGGCCAGCAACTCAAAGAGTGCTGGCCTTGCCCCCTCAGGGGTGAAAACATGTCTTCACAGCAGTGAGGAAATTTTGAGGTTACACCTCCTGGTTGCTAGACCAAGCCCCCAAAATCCAGGTGCTGGACATCAACGCGTGCATGCTAATAATGTTGGGAGGTATGTTAGTGTATGGGGGTAACTGATTTTAGCTGTGGTATTTTGGGGTGGCAGGTACGGTCTGTTGATCTGAGGATCACTTACCATGTATGTATAGTGTGTGTGTGTGTGTGTGTGTGTGTGTGTGTGTGTAGGGGGGGGGCACTACAATCTTTGTCGCCTCCGGGCACCTGGTATGAACTTACGCCACTGATCTGAACGTAACCCTCCAAGTTACTATGATAGCAAAAACATTATGCATCAACAAGACATAGAAGTTTGCTTAAAAGTTGGGTAATACAGGACCACAAATTGTCACTTTGTATGCATGATCTAGTAACGGAGTCAGACTAGTAACAATTTTTGGTAGCAAATATTAGAGAACACGGCAGTGGTTCACAAAACTTCCTTGAATCATGGCACCCAAGACTATAAGGATTTTTTTGAGGAATCCCTAATCCAAATAATTCTCTTTGATGAATAAAAAAATATATATTAACTCTTTGCATGCCAACGTTGCTGTGAGAGATCCTCAAAATATCCATTAAAAATGCCATCATTGCTCTCAGCGATTGTTCTTTTAGTATAAATACAAATACTGCCAAGTCAATTAATTGAAGTTTAGTTACATTTTGCACCTAATAATAGAACAGTCGCTGTGACCCTGGGGTGTCCAGGCACACATGGTGGGAACCACTTGACAACAGGCTTTAGTTACTAAATAGTGGAAGTTGCTCACTGCAATCAATAAGGCGCTCATTATTTATCTAGTACCTTCTAGTTAGAAAGTAGGCAGAATCTCATTAATTACTATGAGCAACATCTCCATTTCTATAAACCTGCACTCCAGTATTCCAACCTAAAATAAAACCAGTGTAAATGCACCACCTGTTAGATGTTTGGCCAGTGATACTTTCCACCAGTGTAGAATAGTTATTTGTGAAGCTTACACAGCGGGTAGACATAAGCAATCAGAAATAATCAGAAAAGGGGAGTGGTATAGGGCTCCGACAGTGGGGATCCCAACAGTCAGTATCCCAACTGCCGGTGCTCCAACAGGGGGGGCGAGCACAAAGAAACCCCTTGCCGGCTCGCTGTACTTGCCACGCTGTGGCCCGGTGGCTCGCTACAGATTATATTCTCCGGTACTTATGTAATATCTGGGCTCCCGTTTTTCTTAAGAGACCGCGTGCGCTCGCCACGCTTTGGGCACGGTGGCTTGCTGCGCTCGCCACACTATATAAAATCAACTCCATGCATAGTTGGATAGTAGGGGTATGAAAAAATGGGGTGCATTTAACATGGGAGCCCAGATAATACATAAGTACCTATTCTCCCTGTATGGGCGTTGTGGACCCCCACAAGGGAGAATAGTCCCTGTGTGTCAGGATCCCCACTGTTGGAGCAATGGCAGTCAGGATACTGACTGTCTGTATCTCCATTGTCGGACCATCATCCAGCACCCTAAGAACAGCAGGTACAGTACAGTGGTAGCCTACATTGGATGTTTAAAGTATGTAAACTGGTAAGTGATTGAAGCATAAACAGTGGCGTTATAATGGGTGTGATGACAAATCTGCCACCTAGATGCTATAGCCTGGGAGGGCTCACCCACAGTCAGTCCTGCCCTAGTCTCTGTATCATTACATATCCCAGGATCAGCAACAAGTGAGGACCAGTGCCTGCTCTTGCTCCTCATCACCACGAAATGTCATGAACTCATGCCATTGGTGATCATAAAACAAAAGCAGCAGTGACGTAGGCAGAAGCCCAAGAATGTAAAAAAGAAATTGCCAGGCAGTGGCTGAAGTGACAGCAAGGGAACTGCACAGGCATAACTTTGAATTGGAGTGACAGGGGGCGCTGAAGTGACATGGTGGGGCTGGTGTGGCATAGAATAACTGGAGTTGACATGGTGGGGGTGACATGACACAGGAGCTGGTTTGACAAGGTGAAGTTGTAGGGACACAGGGGGGAGTAACAACTGGAAGGCTGGACTCAGAGAGATGACATGACAATTCCTTTATTGAAGGAAACTGGAGTGGCACAGGGAAGTAGGAGACAGACAGACTTAAAGAGGGGGGGGGTTGGCCTGCTGTAGAAATTTCGGGAGTGGGGGTTTGGAATGAGATTACTGTAGTGGGTAAAGAACAAAGTGAGTGCTCTGCTAAGGTGATTCAGAAAGAGAGAAGATCCCACCAGTACAACACAGGATAAAGCAAATACATTTTGTGTACACCCTGGCCCCTTCCTCTAGACTAGTGGTCCCCAACACTGCAGACCAGTTGGGGGTACATGAAAATATTTGCAATGGCAGAAGAGGAAGAAATCTGACAATGGAGCTACCCACAGACATGAGCCTTCATCTGTTCCAAGCTGACATGGGTAGAGTAAGCAGTGGCATTAATCCTACAGGCATTAGTGCAGGGCTGGGCAACACCGGCCCTTCAGATGTTGATGAACTACACATCCCAGCATGCCTTGCATCAGTTTCAGCATGGCCACATAGCAATACAAAAATAGGGGGAGGGGGGTTGGGGATATAGTTCTGCACAAGATAAATGAAAAAATGGATCAGGTGTCCCCAATATTAGATTGCCGTGTTGTAATTGCAATTAGTACATAACTGGGGGTGCTGCCAAAGACAATGGTGGTCATACGAGAAGCAAAAAAGAAAAGGATTGTCTTTGTTGCTGGCGCACTAAAGAAGAAAAACTGTGTTATATTAAAATTTAACTTTTAATGATATCAATAAAAAGAAAGCCATTAAGGTGAAATAAGGTTTACATACATGACTGACAAAAACATTGAACAATAATAAAAATGCACGTGCAGTGTGTGTGTCAATTTTCTGGTGTGTAATTGGGTATGAGTGTTGCTGTTGGCAAAGAGAATTTTACACTATGGTACACGGGATGCTGAGGTCCACAATGATGATACACAAATTGCTGCGGCCCAGATTGGATATTGGGGGTCGCTTGGAACAAAGGTCGTATGGGTGGCCAGATATTAAATCGTGTCTGGCTCCTCTATTGTTTACGACTATGTATCTTGATAATATCGAATGCGTCTCATACAGACTGACAAGATGAGATGGCGATTATCCACTGTATCTCCCCAGGAGATTTTTAGTTTAATAAGAATAATTAGTGTCCCGTACTTAATATACAGATCATGCTTATAACAGTTCAATACGTAGGTAGAACCATGTGTCCTGCGTAGACATAAGTTTTGGTGTGCACAATTCGGCAGGCAGATATAATTCTGTGTCCTGCGTGCATAAAATATTAGCAGGCTTATGCTGTATACTGACTGGCTGCAATTTAGATAAGATATTGCGTGGGTGATCCACCAGTATATATACTGATTGGTCCCTCTATTCAATAGTAGTTATGTTAATATCTGTGTACAGTCAGGTCAGTGGGTGCAACAGGCAGGTAAGGTTGTATAACCTGCATGAGTGTTACTGAACGTATTGGACATATAGATCATTTATTAATTACTGTTTATAGGCGAGATAAAAGAAAATTGCATGGGCGATCTGGCAGTGTGTATGCTATCCAGATCCCTCTATAATATTGCAAAAAAGTATTTTCAAACGGACTGAGTAACAGTATCTGCGTATTGCTGATTTGTATAGAGAACACGGGGCATGTACAATTAGCTGGCGTTGCGAGTGGATTAATGTAATTCGGTGTAGTATCCCTGGAATAGTCCCACAGTATGTTCTGTCAGGCAATCTCCACTATTAGGGATATCAGGAGTACATACATCATTTATTTAGCCACATTTGTTTGATCATGCATTTGCTGTAGTAGTATTAATTAGAGCGCATTCAGCGTTCATTTAGTTACAAGCGTGCCAATTTAGAAGATGTGCGGCGTACATACGCTTGTTTAGATAACCACATGTGTATAATTATTTAGTACCCATGCATATCAAATTTCAAATGAAATATGCCAGTCAAAGTGGTATTGAGCGTATTTTAACACTCATTTAACCTCATGCATGCCAGTTATAGGGTAGAATTAGCATTCAATAATCCAGCAAATTGAGTAGTGTGTATGCCACCCTAAGTCAGTGCAAATGTTAATTGGTTTGATCAAATATACCAATCAAGTAGAGCGCATTGTATTTATATGGGCAAATAGATGCGGAGATGAAAAAGGTTCTTTACCAACAGAAATGGTGCTTTGTGCTTTTGTACCTTATTTACCCTAATGCATAGCTTGTCAGGCCATAGACTATGGGTATGTGCAGGGCAGATTACTTGTCCACATAGGTGCTGTATTTGCCAGTGGCTTCAGCGTTTGATAATCAGGCAGATCGAGTGGTGTGTACACTACCACGATCTGTACAATACTTGCTGATAGATCAAAAAATACACTCGAAGCACAATTTGTCTATGTGATCAAAGATAAGGGAAAAAGCATAGAGTTGCTACCCGCAATGTACAGTCCGTCAGGTTTACAGACTAAGGATATGCGGTACATATATCAAATAAGGTACCTCCGGCTTAGCGCATAACTTATAGGTATAATTTATTATCTGTGCACTCTGCACGTTTATAACAGATTTGCGCTAAGGTGAACAATATCATTTGCCGGGCGCCCGCTTTTAGCCGCAGTGCACAGCCTGTCAGGTTACAGGCTGGGGATATGCGGAGAGACGGGTTTTCTGCCTGCATCAGGGGGTTAGACACCGGCTCCGGTGTACTATTCCTCCTGTCAGGTACTTGTATCACAGCGTGTGCTTAAACTATTTTGCGGATGGATGGATATAGTCTCCAAAATCCACCGCGCAGTATCTAATTTACTGCCTGAGCGCTCAACACATCATTTTAACACATCATTTTAACACATTTCAATTAGATAAACAATATATTTTGTGAGACACACATCAAACTGCACGTGCATACGGCCAACGCGCGTTTCACTAATGGCCATTACTATGCTAATAACCTCAAATGCAATATAGCAATATATTAAAAGGTCTAGCATATATATTTAGTGTGCACCTGCAAACTCCTCCTCCTGCTTGCTGCACTACAAGTCTCAGCAGGTAGCACCTCATATGTCCAGGGTGTGCAGTTTAGGGCCCCTCCCCCTATGTACTATATATTGTGTATTCATACACACTGGAAGGAACTAGAGACGCCTTCCTCCTAAACTTGCACCCCACCCACCTGTCCCAAATTGATTTTAATTAGGTTGGAGTCCCAACATTCAAGACTGCACACCTCAGCTTGGCACTATGAGGGTAAGTCCTACTATACATATATGCTGAGTGTTAGTCTGTGGGACCGTGTTTGGGGCTCAGGGCTCTTTGGGCTGCTGTTGCTGGGCTGCTCCATGGCATCATATCGTATACTTTCAATCACCCCTTTAGTTTGTTTAATATATATGTAGCACCCTTCACATTTATTATTACTTCTTACCTTGGTAAGTCCTATCACATATAATTTCCCCTATCCCTTTTACTATCACTTTAATTTTACACTAATGTGATGCCATGGGGTGGTTCTGCTGGGCTGGCCTGGGGGGCCCTGTGCCCTGGACCTGTCCCAGAGTAGTGTTAGGGACTTGTCCTAATGAGGTAACCTGGACGCGGTGGACAAGCCGATACTAATGGCCATTACTATGCTAATAACCTCAAATGCAATATAGCAATATATTAAAAGGTCTAGCATATATATTTAGTGTGCACCTGCAAACTCCTCCTCCTGCTTGCTGCACTACAAGTCTCAGCAGGTAGCACCTCATATGTCCAGGGTGTGCAGTTTAGGGCCCCTCCCCCTATGTACTATATATTGTGTATTCATACACACTGGAAGGAACTAGAGACGCCTTCCTCCTAAACTTGCACCCCACCCACCTGTCCCAAATTGATTTTAATTAGGTTGGAGTCCCAACATTCAAGACTGCACACCTCAGCTTGGCACTATGAGGGTAAGTCCTACTATACATATATGCTGAGTGTTAGTCTGTGGGACCGTGTTTGGGGCTCAGGGCTCTTTGGGCTGCTGTTGCTGGGCTGCTCCATGGCATCATATCGTATACTTTCAATCACCCCTTTAGTTTGTTTAATATATATGTAGCACCCTTCACATTTATTATTACTTCTTACCTTGGTAAGTCCTATCACATATAATTTCCCCTATCCCTTTTACTATCACTTTAATTTTACACTAATGTGATGCCATGGGGTGGTTCTGCTGGGCTGGCCTGGGGGGCCCTGTGCCCTGGACCTGTCCCAGAGTAGTGTTAGGGACTTGTCCTAATGAGGTAACCTGGACGCGGTGGACAAGCCGATACTAATGGCCATTACTATGCTAATAACCTCAAATGCAATATAGCAATATATTAAAAGGTCTAGCATATATATTTAGTGTGCACCTGCAAACTCCTCCTCCTGCTTGCTGCACTACAAGTCTCAGCAGGTAGCACCTCATATGTCCAGGGTGTGCAGTTTAGGGCCCCTCCCCCTATGTACTATATATTGTGTATTCATACACACTGGAAGGAACTAGAGACGCCTTCCTCCTAAACTTGCACCCCACCCACCTGTCCCAAATTGATTTTAATTAGGTTGGAGTCCCAACATTCAAGACTGCACACCTCAGCTTGGCACTATGAGGGTAAGTCCTACTATACATATATGCTGAGTGTTAGTCTGTGGGACCGTGTTTGGGGCTCAGGGCTCTTTGGGCTGCTGTTGCTGGGCTGCTCCATGGCATCATATCGTATACTTTCAATCACCCCTTTAGTTTGTTTAATATATATGTAGCACCCTTCACATTTATTATTACTTCTTACCTTGGTAAGTCCTATCACATATAATTTCCCCTATCCCTTTTACTATCACTTTAATTTTACACTAATGTGATGCCATGGGGTGGTTCTGCTGGGCTGGCCTGGGGGGCCCTGTGCCCTGGACCTGTCCCAGAGTAGTGTTAGGGACTTGTCCTAATGAGGTAACCTGGACGCGGTGGACAAGCCGATACTAATGGCCATTACTATGCTAATAACCTCAAATGCAATATAGCAATATATTAAAAGGTCTAGCATATATATTTAGTGTGCACCTGCAAACTCCTCCTCCTGCTTGCTGCACTACAAGTCTCAGCAGGTAGCACCTCATATGTCCAGGGTGTGCAGTTTAGGGCCCCTCCCCCTATGTACTATATATTGTGTATTCATACACACTGGAAGGAACTAGAGACGCCTTCCTCCTAAACTTGCACCCCACCCACCTGTCCCAAATTGATTTTAATTAGGTTGGAGTCCCAACATTCAAGACTGCACACCTCAGCTTGGCACTATGAGGGTAAGTCCTACTATACATATATGCTGAGTGTTAGTCTGTGGGACCGTGTTTGGGGCTCAGGGCTCTTTGGGCTGCTGTTGCTGGGCTGCTCCATGGCATCATATCGTATACTTTCAATCACCCCTTTAGTTTGTTTAATATATATGTAGCACCCTTCACATTTATTATTACTTCTTACCTTGGTAAGTCCTATCACATATAATTTCCCCTATCCCTTTTACTATCACTTTAATTTTACACTAATGTGATGCCATGGGGTGGTTCTGCTGGGCTGGCCTGGGGGGCCCTGTGCCCTGGACCTGTCCCAGAGTAGTGTTAGGGACTTGTCCTAATGAGGTAACCTGGACGCGGTGGACAAGCCGATACTAATGGCCATTACTATGCTAATAACCTCAAATGCAATATAGCAATATATTAAAAGGTCTAGCATATATATTTAGTGTGCACCTGCAAACTCCTCCTCCTGCTTAGTAACAAATGTGTCAGCAAACGCAGCTTTTAGCATAGTTACTAATTCAGACATATGCTGGGTTTCCCCCTGTTGGATGATTTTGCATTGGTCACACATGGTTCCCGTACATTTGTCTGATAGAAGTTTGTCACACATAGTGCACTTAGCAGCATGGTGCTCCTTATGTTTAGCCTTAGATTCAGGCTTATCCTTACTGGTATCAGACCTAGACAGTATAAAAATAATTATATCATTGTCACTCCAATGTATATTCATAGTTACATAAACATCCTTGTTCCAGGCTTACCCCAATTTCCTTTGCTGCTTTCTATCTTCCTCCATTATGGCTGCTACTTGTTTTAACAGCTTTTAGCTATAAGCAATTATACGAATAATACAATAAATATGCAGCTCATAAGATTAGGTCCAGCAGTACTACTGCAAGGAGTCTTACTCGGTCTGCTGAGTTTGTTTTGAATCCTGGGATTTCCCTTAGCCACAAGGATCTCTGGGTCTCCTTTAGATGCTGGTGCCGGTCATTAGACTCTGGTGTACCAGACAGTCCAGACCTTCTAGTGCCTTTTTGTATCCCATGCTGTGTCACCGGCGTCCTGGCCGGACACGCCTCTGACGCGCCCCCGTATCCCACGCTGCCTGATGCCGCGTTTCCGCTGATCACTTCCGCATCTCCTCGCGCCCGGAGGACGCCCGCGTTCCTCTCCACACCTGTTCGCGGCACAATCCTCAGTGTTCCACAGTGCTTAGCAGACCTCAGGTACCCCTACTGCTCTGGGCAGCGGAGACCCGTACTTTTAAGTGTTTTTCTCCAGCCTCAACCCGATCTACTCTGGGTAGTGGAGAGAGCAGCAGCGCCAGGGTAAGCCATGCTCCTACTACCCTGGAAAGGATAAAGACACTGAGGACTATTGGGGAGGAACTTATATAGGGTCAAGTGTTCTCTTTTGTTTCCTTTCCAGAATACTACCCTGCAGGACTTAACCCATTGGTAGCTGCCATGAGGAGGTAGAGGAAAATAGGATTTGATATCTACCGGCAAATCCTTTTCACGAAGTCCATATGGGATACTGAAGTCTCAATACATTGGGAGGTCATCTAACATGAGAGACAGGCACATAAAACTTTCTTCAACCTGGGTGTGCTGGCTCCTCCTCTCTACTTCCCTTCCACAAGCCAGTTAAGGAAACTGTATAGTAAACGGCAATGAGCTTAAGTACCCCTGTGCTCCCCCTTGCTGCTTAGGTCTAGGTCTCTCTTCTTGGTGTTTCCCAAACACCAACAATAGTGAACAGAAAAAATGGATAGAAGGAACCTTTCGAGTCGTGGAGACTCTTTATCAAGGCCTTGATAAAGAGTCTCCATGACTCTAAACGCGTTGGCCCAGGATTGCAGACCAGCAAGGAGGACCTGTTCCCAGCCCAGAAACCTGAGGAGCCTACAGGGTGAGCCCATATCTTTTGGAAACACTCTGTTCTTACCATCCCTGGCTCCACCTCTTCAGCTGGGTAAGGAGGGATTAGTTTTATTTTGTGTATTTTTATATATCCTGCATTTTTTTATATGGAATAAACTTCAATTTTATGGAATAAATATCGTGTCAAGTCTTACCCAGTGCGCTAAAGGTTCCTTCTAGCCATTTTTCCAGTTAAGAAAACTGTGCCCGAAGGAAGAATGAAGTATATGAGGTAGGATAAAGTGTTAAATAAAATATGTGGTGAGAGTCATACCAGCACACCACAAAAGTCACATCAACATACTTAACAAAAAATGGTCAACCCTGTAATATTACCAAAGTCACTACAGTGACAATTAGTGAACAACAATGTCACCAAAACTCAGGTTTTAACCTTATTCTAACTCAGGTTTTTAAATAACTTAGAAGACAATACAATATTGTCTTCACAAAACTTCTTGCAACCGGCAAGAACAGCAGATGAAGATCGCAAGTAATTTGCCATCAGGACACCGCACTGAGGTGGGCGCTCAGTATTCCATATGGACTTCATGAAAAGGATTTACCAACAGGTATTAAAATCCTATTTTCATGAAGTCCATATGGGATACTGAGGTCTCAATACATTGGGGAGGTCACAAAGCTTCCAGAAAGGGTTGGGAATGTGGTTGAACCACACTCTATTATTGGACTTTGGACACTTATCACCATCTACCCCCCTTGGACCAGCTCTCTCCACATTTCCTTCCCCCAAACTCAGGTCAAATTACTGGACTCAAAATTGGGATACCACTACCTACTTACTCTTGGAGCCAATCCTCAACGTGAAGTACAACAATCCTTTGCCCACAAGTGGATTAAAAAACAAGGCATCCAGCAAGGTACATGGATACCCACCCTACCAGTTAACCCTGAACCCCATTGTGGATAATACAATTAACAACAGGAGAAGAGTACTATCTAGGAACAAGCGGGACTTGCATAAGTATCATTCTATTGTCCTTCCACCCCCCATTTGAGTGTTTTATTGTATGCCATTGTGTACATTTTACAGTGCATTATATTATATGACCGTTTTTACTCATTAATGATTTAATATATCTCACGATATGAGATTAAATAAATAAATTCTTCCTTTTTATGTGATACCTAATTGATCATATTTATTACTTTTAATTTTTGAGCGTTCCACAATTTTCTTTTGTCGTGGGAATGTATAGAGCCTGTTGCAACGCCGCCAGCCCGAACTGGGTATCCTCCATGGCCAAAGCTTCGAATTTGTAGAACTCGACGAATGTATGTTGACCCGACCAAGTCTGCAAAGCTGAAACACCCAGGGAAGACGCCCAGGATGCTCTCACCGCCCTTGTAGAGTGAGCTCTTAAAGAAGCCGGAATAGACAAGTGTGCTGCCCCATAGGCCTGCTGTATAGTGGAACAAATCCACCTAGCAACAGATTGTTTTGAAGCCGGGCAGCACTTTTTCTGAGTGTCGTATAGTACAAATAGACACTTACTCTTACGGACTCGAGCCGTTCTTCTGACATACGTCCGAAGTGTCTAGACCACATCTAAGGATTCAGATATTCCTGAATGGGCTGAGCTTGAAGGTACCACAATCGGCTGGTTCAAATGGAACGCTGACACATCCTTAGGTAGGAAATGTTTTGTCCGAAGTTCCTCCCTATCTTTGTGAAACACCATGTAGGGGCTTTTGCAAGAAAGCACGCTTAAGTCGGACACCCTCCTGGCCGATGCCAGGGCCAACCGTATCAACGTTTTCCAGGTGAGGAATTTCAACTCCGGTGAATCCAAAGGCTCGAACCAAGATGACTGAAGGAAGGAAAGAACTACTTCCAGGTCCCAAGGTGCCGTAGGTGGCACAAAGGGAGGTTGAATATGTAACACTCCATGAAAGAAGGTCTGGACTTCTGGTAAGTGCTGCTAACTTCTTCTGGAAGAAGACAGAAAGGGACAAATTCTGAACTTTCAGGGACCCCAGGCATAGGCCCAGGTCCAAGCCTGTTTGTAGAAAGTGCAGAAAACGATCCAGCTTAAAAGTTCGCTGGTGGGAAGCCAAACTTCTCACACATTGCCACATATTTATGCCATATCTTATGATAATGGGACGCAGTCACCGATTTCCTAGTCTGAGTCATTGTAGCAATTACTGAGGAGTGAAATCCTTTTTGAGCCAAGATCTGCTGCTCAACCTCCAGGCCGTTAAACAAAGCCACCCTAAGTCCTGATAGAGGAATGGGCCTTGAACTAGAAGGATCTTCCACCAACATGTCCAGTATATTTGCGTACCACACCCTTCGAGGCCAGTCTGGAGCCACCAGAATCGCCTCCACTTTTTGGCTTCGAATCCTTTTTAGAACGCTTCCCAATAACTGAAGGGGAGAGAACAGGTACACCAGATCCGATGACTAAGTACTTGTCAGGGCATCTACTGCTTCTGCCTGTGGATCTCTTGTTCTCGCGCAGTATTTCTCGACCTTCTTGGTGACCCTGGAGGCCATAAGGTCTATCTGTGGGTTTTCCCACAGATTTATTTATTTTTTAACAGTTTATTATATAGCGCATACTGATTACGCAGCGCTTCACAGAGTATAGTTGAACATTCACATCAGTCCCTGCCCTAGTGGAGCTTACAATCTATATTCCTTACCACATGTACACGCGCACACAGACATTCTAGGGTTAATTTTTGTTGGAAGCCAATTGACCTACCAGCATATTTTTGGATTGTGGGAGGAAACCGGATTACCCGTGCCTGGACGGAGAGAATATACAAACTCCGCACAGTTGGGGCCATGGTGGGTATTGAACCTCAGCATTACACCATCCGTGATGCCCAACAGATCCACAATTCTCGCAAACACCTGGGGATGTAATCCCCATTCCCCAGGATGAAGATCGTGATGACTGAGTAAGTCCGCTTCCCAGTTGTCTACCCTCGGGATGAAGATGGCGGATATTGCTTTTGCATGAAGCTCCGCCCATGAGAGGATCTTGGATACATTTCTCATGCAGGTTCTGCTCTTTGTACCTCCCTGCCGGTTAATATACGCAACCCTCATTGCATTATCTGACTGAACCTGAATCGCATGATCCTCCAGGAGAGTATGAGCCTGCAGCAGAGCGTAGTAGACCGCTCTAAGTTGTTTATATGAAGCTGAGCTTCCAAGGGTGATAATATCCCTTGAAAATGCACCCCATGTGTCACAGCTCCCCAGCCTTGGATTCTGAACCACTGTCCCGCCAAGAGATTTGGAGGATGAAGTCACCACTGCAGAAACTGCTTTGTCCGAGCTGACAGGTGAATCAAAACGGGAGGTACAATCCAGACCACTTGCTCAGCAGGTCCAATTGGAACACCCTGGAGTGGAATCTCCCTAACTGGACTGCCTCAAAGGAGGCCACCATCTTACTCATCAATCTGATGCATTGGTAAATTTATACCTGAAAGGGAGTAAACACTTCTACCAGCAACTGTGGAAGTGCGTACATCTTCTCCTCTGGTAGGAACACCCTCCTCTCCACAGTGTCCAAGATCGTCCCCAGAAAATTGAGAGGTTGGGTCAGAACTAGAGAGGATTTTGGTAGGTTCAATATCCAGCCGTGACTGGAAAGCACTCGCCTGGTTATGTCTATCACCCCGATCAACTTTGCCTCCGACTCCGCTTTTATCAGCAGGTCGTCCAGGAATGGGATGATGTTTATCCCTTGAATCCTGAGTAGGAACATCATCTCTGTCATCACCTTGCGTGGAGTGGTAGATAGGCCAGGTGAAGAATCGTGGAGCGGTAGATAGGCCAAAAGGTAGAACCTGAAAATTATCTTCCTTCAAGGCAAACTGGAGGTACGCCTGGTGCGGGCCCCACACCGTTATGGGAAGGTAAGCATCCTTCACGTCAATGGATGCAAGGCATTAGTTTTCCTCCAACCCCACAATCACCACTCTCAATGATTCGATCCGGAATTTGAAAACCCGAAGGTATGGGTTCAATGATTATAGATTGAGAATCGTTGTGACCGAGCCGTCCGGCTTCGGTACTACAAACAGGTTGGAGTAGTATCCCTGGCCCCTTTCCGGAACAGGGACTGGTATAATTACCTGAGACTGTACTAACTTGTGTACAACCTTCTGATGAAGTGGCCGATCATGAAAGGCAGAGAAACGCGTTAAGGAGCTTATCCAGGTGCTGACCGCCGCATCACCGTGCCTTCCTGCATATTTACCTCGCCTCCAAGACCGCACACCACTCTGTGGACACGACCCAAAAAGGCTGTTTTGCGTACAAGCAGGGAATCAACAGCCGGGAGATCCCCGCATCCTGATCGAGTGACTGAGCCAGAGGCGGGCAGGTTATAGCTCAATTGAGCATTCTTTCACCCATCTGTATTTTTTCAAATGACTGAACATTCCTTTAATACTAAAAGCATGCATGCCAACTAACATACTAACACGGACTAAGCTGTGAGAGAGCTAACTATTCATTTCTAAACATCTGCTTACTAACTGAATAATGCAGAAGTTAGAGAAAAAAACGGATATGGTGTTTATTGTAGGGAGCTACTAATAATAATTTTTATAATTGTTTTTCTTGCTTTAAAATTATTTCTTCTTTTAATATATTGAAGTACCGGCCGGTATCTGTATAATAATTGTGTGGATTGTTTAATAAATTTTTAGGTACTTATGTAGTATCTGGACGCCCGATTAAAAAAATCGGGTCCCTTGAAACCAAACTAGATAAGGCAGTTGCCTCCATTAAATCAGACATATCCTCCCTGGCCGCTAGAACCACCAAATTAGAGTCCCGCCAAGACGGCCTTCAAAAGTCTATAAACGATACGAGCAGAGACCTTGATCACATCATTTCCGAACTAACCGACCTCCGTATCAAAAATGAAGACCTCGAAAACAGGGAACGTAGAAATAATATCCGCATACGAAACATCCCCGAGTCTATCTCCCAAGAAGCTCTGGAACCTTATCTCCACAAACTCTTCTCCTTCTTATTCCCGGATATTGGGCCTCGGAAACTACCTCTGGAAAGAGCTCACCGCGCGCTTCGACCAAAACCCCGAGACAGCGACCCACCTCGGGACGTCGTTATCCGTTTCCTAAGCTTCAAAGACAAGGAACTTGTCCTCTCAGCAACCAGAGGGCAAAAATCTACCATCTTCGAGACCTCCAAACTTCAATTTTATCAAGACCTCGCACCTCTTACGCTTGCCAAAAGGAGAGACTTCCGTGACCTCACAGTGGCCCTCTGTGAGAAAGGCATTCGCTACCGATGGGGATTCCCCTTTAAACTCATTGTGGACCGTTCTAATTAGAGACATGCGAGAATGTAAAGACTTCCTTTCCCACCTGGAAGAGTCCACTCCCTCTTCAGATGGAGTTTTACCACCACGTTAAAAGTGACATCCCCACACAACTCAGCTCTGGACTGCCCTTTTGGGCTTTAGTTGCATTTAAATTTGCCACCACACACTCTTCATACAATTAGTCCATCACAAATTGTTATCCCAATCTGCTCAGACCTTTACTTGGACTTCCAGTTATGTCACTAATTGTTTTGGATGTTTTTGTTATCTCTGATTGTTCGAGGGACGGGCGTGGGGATGGGTGTGGGTTGGGGCGGGACCACGATGCCCTTGATTGTTGGATAACACTAATGCCAACCTATCTAGTTATATAGCCAATTTTGGCTGCAGCGGGTACCGTGGCCCACCTCCGCCCCCCGCTCTGGATCTCTCTTAGCGTCTACTGTTTTTATCGCTCGTTGTTGCAACTCTTTGATGTTTTACAATGTTTATTTTTCTCTGCACCCAGGGGCTGTGGCCCCCTACCCACACACCCTCCTAATTTTTCTTCCACACTCTGCTTCCTCCACCTTTTCCTGAGGTGACACCACCCACAAGGCTCTCACCTCTCCGGACACCCCAGTCCCAACCACTGAGTACCTCCTCCCTTTGCTGAGGACTCGTACCCAGCCCCATCCTCCTCCTTCCCTTAACGTAACCAGCCTCACTCCACAGCACTTGTCTTTCCACTCTTGAACAACATACACAATCCCGATCCCTGATACTTTCAGATCCCCCCCTTTCCTTCTTTTACCCTCTCCTCCAAACACCTTGCGCAACTAGCTGTCCCTTCCTACACTCCCCCTGTTTGTCCTCCCCCCTACCCTCTCTAAGCAAAAATGCCGCTAACCTTAACCTCCATGAATGTAAGGGGACTAAACACCCCTCAAAAACGCTCTCTCTTATTCCGTACTATCAAATCCTTGAGGGCTGATGTAATCTTAGTCCAGGAATCACATTTCAGAGAGCCCGGGCACCCCACCCTCTGCTCCAGACACTTCTCCACTGTGTTATACTCCTCCAGTGCGACCAAACATAACGGTGTTGCCATTCTAATCCACAATAGACTACCCTTCTCACTACACTCCGTCTATAAGGACACGGACGGCAGATACATTATCGCGACTGGTCGGCTGGGACCCATGGAAGTTACTTTTGCCAACATATATGCCCCCAACACAGGCCAACAACGCTTCTTTAAAAAATTCTTCAACATCTTACACAAAAAAAAAAGAAAGGCCACTTATTCTTAGGTGGGGACTTCAACTGTGTTTTAGACCCAAATCTTGACAAATCTCCCATCCAACCCCCCACCCGGTCGGACCCCCTAGCCCGCGCCCTGACAAAACATGTTAAAGAGACAAACCTCATTGATACCTGGCGCGCTGTAAACCCATCCTCCAGGGACTTTACCTATTTTTCTCCGCCTCATCAATCACACTCACGAATCGACTTCATATTTTGCTGCCCTACAGCCTCTACCCAACTAGTTGACTCCTCCATTATCCCCAACTCCTGGTCAGACCACTCTTTTCTCACCTCATCCTTTAACCTATTAGATACACCGGCACCCAAGCCCTCCTGGCGCTTAAACGAGACCCTTTTAAAGATCCCACACTTCCAAACCAAGATAAATGAAGCCATGCTTGATTACTTCTCCCTCAATACTACCGATCAAGGCTGTACTCCATTGATCTGGGAAGCGCACAAATCGGTAATCCGGGGCCACATTATTAGCTATGCCTCCCATAGAAATAAAGATCAAAAACAAAAACTCCAATCTCTCCAAGACCAAGTCGCCCTCCTGGACTTCCGACATAAGCGCTTCCCGACCGATGTTAACTACAGACATCTCACCGAGGCAAAATCCGCCCTCAATGCAATTCTGTCAGAGAAAATCGACAAGTCACTCCGCTGGACGAATCAGCGCTTTTACGAGAAAAGCAATAAGGCCGACGCCTTACTAGCCAACCAACTAAAAGGCCGTAAAGCCCGATCGGCTATCCCAGCTCTTAAAAATTCATCAGGCACTACGTGCTACCACCCCACCGAAATCAATACTATATTTAAAGAATTCTACAAACAATTGTATAACTCCCCTACACCTCCCCCATCCTCTCCCACGTCGACAACACCCCCTGAATACCTGGCCTCTTGTTCTCTCCCCGAGATCGACCCTAACACCTCCGCCAAACTATGCCGCCCCATCTCCCCAGACGAGATCGCAACTGCCCTTAAAGCCCAAAAACCCTCTAAAGCACCAGGCCCCGATGGATACACCTTTTCATACTACAAAACCTTCCAACAAACCCTTACCCCTCACCTCACCTCCACCTTTAATTGTATTCTAAATGGAGAATACTTCCATCCAGACACTACAAGAGCCGTGCTAACCGTCATACCGAAACCTGGTAAAGACCCCCAGTCGGTCTCAAACTACCGCCCTATCTCCCTCCTGAATACAGATCTGAAACTCTTCGCCAAAATATTCGCTAATAGACTCAACCCCATTCTCCCATCCCTTATACACCCTGATCAAGTGGGCTTCGTCCCAACGCGACAAACACTGGACAACACCAGAAGAACCATAAACCTGATCCACCATGCAAATACTTTAAAGCTCCCCTCCTTACTACTAGCCCTGGATGCAGAAAAGGCCTTTGACCGGGTTTCCTGGTCTTTTCTGACCCACACACTCCATAGGTTCGGTTTCCAGGGACAATTCCTCCAGGCCATTCAAGCCCTGTACCACAAGCCTTCCACATCAGTCTCTGCGGGAGGCATAACCTCTTACTCATTCAGTATCTCTAATGGGACCAGACAGGGGTGCCCATTATCCCCACTCATTTTCGCACTAATCATAGAACCCCTAGCCAGCCGAATTAGATCCAATCCGGACATCTCGGTTAGTAACTCCAACTATAAAATCTCCCTTTTCGCCGATGACGTCCTCCTTACCTTAACCAATCCCTCTATATCCCTCCCTAACCTTTTTCAAGAACTATCCCTGTACGGTCACTTCTCGGGTTATAAAATAAACCACGACAAGTCTGAAGCACTTCCCCTCCACATCCCTAAACCCACTCTCGACCTTCTTCAATCTAACTTCACTTTTTCCTGGCGCAGAGACTCTATAAAATACCTAGGCATCCATCTGTCAAAAACTTATGCCAGCCTATATAAATTTAATTATCCCCCTCTCCTCCGGGCCATTACACAAGACCTCACCCGGTGGAGTAAACTCTTTATATCCTGGACAGGCCGCATAAATGTCATCAAAAGGTCTGTGCTTCCAAAGCTCCTCTACCTCTTCCAGACTCTCCCCATCGCTGTCCCCAAAAGAACCCTTGCCACCCTCCAAACCTCTTACTGTAATTTTATTTGGAACCACAAAAAACCCTGTATACGCCGAAATATCCTCTCTAAGACTTCATCCTCGGGTGGCCTGGGCCTTCCCCTCCTCTCCAAATACTACCACGCGTCCAAACTCAGTCAATTAGTAGCTTGGCACTCTCCCCGAGATGAGAAGAGATGGGTCGACCTGGAATGCGATCTCGCAAAGGTGCTTTCTGTTTCCTATCTACCCTGGATCCCGCGCCAACAGAGACCCACTACAGCCCTAGCAATACCCACAATTTCCCTTACTCTCTCTGTTTGGGACTCACTTGCCACCAAGCTCTCACTCACCACATTCCCCTCCCCCCAAACACCTCTCTGGCAACACCCATCATTCCCCCCCGGCCAATCCCTACACATGGCCTCCACATGGTCCTCAGCAGGAATAACACGCTTTAGGCATATTCACGACAAGAACGCTTTACTCTCCTTCGCCGATCTACAGGAAAAACACCACCTCCCTCACTCCCTCTTCTATCAGTTCCTCCAAATCCGGAGCTTCATCTCGTCTTCACTCCCTAGGACGGGCTCTCTCAGAAACCTCACACCCATGGAAAGTCTGTGTGCCCACAGACCTATGGATAAAGGTATCATTTCACACCTGTATCACTTTGTCCTCACGCCGGATAACCCCCCCCCTAGAAGCTCACAAAACAGCCTGGGAAGCAGACCTGGAGACTTCTCTAGGAGAAGACTCTTGGAAAGAAATCCGACTAGCCATCTCTAAGTGCTCTATCAGCATAGCTATTAGGGAAACATCATATAAAGTTTACACCCGGTGGTACCTGGTCCCAACACGCCTTCACGCTATATACCCGTCTGCTACCAACTCATGCTGGCGACAATGCGGCTGCGAAGGAACATTTTTCCACATTTGGTGGACCTGCCCACGTATCAGGCCCTATTGGACCATGGTCCAATCTGTCATAAACTCAACTATACTAGCCTGCCCCCCATTAACTCCTACCACAATGCTTCTGTGTGCCCCGGTCGACCAGTTACCTACTTCCGCAAACAAACTGATTCTCCACATTACCTGCACTGCCAAGCTACAGATCGCTAAGGCTTGGAAAAACCCTACTCCCCCAACACACCAAGAACTACTAAACCGAATCTGGTTTGTCGCCAAAATGGAGTACATAACCAGCCTCCAAAATAACACAGTGGAGAAGCTCCACAAAACATGGGAACCCTGGTACTCTGCAAGAAATATCCCCATTCCAGGACTTGCTTAAGCCCCACTATACCCGTACCAACCCCCCCTGACTACTACACCCCCTTAGGGTTTCTTGCATCTCATAACCCCACTCTACACCCGCCCCTCCCCACCTTCAAACCTCGCTCTCTTCTTCCACTCCCCCCAACACCTCCCCCTCATGTTCCCCCTACACACTCTTTCTCTCCCTCCCCCTACTCCTTCCCCCCCTGCTTTCCCCCCAACATTTCCAAACACCTTTCTGCTCCATGCCCCGCTAGGCTTCCGCACTCCTCTTCCACACCCCTACCACACTCGATCTTCTTCTACCCTCCCCCCCATGCTCCTCCACCCCTCTCTGTTTACCTCTGTTTACTACAGTACATCTACACCATGGACCATGTTTGACATCGGCTCTGTTATATTACCTCCTATTAATCATTAGGTCCCTTGCTTAAACTGTAACCAATGTATGATGTACTTGTTAATATTTAGTTTACCAATCTTCAATAAAACATTCGAACAATAAAAAAAAAAAAAAAAAATCGGGTCCATCGCATGCGACCAAATCGCATGCGATGCGATGGACCCGATTTTTCCATAGGATTCAATGTTAAAATGGACGGAGTCCATTTTAACATAGGATTCTATGGGAAAAAGGGTCCTTTTCATTTCCCCACTATCCAACTACGCATGGAGTTGGATATAAACCTGTGGCGAGCGTAGCGAGCCACCGAGCCTGAAGCGTGGCGAGCGGATGCAGAATAATTTTTAACGAATCCGCTGCGCTCGCCACGCTTTGGGCTCAGTGGCTCGCCACAGGTTTATATCCAACTCCTTGCGTAGTTGGATAGTGGGGAAATGAAAAGGACCCTTTTTCCCATAGAATCCTATGGAAAATCGGGTCCATTGCATCGCATGCGATTTGGTCGGATGCGATAATCGGGCATCCAGATACTACATAAGTACCAATTTTTTATTGTGTATTTAATTCAGCGCTGCCTCTGAAATATTTTTCCAATTGGCTATTCTAAGGGGTAGGGGTGTCCCCTTGTCAGAGACAGCAGCAGATTCAATTCTATAGAATTGCGCTCTGCCATTATTTTCTTGTTTCCTTGTGTACAACCTGTCTGAGAATCCTTAGATCCTCCCCAGCGGCCAGGAGTCCTGACCTGAAAACTCTGAGTGGGGCTATCTTTCGAACTCCAGCTTGTAGCCATGTGAAATAATATCCCTGACCCAAGGATCGAGGCCAGAGGCATCCCACACGTGGCTGCAATAGTCAGCCAAGTCCCCACCGCAAGTATGTCTCGAGGTGCAGAAAACATGTCATGCCGAGGGTTTTGCTGCAGCTGTGCTGGAGCTGCGTTCACGATTAGAAGAGGTTGTTGCTTTTCTGGTCTTACCACAAGTACCTCTGTTAGCGTTTGACCCACCTCTGGCCTTGGTTTTAAACTTAGAAGACCGAAAGGACTACTGACTATTCCCTGAAAAGGGACATGTTACCTGTATGGAAGCAGATGGGAGGAAGGTAGATTTCCCAGCTGTGGCCTTTGAAATCAAATCATCTAATTCCCTCCCAAAAAGCCTATCGCCCGTAAAGGGAAGGCTCTCCACACTGCGCTTGGAGTCTGCATCTGCATAATCTGCGGGCAGAAACTGCCATGGCAGAATTACGCGCATTTATGGTGCCCAGCTCCTTCTGGGCTTCGCAAAGTATTTTTGGCAGTATCTTGGATGTGGCGTAGCTTTTCAGCCACCTGAGCCACGTCCATATCACCCACTAAGCCTTCCTGTATCTGGTTAGCCCATGTGAATACAGCCTTGGCCATCCAGCAACTAGCGAGTGCTGGGCCGTCTAGTATTCGGTCAACCGTGTCTTTTAAAGTGGAAGTTCCCGGTACTAGGAGTACCAACTTCTTGGACAGACTGGACACCGAGGCGTCAACAACTGGAGGCTCCTCCCACACCTTCCTACCTGAAGGGATCAGCAAGAGGTAGGTCTAATACATCTGGATTAAATTCGCTGTACCCTGAATAAGGGGTTATGATCCATGAGTCATTTTCAACCTCCTCACCCTCCTCTGCTTCAGAGTCAGGTGCAATGGCAGCCAGTGCCCGTTTACGGGACTGCCCTGGCATAGGGGTGAGAATATCCACCCTAGCAGTAAGCACAGATAAATCCAGTTGCACTTGCTTAGTTTGAAAAGTGTTTGCTGCAAGCTGTGAGGATACATTTTCCAGCATAGCTTTCATGCTGCTGGCCCAGGAAGGCTGCTGGGTTTCACCCTGTGAGACAGCACTAAGCTGTGGGGACACACCGCTGAGCTGCAGTGACATACATTGCTCACAAGTTACTTGTGATGTGTAAACCTGAGCCCTTAGATTGAGGGACTGGTTGCTGAAAAGTATATATGCAAATATACAAGTGTGTCTGTATAAAACACTCAGAGAGCGCTCTACAGCATGTTAATACTTGCGGTCACTGCTATAAGACTTCCCAAAGAGGCTGCACCACAAATCCTGATGGCCCGCAGTAGGGTTCCCCTTTGTGGGATAGCACTCCCTGGCTGATCTAGGACCTCAGTTCGGGTTGCAGCACAAGTGGTCCTTTGGGGGGGGGGGGGGGGGTGAAGTGGCGAATGCTGGATATTAGGCACATGCAGTAGTGAGGTTGGTCCAGAACCTGGCACAGGTAGTGGCAGTATAGTGGGTGCGACTGGATAGTAGAGTCCCTCTTATCCACCAATGCGTTTCTCCGTTGTCGCGGCTTTATCAAGGTGGACACCGGCGAAACAGCCAGCCAATCAGCTCCTATCTGACATGTTGCAAACTGTGTTTAAAAAATGTCAGGCAGGAACCAATTTGTTGATTATCACACTCCATTTTATCACTTTTTGAACCTTAGAGATTCTGGCCCTTGGTGAGTACTTCAAATGACATCCTGATTTCCATTGTATTGCCTGGCTCTTGTGAGACCATACTATACACTCCACTCCCTTGGCCAGCTCTGGTTTATACTTTCAACGACATGCAGCTAAAAAAGGTCACGCCATTTAATTCAGGTTCTCCTTTTTCCAGCATGGGATCGATCCCCAGACTGCAAATAATCTGTAGAGACACTTTTCTGGACAGAAGCAGATCGATATCGCCCACAGGTGTAACTACACATGATATACCCCCTCAGCTGCACATTTTACCACCATTTATAATCTCCCTGAAATACATTTTTCAACAGTTGGTAAGTATGAGTTAAGGCAGGAGGGCCAGGTTTAGGGGGTATATAATTATCCTTTAGGATGCAATATTAAATAGAAAAGCTCTGGGTATCTTAATTTATGGTTTATGAAAACTTGCAGTTTTGACACTAGGGGTTATTCTAGTTCTCTCTGACAAAATCATTCTTAGATGGACAAAACCATGTGGACTGCAGATGTAAAATGTCCAGAGAGAATTAGATTTGGGCGAGTTATTTAGTTTCTGTGCAGGATAAATACTGGCTGCTTTATTTTTACACTGCAATATAGATCTCACTTTGAAGTAAAACTCCACCAAATCTAATTCCCTCTGCACAAGTAACATCTGCCCCCTTGCATGGTTTTGTCCATCTAAGAAGGATTTTGTCAGAGAGTGAACTAGAATAAGGCCCTAGAAGTTAAATAGAGCCTTTCATTTGCTTCATAGCTTCACGTTTTCTAAGTAGATTATCCAAGTTTATTAAGTTGCTGTCAACATTACAATAGTAAGAGCTGCAGTGCTAGACCGCAAGTGAATGTTCAAAGTACAAAAACTATTTACTCAAGTACTGCTAGAAAAAGAAAAAAAAAAGACAAAAACATGTGCCTATGAATGCCAGTTATACATTTTATTTATTGAAATCAAGTAATTCATTTAAAACCTCACAATTTCCATGATTGACAGATATAAAAAGACACAAAATGAAAATATAAAATACATGATATGCAGAAAGGCAATCAGTGCTTGGGTCCATTAAAGAAGACATTAAAAAGGCGTTATGACCGATCTTTAATTCACTGTTTTATTCCGCTTTTCTTTTTTAAATAAAAAGGTACATACAATTCAAGCAATATTGGTTTATAATTTTGTAAACTTCTTTTAATAAAAATGGAAGATTAAAGTTTTCTAATCTACAAAAAGTTACCTTTAAAAAAAAAAAAAAAACTATATAAAATGTGACATTTAAAACACGAGACAAATCAGTTTACTTTGGTCTCTATTGTGATTACTACTATTTTCTTATAACCAAAAGCATAAAATACTTGTTTCAGAATTCTGTTTCTCTTAAACATTCGCTGCTAAAATTGGCAAATTGAGAGGTAGTTACTATTTTTATATTAAAGCTGTTAATAAGGCTTAACTTCATAAAGGAAGCCAAGGATGTATTCAGAACCCCTTAAGGCTACTTACACACTGACATTTGTTTACAATTTTTTTGTTTTCCTTTATAATCACCTGTTAAAACGCAAGTAAAAATATATATAACCCACACTGAATTTCTGTACACATTTTTTATTCACAGGTATTAGATTACAAAATATATATGTGAACATTTCATTGCGTTTACAATATGCTTCCACTGAGATGAAAGTTTTCAACACCGATGATGTGCATCAAAACATAAGGTAAATGAAAAGGAAGCACTGCAGCACAACAAAAAAAGCAAAGGAAAAAGCCAATATATTATCTCATTTAGAACAGTGATTTTTGTATTCACATCTGTTCACGTGTGGTTGGGGCAACTTGAGAGCAGAATTTTAATGCCAGTGTGTATGTAGCCTAGATATACAATACTGGCTTCAGGAACAGTCACACCTATGGACAGTACAATACAAGCACTGTAGCATTATGGTTTGTTTAATTAGTCTGTGTGAGATAGGACAAACCTCTTGCTATCGTTTAGCAGTTGAACATGCATTTCATGTTGACAGTTACATGTAATTAATAGAGTGGTGCAACTCAATTGATCTAAAAAGCCTGCTTTGTCTAAAACATGTCTTGGTTATGAAAGATGTCTACATACAGATCCTATGCACATTCCCCAACCCTGTTTTAGTTTATAAATGGGTCAATTTTACAAATAACTTAAATGGTAAACATTTATTAAAGGAGATAAATTAATTTAAATTACTTTTAAGACTCCGAGATGCCTCAGTTTATCATTTACCTTAATAAAGAACGTTATATGCTGTATAAAACCATAATTACTATGTAAGTAAAAACAACGGAAATATTATTTGTATACGGATAACAGAAAAAAAAAAACCTCTAAAAAAAATGAACAAAAAATATGGTCAAAGATTAATATTTAAAAATAATTATACCAAATGTCACATAATAGCCATAAAACCCCTTGCTCAGTGTCAATATCTCAGCAAGAATGGACATAAAAAAAGGTAAGAAATCCGGAATGCTCCACAACCACCACAATGACATTTGATACTTGATAATCAGTGTGCGCTATGGGTGCAATGGGAAGACAACTGCAAACTATGACAAATAATACCAAAAGGTGGTAAGCCTTAATCAATATTTGCTGTTACATGATGTCTAATAGTAAAATTTTTCACAGTGGCTTTTTTGTATTACTAGGTGAAAAGTCACAATTGCTAGTATAAACACAACCACTTCAAAAAGTCCTTATATATCATTTAAGTACCTTCTGCAGTTTGCATTTTGGTTTCTAGTAACCTTACACAATAGAATCTTCATTATGGCACCTCAACAAAGTACTTATTTGAAGTTCTGAGCAGTTTAAATTACAAAAAAAAAGAAAAAAGTGTCACAAATAATGTATCATATAAACACATGTGCGTATTAAAGTATTATTCCTGATAACAATCACACAATTGAACAAAATGGGATGGGAAATGAGCAGCATTGAACAGCAATCTCTTAATAACTTCTTCAACTGGAACGGCTTTCTGATCGGAAATTAATTCATGTAGAGACCACAAAATAAGCCCAAAACATGGAATAGGAGTTATTTAGCACAAAGTGTGCAGACATCTAATTGCAGCCCACTCCAATTGTATTTATTTGGATGACTCATGGATAAATAGGAGTTTATTTGCCTTAAACAAAAAATGTACCATTCGTATGACAATTACCTATAAGGCTGGAGCAGCACATAAGATGCTATGTGGTTATATGAGGTAGCCTTTTGCTGTAAACAAAAATAAAAACAAATCTTTATGTACGTAAGAATTGTGAATACAACCAAACCGAGATGCGGTATCACAAATTTACATACAGTAAATAATTAGAATATGAACACCGTTTTACATATGAAATAAGAAACACACAAAACATATTGAAGTGATTATCAGAATTGTGGTTGATCTGAAATGTGAGAGGTAGTTACTAACACCAGTATATAACACTTAATATATTAGATATAAAAGCCTACATCTATTTGGTAGGACATAGCAGGTCTGTAGACTATTCAATAATGGGAAAAAATATCACATGGTATGTTCCCTGAGCATAGTTTAGTCCTGAGTATGTTCTACAATAGTGATAATATTCTCATATACAAAAATAAAACCCAGTTTTATCATAGGTTTGATATGTGCTTGTGTAGTTCAGTACTGAAAGTCAGGGTATGTGTACATACTTATGATGAAAATATGAGCTTAGAAACCCAACAGAGACCTTTTACTGTCCACTAGATCTCAGTTCTAAAAATGTAAACAGGGAATGCCCACTCTTCAAATTCCACAAACCTTCTACTTGTAGAAAGAGGAAACTTTGGTTTAAAAACAGTTACGTATTTTGATTTTATTTCATGCATTTGCTGCGAACCCTTAATACCGGAGCATGTGGACAATTTGAAGCGCACTTTACTGCTCCTGTTCAGAAGCTTGGCAACTATACTTTGATTTGTCTACATAAACTTAAATAAGACATCTTTTTCCTTACTTAATGCAAGGAAACATTCCATCAATTCATCACATTCAATATTGTCATAGTTAACATTTGCATTAGACAGAACTGAAAGAATCAGTAAAGCCACCGAGAAAACACAGTCATGGTATTCAAGTGTAGTGACTTGATATGTGCCTGGTAGGCAAAATAAATCAGCAGCAGCAATATTATGTTAATACTGCAAATTCAACCAGCCCGAATCGTGAAGGAGATGAAAATGTTGAAATAACAATTTCAAAAGAGAACAAAATAATTTCCCTTCCTCTAACCCCTATGTACATTGCATAGGGGCAAATTCATGCCCAGCAAGCAGACTCTGAGAAGGTGTACAGTGTCAAACAAGACTCATCATAATGGTTAATTGTGCAGGCATATGTCAGACACGTACAAACCATAAGCAGCACTATACACAAACAAAAATCCTCAGAATAGACCTGTACATAAACATGGAGCTGGGGGAGTGTAAGTGAACATTCATACATTTCCTACAATAGTTTAGTTCACACCCAAGAAACAACAACAACAACAAAAATAACTGAAAAACCTCAATACTCAGTCCCCATGATACTTCCATTTTTCACTAAAATGTAAGATTTGATTTCGGTTCACGGAGAAAACAGGGTGTGTGCCAGATTATTGTCCGATTCCAAAGCACAAATTTGCCGAGATGCGCCAAAATTTGTCAGACAAAGACAAACATACTTATACATTTCACAAATACCAATTGCTTCTATTACTCTTTCCACTACATTATCTATTTACGTTAATACAGAACTATAAACTAATTATTAACAGTACTTCTAAGTTTTGGCAATAGCTGGAAAGCACAAATATAATATGATTATTATTCCTTAAGAAGGAATATTTAAATTTGTTCTTAAAAGATGCAGAGCATCATAAGCTCCAATTAATGCCAAGTGTTCCCTGTGTTAGGAAAAATATGGTTTATCACATTAACTTGGGGGTATTAATGGTAGAAATCAGACACTAACAGCAGTACACAGATGATGCGAATTCATAAGTACTGAAATGACGAGAAAATAATTTAGTATACAAGGGTTGGTTGAGAAGTGTGGTACATTTCTAGTAGATGAAAATCTGGCTTGTGGGAAGAAACTCTAATTGAATGAGGAAGTTATTGCAGTCATCAGGCTTCGAGACTCCCTACTTTTCCAACTGTACTAGAAAAAAAAAATTATATAAAAAAATTATATAAAAAAAAAAAAAAAAAAAAAAAAAAAAAAATCGAGAAATAAGGCAATTTACTTGCTTATTTTACCACACTTCTCAAATGTCCCTTTTATTGGTTGACTAAAATCATAGGTTACAAAGTTGTAAATACAATATTAAAGACTGCAACAAAGATGTGACTCATTTAAATGAGGGAACATATTCCACACCATTATTTTAAACTTTCAAAAATAATAATAATAATAATAATAATAATTACCACTAAACATCACTGAAATGTTTTTCTTGCCATGCTAAATAAGTCACTGCATACAGACTTGCGTTTGCAAAATTGAACCAAATCTGCATAGCTATTTAGTATACGTTTGGACATCTATAGGTTTGATTAACTAGAATTACATTTTATAAACCACAAGATGTATGGATTGGTATAAGACTGTGCACTTTCAAGAGAGGTTATTCAGAAAGCCTGAGGCAGCGTTTCTTTGTACCATTTTCATTTGTACGTCTAACGGAATAAAATATATGTTTATGTTAGGACAGTCAAGTCAGTTTAAATTGGGAAGTGTACAATAAAATTGAATGCAATTCAATTCACATTAACAAAATTAAGGATTTTGTGTAACTTAAGATCATAAACAGTTGTCAGGTAGTGAAGTATAAATCTGTGTGCTACTGCATGTGATTTACCACAACCAACCCAAGGACCCTAAAGAATGTCATTATCCACATTATTTATCTTCCTCCAACACACAAAATCAAACCTAACATTATGCAGAGCACTTTATGCTAGAGAAAAGACCATGAAAACAACACCCAAAGCTTTGTTGTCTAACAATATTGCTCTGATGGTCACACTTGCCAATAAATGAAGAGATAAAAAAGTAGCAATAATTATGAGAAAACAAAGCAGCAAAAAAAAAAAAAAAGTCACAACCATCCATGCAAACATTCATTCATTCTAAGACATTTAATACTATGGGTGTCATTCTTCAACATAAAACATTGAACATAAAATAAAAATCTGATTGCAGGGTAAAATAAAATAAATAGCAGGAGTGCTCCAAAGGAAAAACATTATGTACATAAAAATAACCGATATTGCTTCATGTTCTGTGATGAATGTGGGAAATGATGTGATAATATACACACACGTCCATATACTTATACGAAATTAAATAGGTGTGGGCGCATAAGGCACACACACATCCATACAAATGAGGCAAGAGAAAAAAAAGGGGGATGAAAACACCCTGCGTGTTGTTTGCTTGGAGTGATTTGTCCATTTTTAGATTTTTTTCACAGTTCCTCAACAGTAGTTAAAATTCCAGGTCAGTTGCGTATAATGAAATTACTTCCCCTGTACTTGTATGAGGTAGAACTTCCAGAGAAGGCAAGTTTAAGTGAGACAAAGCTAAGTTTTTTTTCTTTTTTGAACAGAAGGCCCCTTTCTGCTTTGTTCTTCAGGCGATGTAGATATCTTACTTAAGGAGGCTTCTTGCGGTGACCTGCTTGAACGTTCTGAGAGCTCTGATCTTCCCTCCTGAGTATATGATGGAGATGAATAGCCAAAAGCCCCTCCTTCTCTCTGAAAAACAGAAGTGGAAGGTTGCTGTTCTGCTTCATATTTTCCCTGAGAGGCTGCTGGATGCTGTGGAACCATCTTGTGGGGGCAGTGAGCTACCATATGCATTATGCTTTGACAGTAATGGCACTTTTTTGGCTGAGGAGGAAGATTGCATTCTTTAGCATGATGATCGAGGCCACCACAGTTGTAGCATCTGAAAAATAGAAAGCAAATAAACATTATAAATATTATCTCCTTCATTACAGATTGGAAATAATTACCTTAGAAAACATCTGCTCATCCCTTTTATGCATAAGCAGAACCACCACAATAAGTGACAATAGAATTCCAATCCTTAACTCCATGCAAGGTACTACATAAATAAGCATAGGAAAGCATTGGAAAATATTAATTTCTTAGAACACATATTGGAAAATGCATCCTCTAATAAAAATTACACAAGGTAAATAAGCAAATAAGCCTGGAAAGTATTTTTTTAATCCTGTTAAAAAAAAAATTCTAGTATAATTATTTCACTTTTGGAAGTCCCACACCAATGAAATACATAAATACACACACATTATATATACGTAGGCATGATGACTAGGAAGTTCCGGGAAAGGCTGGCGAATCATCGCAACTCGATCAGGGCTGCACTTGAGACCAAGAAGGTCGAGTTACCCATACCATGCCACTTTCTAGCCGCAGGACAACAAAACTCCAGCTTACGTTGCCGTATCATTGATTGGGTACCCCCACCCACCCGTGGAAGCGACCGTGGCCTATCCCTGAGGAAACTAGAGAGCCGGTGGATCCACAGACTGGACACCCTAGCCCCCAAAGGACTCAATGAGAATAACCCCCTCTCTATATTTTTTAGATGAACGGATTAAGACCATGCCAACATTGACTATCCAACCTGGCACCATGAACTTGAAACTGAACAGTCTTTGATCTTGCCTTTTCTTTCTTGTTGTTTTCTGGGGGGGTGGTTTCTGTTTTTTTCTGCCTTTCTCCTCTTGCAGACAACTCCCTGTGTATGTCTAAACAGTATATTAATTGTATATATTCAAGTAAGTCCTCCGACCTTTTATACCTCCACTATCCACGTCGGCGTGGAGTTGAGAATAGAATAGTGTGGCGAGCCCGAAGCGTGGCGAGCGCAGCGAGCCCCGCGGATACCTTCACAGGTAAACGCGTCCCTTCGCGGGCTTCACAGGTGTCCGCTGCGCTCGCACATTAAACACGGGGTTCTTAACCACAGCGTCCCCCGTCATTTCAAGGAACACCATAATTGTGATCCATCTTGCCTGGTTTTTAAAGGGATTGAAGTTGTAAAACCCAATAGGAGGGGTGGTGACTTGGATAAACATCTTATGAGGAGAGCGACACAGTGGATTCTTAAATTAAATACATTGACCCCGAGGGGACTCAATGAGGGTTATGAAATCACACCCTTTATCAACTGATGTTTAGAACTATTCGATGTTTTTTGCACTAGCACTTTAGTACTCTCCATTTTGTCACCATGCCCTAACTCATTATTTCTCTGTATCCATTTGCATATAGACATCTTATTATGTTGTTTATCGTGTGGTTCATTTGTAATCATACAGATTTTTATATTGCTTGTAGTATTTTAAGTGTATTTTTTCATGTGATTTTTTTATACATGTATTTTATAACAAAAGTTGTCAAATCTATTATATTAATTGCTCAGTATTTATGCTGAACGCGGTCCTTCTGTAAAATATGTTTATTGATTGTACCATTGTTATGCTTATTCTAATGTATATGCACACAGGTGCTGTCATGTGTTTTAATATATGTCTACACATGCGATGCCGGTGTCAGCATGATGCGGTCTCTTTAAGAACCAGCCGGCTCTTTTTGAATGCCGTCCTAAGATCATCATTGCTGCTGCCCTGGTGTTCACAGAGGTCAATCAGTGGAGACGCTCCCATTGGTTGTTCACTCTGTTAAGTATCGGGTCTTCAGTCACGGTAGCCACGCCCTCTGACGAAGTCCCAGTGACGAAACGCGTCAGGGCGTGGCTACGTGACGCTCTACTCGACTGTTTGGCTGTCTCCCATTGATCCTGCCCGGCGGTGGTGTCTCCCAGTTCTCCTGCCTCCAGCAGCGCAAGCCATCGCCTGTCAGTAGCAGATTCCAGGAGTCTTCCATTCGTATGTGTCTGACAAGTGAGCAGCTTTGACTTGTGTGATGATTTCATGCCTTGTGGTAACCAGCCCACAGTGTTCTTATATATGGTACGAGCAATTGCTTTTACTAAGGATTTTTATGTCTATTTGGATCCAATAAATTTACTCGTTTAATGCACCATGAAGCGCCCTCTTCTATTCTCTTCAATATATATATATATATATAGATATAGATAGATATATAGATAGATATAGATATATATATATATAGATAGAGAAAGGATAGTGGCCCCGGTAATGCGCTTAGGAGAGCAGCACCTCTATAGTACCCTGCTGTTAGTAAAGGTACGGGTAGAGAAGAGATAGATAAAGAGAATAGGGGTGCGCTAAATGTACCACTTCGTGGCTATACATACAATAAATAAACAGTTATTTTCATAAAAAACAGGTAAACGTTTATTGATGGTTTATCCAGCAGTAAAAAAAAATTAATTTGTTCGGAGTTTTTCAGATAGATGCCACATAAATTGTAGATCCGCGGCCCAACGAGTTTCGTCCCTTAGGACTTCATCAGGGGCAAATTAATCAATCTAATGAGGAGAAATCTCCTACGCAGTCTATTATGGTAAATAAGTCTCTTAAGCTAAAAAGCTCTGTCCACAATAAAAGATTTGTACCGCCTCAGAATGAATGTGGTCTTTTTTGACTAGAAGGTGAATTTGCATAGATCAGCTGATGAATTAGTAACAGTGTGGTATTCTTCAGGTTCTAGCGGGTGTGTCTATATAGCCCTTGGGGTGAAAAGATGGTCTCCAACATCAGTAGTAAGATCACACATATACAAAGTGGGGTATCTCTCTGTGCACAATAAATGCAGTTTCTTAACGTCTAAACCAGGTGGCGGAGTCAGCCTGGCACTCGTCCGTCAGGATACAGCTGCCGTTGGTGCCTTCCTGGAGGGATAGGTAGGTGACGACTGGAGACAGAGGCGGCACTCAGCGGACTTGGTGAAAAAACTTTATATAAGAAATAGAAAACTCCAACGTTTCGGAGCAAACGTGCTCCTTTTTCAAGGTATATATATATATATACACATATACATACACACACACACACACACACATATATATGTATACACACACACACACACATATATATATATATATATAGATATAGAAGAGGCGAAGAGAATCGGCACTCCCGCTTGCTGTAAATAAATGCCCCGGGTGCCATCTCTGGTGTAAAACAGGAAAGGAATAATGAGCGTCATTTCGGAGGGCTTAGTAGTGACTTCTGAACTAAGCCCTCCGGAGTGACGCTCATTATTCCTTTTATATATATATATACATATATATACACACACATATATATATACATATATATATATATATACACACACATATATATATATATATATATATATATATACACATATACACACACACACACATACATATATACATATATACACAAATATATACACACAAACACATATCCTGACGAAGGGGTGAGCCCCGAAACGTTAATCCTTTGAATTAAAGCATGAGTTCACTTTACTACAAGTCTCCTAGTGACGCTTGTCTATTCTACCAGTGTCTATACAGGGTGGCCGCACCCATCTTGCGGACACAGGAGCAAATTATCCCATAGGCAGGGCCGGTTCTACCACTAGGCAGCTTTAGACATCTGCCTAGGGCGCCGGGATCTGAGGGGCGCCACCAAGTCTGCAAATCAAAAAATCAAGGATGTCTATGAGGATCCTTCTAGTATTTAATGCAGGCGGCGGCTGTGGAACTTCGAGGACCTCACCTCTATACTTTCCCTTGAGTCATACTTCCTACATTGCTGCCCCTTCTCCTTGTACTCTGTTGTGGGTGCAGAGGACCTCCAGGAAAAGGGGGGGGGGGGGGGAGTAGGTTGAAGTTTTGCCTAGGGTGCTGAGAAGCCTTGCACCGGCCCTGCCCATAGGGGACTCCGGAGTGTGTGTGTGCGTGTATATGTATATACATGTATGTATATACACACACACACACATACATACATGCATACATAACACACACACCTTAAAATTATTCTCATGTCAACATTAAAACAGGGATGTAAGACATTTTAATAAGCTGGAATGGAAAATATATTGGTTTGATGTTAACTAAATGAAAAAAATGTCAAACAACCACTCCCCCCCAAAAGTGTCAGATAATGAAACCAAACACTTCACAACCTGAAACCTTAGAGATCTGTTGCTGGCAGGGGCAAGGGAAATGAAAAATAAGAGACAGACTATAATTTTTTATCACAATGAAAAAAACATAAAAATCACCAGTGTAAGGAAGAGGAAAAGAGTAAAATCATTATTTTATCGTGAAATTCGCCTTTAGACAGCAAAGGAATGAACGCCAGAAGGTGGCGATCTAATCATATAAACTCACAATATAGAATTCAGAATACAGATTAATGTTGTCCCCTCTTACATGCTTCTCTCCACCTGAGAGAGGCTACCCTAATTTTATTATTGATAAAAGCCAAGTAGCAATGGGGACATTAAACTGACATGCTCTTAATATATATATATATATATATATATATATATATATATATATATATATATATATATATATATATATATATATATATATATATATATATATAGATAAGCACCACATTTGAAGCCATTTTGTTAATGGAATTTTAGAAAATAAAATATGAAATCAAATGTAAAAATCAGAACACCCTACTGCAGTGGTTCCCAAACTGTGTGCCGTGGCTCCCAGGGGTGCCGCGGAGCACTTGCAGGGGTGCCCTGGGTTGGTGATCCAGGACAAATTCAAATGATATATGGTCAAAGTAATAAGGAAAATCAGTACTTGTGACTGCCAATTATAACATGTGGATAAACAGAAGTGAATCATGTTCCTAATTACTCACATAACTGGACCTAAAGAGGACATATAAGCGCAACTTATTTAATTTAATATTTTTTTCTGAAGTTTTTGGTATCTAATTTTTTGCCTAGGGGTGCCATGAAAAAAAATCTGATACTCTAGGGTGCCGTGATCCAAAAAAGTTTTGGAACCACTGCCCTACTGACAATATAAAACACTTTTCAATTTATTATACATTCATGGATATCTGTACTGTTAATGGTCAAGTGTTAGATTTATTCAGGTCTGCTTCAATTATTGTTACTGTATGCTCCATAATAATTGCATCTTCTGTACCTTTTTGCTATTACAGGTTGAGTATCCCTTATCCAAAATGCTCGGGACCACGTTGTCTCCAGTGGATTCAGGATTGCGTTGAGGAAGTTCCCAGGCGTGCCGGGGACGCCACCGGCGCGCCTGGGAACTCGCGCAATGCACTCCTGGGACCGCTGGAGATGAAGCTGAAGACCTACCATGGACGCCAGTGGACTAGGTAAGTATAAAAAAAAAAAAGAAAGAAATTCGAACTATTCAAAAAAAAAAAAAAAAAACATGGCTTTTGGAATAATTCGGAGAACTGATATCCGGATACGGGATACTCAACCTGTATATGTTTTTAATTTGTAAAAGCAACAGGAGCATGGTGAGGACGCCTTTTGTGGGCGCCCGCGTTTTTCCCTGTCTGCTAGATGCCGTCGGCGCAGTTGTCATGGCGCCGGACGGAGGTGCGTCTGCGCTGTTTCCGGGACCGGACGCCGGCCACACGCACAGCTGGTGGGGTTATAAGGTGAGGTTTGTTCACTTCTTTATTATTGCCTGATGACGTATTAAACATCGTAGCAGTCATCCTTACCTCCTGTGTCTTTGTGAGTTGGTCCGTGTGCCGCCGCTTCTGGATTATATGTGGAGCTCCTTTATGTGGGACCTTATCTGGCTGGCACCAGGGAAGGTCATTGTACAGTAGTGCTGCCCAGTCTGATGGAATATATATTATATACACACATGCAGCAGAATCGGCACTATTCAAAATAAATGTATCTCGATCCCAGTGCCCCCACCTCCAAACACTGGGTTCAGACTGTATAAATACCATACAAGTGGCACTCGGTTCCTCAGAAATAGTCAAAGTCGTGTAGTTATCAACTTTTCATTTCTCGAAATGTCATCCTGACTATATTTCCATTCGAGAAATGAAACGTTGATAACTACACGACTGACTTATTTCTGAGGAACAGAATGCCACTTGTATGGTGTATATATTACATTATATTTAAAAACAAGCCAAATAGAACAAACACATTTACTGTTAAGGTATTTATGTTAAATACAGGTGTGTGTGTGTGTGTGTGTGTGTGTGTGTGTGTGTGTGTATGTGTGTATATATATATATATATATATATATACACATATATATACACACACACACACACATTTTTGAGAGGGCACTCTGCAATCATAAACAAGCTCTTGCCGTGGTGCTGCACTCTGGGGGTGTAGATATATGCGTGGGAGGGGGGGGGGGAATTGAGGCACTCAAGACAGACTTGTATAAATAACTACTCCACACACCGGCGGTGCAGCCAACGTTTCGGAAGTTTATTCCTTTGGTGTTTGAACACCGTGGCTCCACGGGGCTTGAATAAATATTTGGGTTTACACTCTTTTTTGTAAACATGTTTTCTTTTGATTTTGATATATGCCCTTTATTCTATTGGTCTTGCTCCCATGTTGTCCATATATTTAGATTAATTCATTTACATGTTCACATATCCATTAGCAACATGTTCTCTCATATACTGTGACATTATAAATATGTCCCTGCGCATTTTAAATTGTACATTTTTTTATGTAATTTTTGCAAATTTTTTGTATATATTTTTCACCTTTGCTATATACTGTTTTGTATTTTTTGTTACCATGGTATCAGGGCCTGAATTGATATCAGTTACATGCGCCATCTATCAGCCCTTCACCTGGTTCCTGTTCACTTGTAATTGGGGAGGGGATATAAGGTGTGTTTGTTCACTTTGCCAGTATTGCCTGATGACGATGTGAAAATAAAGACATCGAAACGTTGCATTATATTATTGTGCAAGTGCTTTATTTGAGTGACGCTGGAATATATATATATATATATATATATATATATATATATATATATATATATATATATATATATATATATATATATATATATATATATATATGAGAGAGAGAGAGATCAAGAAGAAGCTCTACGACACCGGCGCATTTAGATTACCCTATGTAGAGTGTGTTTAGTATAACCTATTAGATTTTAAGGATCAAACTGTAAAATCTTTAGGGTGGCTGGCCAATTCTCTGGGTGCCGGCTTGGTAAACCGGAGGAGTTTGGATGAAAAGTATGGGGAGAATCAAGGCGCCTTGCGGTAGTCTAGTATTTTTTCTAAAAAAAACATGGACGTATATACAAGAATATACTGTAAATATGTATTTATTAAACCAAAATAAAAGAATAAATATATATATATGAAAAAGATTTTTTGTATACACTTAATTCATACAGTGCATAGAAACATAAACATGACCGTTATACAATAGGTTAGGATAGGCAGTGGGGATGGGGGAGGGGAATGGAGATGACACGGAAGTGGGTAGAAAATGACAAGAACGGTATTAAAACAATATAAACATATAAAAGCAATAGGTATATCCCCTTTGTTAAAAAGTATGGTTAGTACTTAGCTGGATATGGGGTAAGTAAAAAAGTTAAAGTCTTTTTCGTGGTTGGAGACCGGGAGGTAGTGCTGCAGTCTCTTGGCTCAGTGGCAGAAAGGATTGGAGGGTGGTCCCATCCTCCAATCCTTTCTGCCACTGAGCCAAGAGACTGCAGCACTACCTCCCGGTCTCCAACCACGAAAAAGACTTTAACTTTTTTACTTACCCCATATCCAGCTAAGTACTAACCATACTTTTTAACAAAGGGGATATACCTATTGCTTTTATATGTTTATATTGTTTTAATACCGTTCTTGTCATTTTCTACCCACTTCCGTGTCATCTCCATTCCCCTCCCCCATTCCCACTGCCTATCCCAACCTATTGTATAACTGTCATGTTTATGTTTCTATGCACTGTATGAATTAAGTGTATACAAAAAATCTTTTTCATATATATATATATTCTTTTATTTTGGTTTAACAAATACATATTTACAGTATATTCTTGTATATACGTCCATGTTTTTTTAGAAAAAATACTAGACTACCGCAAGGCGCCTTGATTCTCCCCATATGATGAGGCGGCACTCCAAGGGTTTAAGAAGAGACTGACACGGCTGTGTTCTGCTTCCTTGGAAGCAGAACACAGCCGTGTCAGTCTCTTCTTAAACCCTTGGAGTGCCGCCTCATCTTCCCCTTATCAATACAGCTCTACACAGAACTGGAGGAAGGCAACCAGGTTATTTTACACCTTGTTTACGGAGTGCCGGTCCATTGGACAGAATTATATATATATATATATATATATATATATATATATATATATATATATATATATATATATATATATATATATATATATATATATATATACACACACACATACATATATACACACACACACACACACACACACACACACACACACACACACACACACACACACATACTCTGTTATGCTTTTATCTCCTGTAGCATTTAAAACTAAATAATTTGATTGTTTTTATTTTTTATCTCCAAACATAATTTGACATCAGAAAAGATTTCAAATGTAGCCGAAAATAAGAGTTCAATTTTAAATATTAGGATACTGATATCATGAGAAAACTAAGGGGTGTACACACGGGGAGATTTTAACTAAGCAAATTTGGGAGAAATTTTGGCTAGATGCACTGGCGATTTTTGTCTAAGCAATGATAGTCTATGATCTAGTCAAAATTGCCTTGCCTGCACAGTTAATCTATGCTAAGCAATTTCTGCTTCACAATATTGACTAAACAGGAGAAAAATAGGGAGATTTTGACCATCTAGTCAAAATCTCCTGTTAAAAGTTCTCCGTGTGTACACCCCTTAACTTACACCAAAAAGAGGAAGGTTTTAAAACAACTCAATGCACGGTAAAAAAAAAACGAGAGAGACAAAAAGTGCGGTCAAGCTAAAGATGTTTTTGTACGAAGAATTGGAGAAATAATTTAAAAAAAGTTTTATAAAACAGGGCATAATCTTGTTTATAAATTTAAAACTGTTGCAACACAATTTTGGTTTATTATATTCAACTTGATAAACAAACAAAATTAGCTAAAAGTGGATTTCAATCACCTTGCCCCTGAGAGTTAAAAGGGTTAAAGGGCCTCTGTAATTGTCCAGAATGCAGTCATAGACAAATCAATTTAAATCAGTCACAATGCTATGCACTGTTATCCGATTCAGTGAACCATTTCACATCACCAATTGACCAAAAACCTGCTGCCAAGTTATCCGCTTTTAAATTAACCAACACACCTTGTGTTATATTTCCAACTGCAATCTGGCTCTAGGGGATGTAGGCTGTTACCTCTAGATATAACTGCACAGATTTTTAATGCACAAAAAAATTCTAATTACTCCACAATGTAGCCTTCCGATTCCTAACCCCCATCACGTTTGCTTCCCTGCTGAGGCGATGCCTTAGATGCTATCTGCTCCTGTTTATGAGTGCCAGCCAAGGGGGGGGGGGGGGGGGGGGGGAGGGAGGCATTTATTCCACCCTTTTGAGTATTTATTCACTTTGTGTCAATCATGCCTACAAGCAGCAAAAGTCACACCAGTTCTGAAATGTTTTCCTCTTCGGCGGTTTCTTAGCAGAATAAAAACAATAGCACCAACAACACTTATACGTTGTACTATATAAAATTAGTATAAAGATCATACAAAATTAGCTATTCACAAATGAACTTGACTTTGCGTACAATAGTGTATTGATTTAGTCCTATAGCAAATATAGTTGTTTACTTCCAAATGGTGTTCACAAATAAGTTTGTATTATTTTCCTTAAGACATAAGGACATGAGTAGTGTCAGCTGGTAACCTATTAACTATGGCTCATGTAGCACACATACATCTTCACTTCAGCTGTTTCTAGTGCTTTCAAGTAGCACAGCTGCCATTTGGAAAAGGGAACTCGTAGGGGCAATTTGTTACATATTCAGATCACACAACATATATTGACATACAATTCCACCCCAAAAAACGCAGCCAAAATAAGACACAGAATAAACAGTGTCAAAATGCAATGTAACAACCTCAATTAAGATCACTAGAGGTACATCACAAAACAGGACCTGTAATTCGTATAGGACATCTCTAGCGAACAGCTGTCACTATAGTGAGTTCTTCATATGCAAGTGGTTTATGAAACTACTGTAAAGATCATAATGTCCGATAAGGTCTTAATTTGTTCTTTAAAATATAGATATATTCTAGTTAATAAAACAATGAGCTTGTAAAAATGTAAATCACAAGCTTGTAAAAAAAGAAAAAAGAAAAACACCCTGTTTTTGGAACATCTATGCATGTTAATGTCCAAAATATATCAAACCAGAAATGACTTATAAATGGCACTAAAATAAAATATAGTGCCCTCACGAAGATTTGTGAGAATTACAAGAAAAATATAAAAAGGACTATGGAATAGAAAAAATAAAATAAAAACTAAAATAAATAAATAAAAAAAAGACACCTCCCTTTACATCTCAGAAGTTATTTTTTATATTTATCCATGTCCTTTTGTGGGTTCCCTCTATTTAGTATTTTTGGCAATGGGCAGTATTCAATGCTCTTGATTCACCGCTTTTTTTTTGGTGAACGGGGCTATTTTTCAGCGAAACTGAATTTTCCAGCGCATCAGAAGGACAACGCACCACAACAGGAAGTCAAAGCCAGCTACCATCACCATGAGGATGCCGGCACCATGGTCAAGCAGGTTGCCTGCCCTGCAAGCCATGTGAGGTTGAGAACACCTGTGGTGAGATGAGCTTCTACTGAGGGCTCGGAGAGCTACTAGCTGTGGAATGCTGGGGAGGAGGGGGATTACTGCCCCTGAAGGATGGGAGGGGGGTACTATCAGTGAGGGCTGGTGGGGAGAGGGCTACTGCCACTGTGGACTAGTGGGGAGAAGGATACCGTCACTGAGGGCTGTGTAGGGGGTGGGTACTGCCATTGAGGGCTGGGGAGGGGGTTACTGCTAGTTGGGGGTGCTGCCACTGAGATCTAGGGAGAGGGTGGGTGCTGCCACTGAGGGCTGAGGTTGGGATAGGCTGCAAGTTGGGGGGGGGGGGGGTAGATTTAGGTAGTGGGGTACAGGGGTTAGGTACTAGTGGGGAGAGTTAGGGTTATGATGCGGGAGGTTTAGGCTGTGAGGAGGTAGGGTTGTAGGGGCAGGGGGGAAAGGTAAGTATAACTACCTAACCCCCCGTCACGATTCCCTCCTTCAGGATGTCGGCATAAGGATTCAGAACACCGGCATCTCCACCAACGGACCGCTATATATATATATATATTATATACATATACACACACACACACACACACACACATATATATACATACATACACACACACAATGTTCCAATATGCTGGCACTCGCGAAAGAAACATAAATCCAGGTGCCTTCCCAAAAAATGCAATTGAAATTACAGCAGGGGGGCGGCACTCAAACCAAAAAAGTCAATTCAGTCAGATGTACATGAAAACGAAGTGTATTCTAGCGCCCATACACTTTGTTTTCATGTACATCTGACTGAATTGACTTTTTTGGTTTGAGTGCCGCCCCCCTGCTGGAATTTCTATACATATACATATATACACACACACACACAAATACGTTCAGAAAAACTCCCTTAATATTCCTGCATTTGCCCCTGAGGTGCAAACTCACTAGCAGCAATATTCTTGCCTGTGAAACCCTTTCGTACAAAGCAATGATAACTGCACAGGTTTCCTTACAGGTAAACATGGTGGCACGGCTTAAATGCAGTGGAAATGGATTAAATTAATGGTCATGACAGGAGGGACTTTGCAATTAATTACAATGCATCTGATCACTCTTCATGACATTCTGGAGTATATGCATATTTCCATCATAAAAAGTGAGGCAGCAGACTTCGTAAAAAAAAATAAAAAAAAATAAGAAAATCATTCTCAAAACTTTTCGCCATGGACATATATTGAATGCTATTATATGTATAGATCTTGTACCCTTAATGAGGTTGTGGAGTGCCACACTTGGTGCATCGTGCAATTGTTTTTGGTAGTTAGAACATTGGAGCACTGTACTATTGAAATTCATTTGAAGTTACTAAAATGAACCCTTCTGGCACAAATATAGATAAAATGGAGGAATGGGTACACCGTGATAAATAAAAAAAAAAAAAAAAAACTTTTATTCTGTGTTTCTAAAACAAACACACAATACAAAGGAAAAAATAATCAGATTTTGAATACTTTTTGTTTGATTAGAATTTATGTGGTAAGTTATATACATGTTGTTTTAAAAACTGTGGAACTCGCATGACTTGTTTGATAAATCAGCCTTTTCTGGTATATGTATATTCTGAATGGTGGTAGGTTACCCTATAAGAAAGTCAATTGAATACTGCGCTATTGGATGATTCTCTCAATCTTTTCAGATACACAACAGACTGCTTGAACAATAGATCAGGAGAGACAGCTGCCACGTGTATACAGGGTGCGCGCAACTGTGCATACACGCCACTGTTAGCATTGCATTTGACATGTGGTGTGCATGACATTGTGATTTATGTGAAGTGGTGACAAATTGGAATTTCTTAGCTTTTTTTGTGTGTATATTTTCTTTCTGAAGATATTTGTTGTAACAACACAAAATAGAGAATTTTCTGGATTATGTAAGTGAAGCAAAATGATGTTAATGAAGAGCGCAAGATGTCAGGGTTCATTCATTAAGAAATCTAATGCACAGGCAGTTTGTGCAAGACACTAAAAACTAGATTCTATTTTTTCAATGGACAGGGAAACTCTAAAAGGTTAAGGGCCAGATTCTCTAAGCTTCAAAAGTGATAAAATGGAGAGTGATAAACAGCCAGCCAATCAGCTCCTGTCTGACATTTTTCAAACACAGTCTGTGGCATGGCAGGTGGGAGCTGATGGCTGGCTGTTTATCACTCTTCATTTTATCACTTTTGAAGCTTAGAGAATCTGGCCCAATAATATCTGTAAATAAATTGCTAAACTGTAGCTGGCTTCTTGTTACATAGGGGTAGATTTATGAAGCAGTGATCAACCAATAAGTTGCTCTGTATAATTTTATATTCTGCAAGATAGATAAGAACAAAAAATGGGGTAAAAATTTATATTCACTGAAATATGTTCCATATACCTGTGTAAAATATTTCTTTAAATAGATCAGGCATGTCCAAACTATGGCCCGCCAGCTGTTGTGAAACTACAAGTCCCACAGTTTTACTATTAGGGAATGCTAAGACTATGGCAAGGCATGCTGGGATGTATAGTTTTACAACAGCTGGAGGGCCATAGTTTGGACATACCTGAACTAGATGGTTACAAAAATATTATGAAACAAACCTATGCAATTTAAGGACACAGTATAGGATATTAGTGTATATATAGTCAATGATTCCAGTCAACTTCCAGCTGAACAATATAATGCATACACACTAAATAATATTGTTCAGTGATGTCAGCAAGTCCGTATATACAGTTGTTGATGTTCTAATTAAATTGTACGGATTGCTCAGACATTGGCCCTTATTCTGATTGACGCGGACTTTACCGCATTCTTACGGATCGCGTCTTTTCGGCGTCTGCGCATGCGTGGAGAACGCAACGCGCATGTGCCACGCCTTGACTCCGTACCAGTTCGGCCAAATCCCGTACAAAACTGTTCCCCGCAATCAGTCGGGAAATATGGGCGTATTATGGGCGTCATGCGGAATGTCACATGGGCGTAGTTTCAAAGTGGGCAAAACGGGGCGGAAACATGGGCGGACACGGGGGAGTACACTTATGTTGGGGGGCGTACATTCGGATAGCACTCCGAATGCACGCGATCAAAAGGGGAAGAAATGTGCGGTGTCCACAAGTGTACTATTGCTTTGCGGACACCACTCGTTCATGCGGTAGGCGAACGTACGCCTAATGACTACAAGCATTAACACCTGAACCCAATAGAATCTACTCCTTTACTCATTACTCACTAATAGGCCGCTTGTCAGTGCTTTAATTGAAACCATTGCTGCTTCAAGGAACCCTTACTAAACACCCACATATCCTGTACTTGTCAGACACTTTTAAACTGCTAACAATGGACATGACAGAATATTAATACTAGCAATACACATGTGTATTCGACATGTACTCATGAAACCACACATTTTTGGGTAAAGTAAAAAAATTTATTTCTATACATGTCACAGTCAATGCCACTGTGATGCAATGACCAAAAAATACAAAATCCAAAAAATAAACAACATGGCAGGAATGTAGCAAAATAAATAATTTTTATGAGGATAGGTAATTGAATAAGTGGGTCATGTGATGTCTTGCAGAAGATACTTAATAGTGGGTTGTTTGGCGTAAATACTCCGCTTACGTGCGGTAGCACCGCTTGGCTCCCGTTCGGATGCGGTATTCCCGAGCATACTCTGTAATACTCTGTAATACCGTGCAGAATCGGAGTGTTTCTCCCGCACACGCATGGTTTGTATGTCGTCCGTAAACACGCCCTGTTCTTAAAGAGTGAGTCCGTCCGAATGCGGAGGACACGTGGGCGTTTCTACGGACGATGGCCGCATGCGGCAAAACACCGTAGCGTGCGGACCGCTCCGTAAGAATGCGGGAATATCCGCACCGATCAGAATAAGGGCCATTGTGCTGGTGTCTGTTGGGCACATCAATTTAACCACAAACTATCAATTGAGACTAGTGAAGACATGGTCAAGTATCAATAATGGATAAAACTGAATGGCATGCAGTCCAATGTGCACACATGACTAAATTAAAACTTTTAGGGGAAGAAAAATCATTTAAAGGCAGTCCTGCTTAACTGATGTTAACTGGAGGCTAAATTTGAAGTGCAACATGTAAACTAGCCCACAAGAAGATTCCAGACAGCCATTCCGAATTGTCAGATTACAAACAAAATTAGCCTTTTCCAAGTTTACGGGGACCCTCACTGTCCTGACGGCAAGGATTTCTCACTAACATTGAATACGGTGAGGGGGTTTGATGGTGAGGATGGCTTTTCGTTGCCGAAAATAAGCCATAGAGAAACCTCTCTCTGCAGCATTGAATACTGCTCTAAAGGTTTGTACACACGGTTAGATCTGGCATTCGAATCGATATGCCGTTCGATTTCTACTATATAGGGCTGTATTCAATGAGAAAAATTTGCCATGTTTTATGGCGAGTTTGTGCTTTTCTCACGTTGGACGGAGACTTTTGCTCTGAAAAAGCGAGCAACCCTATTCAATGTGCACTTCTCGCCGTCTTTGAGTGATTTTTGCCAATTCTCTCCGAGTAGGAATTCTCCATCTTTTCATGGAGAAGTGGAATGTGAACTTTTTAAATAGAAGTTTTTTTGTTTTAATTTTGGTGTCAAAAAATCAGGAATTTTATTCTGTGAAGGGGCATGCTATTTTTATTCATGTGCTTATAGCACATGAATATATATTTAATAAAATAAAATAAAAAAATAAAAAAAAAATATTATATATATATATCTATATCCTAAACAGGATTCGCTGCACACGGCAAAATTTCTCATTGAATACTGCCCATAGTTTTGCTTGGCAAGACTATTTTTTGTTTCACTTTTCACTATACGTGAAAGCGCACTGGGACAGAATCTGCATAGAACGCTGCTAAAAGCATTAGATTTCGAATCGATTTCTATTAGATTGTGCTTCTATAAGCAAAATCGAATAGTACCCTTTATAAGAATTAATCTAGAAACACAAATATAACTGAAATGACAGACATTTCTGAAAAATTAAGAATGGGATTGCTCAAAACTGTACTTTAAATTTAGAGCAGCAGATGGCACTAAAGAGCCAATGTGAGAATTATCATAAGAACCAACATTCCTGAGAAATAAGTCTTTCCCAGTGTCATTGTTCATATTTTACTAAGGAAGATGAGTAATTTGTTTGGCACTTTGTTATTTAATTTGATCTAAGCCCAACCCTCCTTTAGAGGTTTTGGTTTTCACCAGTAGTCTAACAAGTTAAAGCTTCTTCTTAGCAATCCTGAATGTTCAAATATGTAACAGGATGTGGGCCGGGATGCACCAAGCATTGCATTTGGCGTGCGATGCATATCAGCATCTACAAACACCTTATGCATTAAGAAAAATCACGCAAGACAGCTCTTGGAGGGAAGAGATCCATAGTTCTACAGGAGCATGCGCTGACTGATGTACGCATGACAGGGGGTACTGGGATGGATCAGTAGGGCCAGTGTAATAGAAGTCCATAGGCTTCGATCTAAAGATCCCAGAATCTATTGCATTCAGAGCCTTGGTGCAATACAGTATGCAGCCAACCCCCCCCCCCCCCAAAAAAAAATTGTCTGCATGCATATTTTAGCTTCCTGCAGTATGCCCACAATATGAATATTTCCAAAAATAAACAGCGCTTTAGGATTTGAGCAAAATATTATTTTTTATTCATAATAAAAGTATTAATACAACATTATACAGTTTGAGTATCCCCTTATCCAAAATGCTCGGAAAAAGAAGAACTTTGGATCTGATTATTCTGTATTTTGGAATATTTTTAAATTTGAATGAGGTATCTTCCATTTATAATGTATATGCACATCAAACACTCGAAATACACACAAATATATTTTATTTGTGCACTAAGCAAGGTTTCAAAACATGAAACAAACATATGTCTTTATATATCTTTGTAGAATGTCCGGCGCGAAGGGGTCACCGAGGGGACTTAATGAGCAGCATGGGCTGCACAGTTATTTGTAGTTTCCCCAATGCTTGTATCTACTCTATTTGCTAAGTATGCATACTGATATACAGGTCGAGTATCCCGTATCCGAATATCCGTTATCCAAATTATTCCGAAATACGGACTTTCCAGAAAGTGAAAAAAAATATTTTTTTTGCTAAAAACTCACTGGGGACATTTGTAACAGCATCACTGGGGACATGATATGTAACTGGCACTATATATGTGCAAGACAATGATTGCTTGGCATTCAAATTCAGTGCTGAGATAGTACACACATTTTGTTTCACGTTTTGAAACCTTGTTTTTTGAACAATTAAAATATATTTGTGTGTATTTTATGTGGTAATAAAATATATTTGTGTGTATATTATGTGTTTATACAGCATAAATGCAAGATACTTCAAAATACATCATTGAAATATTAAAATATTCCGAAATACGGAATAATCCGTTATCCAAAATTCTCCTGGTCCCGAGCATTTTGGATACGGGATACTCAACCTGTATTAATATGGTTGTTATGGTGATGCAGCATTACTTTTTCTATGTTTGTTTGTATTTTTAAATGTTGATGTCTTATGTATTTTATTGAATTATTTTTCATATTCTCACTATTTATATGTTTTTCAGTTGCTATGGCAACCTTAAGCCCTGTGTAAGCGTCCTGAGCGTTATGAGGCGCCTGACAGCGCTGATGTCACGAAGCTGCGCCCGGGGTAAGTGACGCGTCATATGATGCGACCCGGAAGCGCACGGAATCCATCAGGCGATCGGCGTCTTCAGCGTGGAGGCGGCAAGACGGCTGACAGGTGAGTATGATTATTTTGTATGGGGGTGGGTCCCAGAGGGGTATTTATTGTACACATGTACTTCAGTTTGGTTGTACCCTGACGACGAGCTGCGGCTCAAAACACTGTGTTGGTGCTTACACCTTAACCTGCAATTAAGCAGCATCTGTTTGATTGAATACCGTCTCCGAGTGCCACCTTGCTTCTTCCTTATTGAGGACCTCGTGGTTTGTGGAGGGCACCGGGGCAAGCTGCCACTTGTTTCTACTGTGGAGTGCCGGATCTACATCTCTGTCTATATACCAACACCTCTTAAATACTTTTACAAACTAACATAAAACTGTGTCTATCAGCTGTGACCTACCACTTCCGGTGATGACGTGTTCAGAAAAAAAAAGACACGCCCAATACTGACGTGCATAATCCGGAATCAGACTCTCAAAAGCAGAAAAACATGTGTGGTGACCATGAAAGGTGATATCTTCCACACTTATGCGCACCACACTTTCAAATGTGCAAAGTAAGACAAATTGCTTTAAAATAGCTTATCTTGAATCAGGTGATCCCACTTTGATCTCTTCTTCAGATCTCTCAGTTTAGTGCCATACAAGAGAGAATGATATAACAACCATAGCGTAAAACAGTTTAATACAACATAATACACATAGGGTTAAAAGACATCAGACACGGTGCTGGTAGTAATTGCAATTACCAGATAAAATGAGAACTGGCAATGAGTTCTCTACATAGGCATAAAACACTTTAAAAGATGATCCACCCCGTCACTTCAAACAGGAGAAAGAAAAGTCAACACAATTACCAGATCTGAGAGATCTGAAGAAGAGATCAGAGTGGGATCACCTGATTCAAGATAAGCTATTTTAAAGCAATTTGTCTTACTTTGCACATATGAAAGTGTGGTGCGCATAAGTGTGGAAGATATCACCTTTTATTGTACCGTTTACTCTGTTTGGGAGGGGTTGTGGAATTACCTCCTAGATATCTTCAATACATTTGCTGCACACCTGGGTGCGCACTTGGTTGTGATTTCAAGAACTTTTCACACAATGTGTGGTGACCATCACCATGGTAACCTCCTTAACATACACAAAGGTGGATCACAGCAAAATAATATATATATATATATATATATATATATATATATATATATATATATATATATATATATATATATATATATATATATATACATACACACACACACATATACACATATACACACATACACACACACATATATATATATATACACACATATAAACTTCAACTGTAAGTGGTCCATTTAACTAAGAATGGTGTAAAGCTTTCAGATCAGTAAATTATTACCGTATCATATTAATACCAGACTATGCATATGTAAAACGTAGCAATTACATTTAAAGAAAAATAATCTGCAATGGATACCGTGAAACAACATTATGCATTCGCAACAAGTGAATTTTTAAAACAATGTAATGCACATAATCCCCCGTTGCATCCATGTACGATGTTAAGCATACGGTTACACTCAGATGAAACTCGTGAAGGATATGTACTCATTCAGCCCGTATGGCTGTACTGTGTTCAGCACAGATATCCACTTAGTTTCTAGCCGCAGTAATTGCTGGTCTCTATCCCCACCCCTAATGTTTGGGGGAACGTGGTCAATTATTTTGTACTTTAATTGTGCCAGGCTATGTCCCATGCTTTTAAAATGTTTAGCAACTGGCTGGTCTATTTGTTTTCCAGACCGTATTAGTCTGATCGCACTTCTGTGCTGTCCCATCCTTTCTTTGAAGTGACAGCTCGTTTTGCCCACATAGCATTTGGAGCATGGGCATCTTATATAATAGACCACATACTGGGATCTGATCATTTGATTTGTATGCAGATTATATATGCTGCTACATATAAAATATAAATACAGTTGCCACAACACATGCAGAACAAGAGCAAAAGTCAGATTTATTTTACAATTAAATGGCATTAAATAAATCACCATGTTGCCACAAAATAAGATTCATCATGTGCACAAGAAACAAATTACTATACATATGACAAGTATATAGGCATTTTACATGTTAAGTCATCAGTGGAACTAGCAAGTAGTGAGCCCAGGTGCAAAATATGCTTTGACCCCCACCATATAGATATGATGGTGCAGTATATATATATCACATTCCATCCCAACACAAGGGATGGGTGAGAGACATTTATTCTCTCCCTTAAAATCATACAGTTTAATTAGATGTTAACATGGTAAGCCACATTATAGGACATCTCCCTAAAAGCAAACTACAGATATATAACTAGGGCATGTGGTGGGTGTGTTGATCCGGTATAGATCTATGAACGGGATGCGGTCATCTATTAGAATGAACTTAGGTCTAGTCATTAGGTCGACCCCACTAGGTCGACTGGCAGGAAGGTCGACATGACTTAAGGTCGACATGGGCCAAGGTCGACATGACTTAAGGTCGAATTTGCATAAAGGTCGACATAAGGAAGGTCGACTGATCATAAGGTCGACATGGGGTTTTTCACTGTTTTTTGAGCCGACAGGCGGTATTTCATGCCCTACCATCCACTAGGACGTGGAGGAGGTTATTAAAGCTGTGGCGAGCGAAGCGAGCCACCGTGCCCGAAGCATTGCGAGCGTCCGATTTTCATTGCCAACTGTGTCCATGTCGACATTCGGATAAAAAAAAAAACAGTGAAAAACCCATGTTGACCTTATGACCAGTCGACCTTCCTCATGTCGACCTTTATGCAAATTCGACCTTAAGTCATGTCGACCTTGGCCCATGTCGACCTTAAGTCATGTCGACCTTGGTGCCAGTCGACCTAGTGGGGTCGACCTAATGACTGTAGACCTAAGTTTATTCTGACAGATGTACCGATTCCCTATGAACAATATTGGCTGTGCTGCACAGGCAATAGCAGTTAACCTTTCAAATATATTTGTGTATCCGTCTGTGTATGGGTGGTTCGCTCACTGCGCTTACACTTTCTGAAGGATCCGACATCACTACTGAGCAGGCAAACTCAAATATCAGCATGGAGCAGCCCATATGTCGAGATATATGCCCTGGATTGTCCGCTAAATTGGACCGACTGTGACCCACAGCCAAGTTAGGATGGAGGAGTGCACCCAGTCTTTAATGACATCACAGTATAGAGCACATAAATGTGGTGTGTTCAAAAAATAAAAACAAACCTGCAATGGCCTTTTAGATTAGAAATACTATAGGATGATCATTTTGTAGGTGTCACTCTACATATCCAAGTATTTATCTCCACTATGAGACTATATTGCTGTGAAAAATATGGTACCCTAGTTGTGAAAAAATATTTAGTATGGGTATGCAAGTAATAAATATAAATGAAAAGTAATTATTACCTTTAGATAGACACCACCCTTATGTTGTCATTTAAGAGATCAAACCACTGACTAAATAGAATTAAATATTAAGAATATCTAAAAAAAAGTAGCTATCCAGGTGAACCTAGCTAAAAAGCCTAAATGGCTTTAGAAGCTGGTGTGCATTATCAGCAACAGCACAAACATCAGATTATACATCAGTTTATATGGTTATCAATCTCAGGGCTGTGACTATGACCTTTGTATATAGAATTATAGCAGACTAAAGATCATTACACTATGGCCCACTGCGATTATTTCAACAAAACGCTATAGGATAAATGCTATGTAGGATTGTTTTGCTGGCAGAAAAGCTCTTGCTCAGATGGCAGCACAGAAGTGGAGGTGGAGGCATCTAATCTATTTTTCTGTACACATTTTAAGCCTATACCTTGAAGACCCTGCTAAGTAGCATCTTATATGTATTTATCAATATTTTATTAAAATAGTAATTTGGTACTCACCGTTCATTCCCTTTCTCCGAAGCCATAGGGGACACTGAAGTCTCTAAGCTGTGCTGGTCGGGAGTCGGCACTTTAAGAAATTTGTTAGTAGCATGGCTCCTCCCCCCTACCTCCCCTCTGACACCCAGTCTTGGTAAACTGAACGAGAGGAGAAAGTGACCAGGGACCCCTGGTAGAGGCAAATAGGAATAAAAAAAAACAACATAAGCCACAGTCAATCTCGCACAGAAAAAATTAACAGTGCTGACAGCGCTACGCCGATGCTTACCGAAACAGCGCCGGTAGGGCGTTCAGTGTCCCCAGCATGCCATAGGGGACACTGAAGTATCTACACTGGGTATGTCCCAAAGCTACCATCCTGGGTGGGAAGGCGCTGGGAGCCCTGAAGGACAGTTCTCCCAAAAGGAGGAAGCTGAAGAGGCAAAGGTGTTGAACCTGTAAAACTTCAGGAAAGTATTTGGTCCAGACCATGTGGCTGCTATGCACAATTGTGTAAGGGATACACCACACGCCGCAACCCAAGAAGGACCCACTGATCTCGTGGAGTGTGCTGATTCTGTACGAGGAGGAACTTTTGCAAAATAAACAGACGCTTGTGTGATGGTGAGACAAATCCAGCAAGCCAAAGTCTGCTCTGAGGCAGGTCAACCTCGCTTTGTCGCACTGTACAGAACAAAAAGATTATCCGACTTTCGGCAAGAAGCGGTTCTGCCCGCATAAACTGTTAAAACACGGGCCACATCCAGTGCCTCTCCTTCACCAAAGAAGGAACCACAATAGGCTGATTGAGGTGAAAGGCTGATACCACCTTGGGTAAAAAATCCAAGCGAGTCCTCAACTTCACCCGATCTTCATGGAAGTCTAGAAACGGCATGACAGAGTACTGAGGTCAGACATTCATCTAGCTGAAGCCAAAGCCAACAATAGTACAGTCTTCCATGTCAAGAAACGTAGATCGATAGAATCAAGGGGCTCAAACACACTAGACTTGAGATACTCCAGAACCAAGGTTAAATCCCATGGTTCCACTGGAATAAGGGCGATTCGGCAATGAAAAAAAGACAGACAAAGCTGAGACTTGTACTTTTAAGGAACCCAATCGGGAGTCCAGCTGAGAGACCAGAAAGACAGGAGACGGGAAAAGACTAAACACCACCGCTGGAAACGAACGCCGTTCGCACCATGCAACATATGCCTTCCAAATGTTGTGATAATGTTTTGAAGTGACGTCTTTTCTGGCATTTAGCATAGTTGGAATCACGGACATAGGGATGCCCAGCCTACTCAGCAGCATGGACTCAACAGCCAAGCTGTCAAACGAAGTCACGGTAAGTCAGGGAAGACTAATGGTCCTTGGGAGTAGGAGGTCTGGTCTTTGAAGCTGATTCCACGGCCAATCCGCCAGGAGCTCCCGTAGATTGGTATACCATGTCTGACGGGGCCAGTCCGGAGCCAGGAGGATCACCATTGCACTCTCCCATTTGAGAACTCGCGGAATAGGAAATGGAGGGAACAAGTAAATAAGGTCATACGTCCACAGACTGGACAGGGCATCTGTTGCTACCGCCACCAGGTCCCTCGTCCGAGAACAATAAGTCGGAATCTTGCATGGTAGAAAGACCCGCTGTCTGTTGGTGTCCAGAATGAGACCCAAAAAGGTCAGGCGCTGTGTTGGACAAAGTGTGTACTTCTGGAGATTCAAAACCCAACCTTGTTGTACCAAATATTGGCAAGCCCGGTGTGCATCTTGGATCAACCTGTCCGGAGATGGCGTCTTCAGGAGCAGGTCGTCCAAGTACAGAATGATTGTTATCCCCAGGGGATGTAGTGCTGCCACCATCACCGCCATGATCTTGGTAAATACACAGGGAGCAGATGACAGTCCGAACGGTAGTTCTATGAACTGGAAATGCCATTCTTTGATCGCAAATCATAGGAATCTCTGGTAAAGCTCGTAAACAGGAAAATGCAAATACTCATCCTTTATGTCCAGAGACATGAGATATTCTGACTGGAAATGACTGACCGAAGAGACTCCATTTTGAACTTGCGGTATGCCACGTACAAGTTCAGTGGTTTTAAATTTAGGATCGGGCGCCCCGAGCGTCTGGCTTGGGCACTACAAAAAGATGAGAATAAAAGCCATCTTGACGCTGATCTGAAGGAACAGGTGCTATTACCTTGGAGGTCAATAACCGGTCTATAGCCTTGAGCAAAATGTCCTGGTCTTCTTGGAGACTGGGAAGACCCGTGGTGGAAAACCTCAGGGGAGGATAACTTGCAAACTTCAACTGATAACCGACTGTGATAACACCTTGGACCCAATTGTCCTTGCAAGACAAACTCCAGACCTCCCTGAAATCCCACAGATGGGCTCCTACCCTGGGATCCCCCAGGTAGGAGAGAAGACAGTCATGCCATGGGTTTGTCAGTTGGCTTAGTCTCCTGAGGTACTAGAGGCGCCAGAAGGGACAAATCCTCTTCCACGGCCTCTTGAGGAAGCATACCCTCCTCTTGACTTACCTCTGAATTTCGAAGAACCTCGAAAGGACGGGCCCTGGGATTGTTTTCGTGGAGGTGAAGCAGCCGACGGAAGAAAGGTGGACTTGCCTCCAGTGGCTTGGGAAATGAGCTTATCCAGCTGTGCTACAAAAAGCTCTTCACCCGTAAAGGGAAGCGCCTTCTTTGTTTCCGCTTCGGCTTGCCAGGATTTTAGCCACAGTGAACTCCTTGCCGTAACCGAAAGTGCTGATACTCTTGCCCTCAAGGCTGCCGTATCTCCTAAGTATGTCACGGCCTAATATGCTCGGCAAGTGGAACAAGCTGTGATCTGGGCCTGGGTTCTAGGAGACCATTGGACAATTCTTCAGCCCATTTTTCCATGGCCCTATTGACCCAAGCCGAGACCATAACAGGACAAAGTAGGACCCCAGCCATTGAAAAGCTATTTTTCAATACAGTTGCCAACCATCTATCAGCAGAATCTTTTAATGCTACTGCACCCGGTATAGGTAAAGTAGCTTTCTTTGAAAGCTTGGAAACCGAAGCATCTGAGGGGGAATTTCATGGGATTCCGCTGGGAAAGGATAGTACGCTTTTAACCGCCTTGACATCTGGATTTTTTTATATGGAGTTTTCCAGATTTTAAGCAACAGTTTTTCCAATTCTGTGGCATCAGGGAAGGGGATTACGATTTTTCGGAACACCAAAAAATAGAGACTGGAGCAGGAGGCACCACCTCAGTGACATTAAGAGTAGTGCACACCGCCATAATTAAGGCCTCTTTACCCTGCAGTTGATCCTGAGAATCATCCTCAATAGGATCAGCATAATCCTCATCCAAATTTAGCTCTTCCTAAATGCAACATTTATCTGTCCCTGCGTGACGCAGCCAGCTCTGATGCCAGAGTGGACAAAACACTTGTAACACCTTCAGCATTAAAGTTAGGGGTAGAAGTTCAGCCTGTCCCTTTATGGACAACTTATAACACCCCTCAAACAAAGACACCCCCTTTAATGTGTGGTGTGTAATGCTGTTTACATGTGTAAACCTTAACTAAGGCTTTTGAGCTAGTTTTAAACATTGATGCAGCAAAACAATACAGACTGGCTCACACAGTGCTTCCAACAAAACCCCCGATGGGTCTAAGCCCCACTCACCCAGCGCAGAGTGTTCCATCTGGGTAGTGGTAAAAGCGCCTGGAATGGAGGCGGCAGTGTGGGCAGAAGATGGAGCCTGTACACCAGAGGAGGAGAACAGGGAGAAACTCCGCCCCCCAAACTTCCTACTCCAGCGCGCGGCAGTGTGGGCAGAAGATGGAGCCTGTACACCAGAGGAGGAGAACAGGGAGAAACTCCGCCCCCCAAACTTCCTACTCCAGCGCGCGCTAACACAAAGCGGCTGTTGAGCTTTAATGCCACCTCCCACATTGGAGCAGAGCGTTAAGCTGGTACAGGAGCCTCCTCTTCAGTGTGACCCCTGGTCCCCCCGGTTCGGCCACGGACCTGGACTTTAGCTGCGGTGGGTCCCTGACTGCCTGGGCTGCTACTGTTCAAATGAAAATAAAATTAAACCTATAAAAATGACAACCCGAGCCCCCTTATAGGAAAGACCTAGGGAACAGACTCCTCTGGGCACTTTAGTAAGACTGGGGGTCAGACTTAAAGTGCAGCTCAACCCAGCTTAGTGACTTCAGTGTCCCCTATGGCATGCTGGAGAAAAATGTATTCAAATTGATCAGCATAGTAAATCATTATTATCAGCAGTGAATGACTTCACACCAAACTGTAAAACTTATCTAATATTTCAATATCGGAAATGAAAGGATAAACTTATTTAATAATAAAAATTAAACCAGATAGGACCTGCTTTTAGAAGACATGCACAATAGGGAGCAATGGAAGTTGACAACTCGACAATCTACCCTACCCCACAAGCTCGTTGCTTAGGGGTCACCCTCGACTCTGACCTGTCCTTTGTTCCCCACATTCAATCTGTCTCCAAATCATGTTACATGCATCTAAAAAACATATCCAAAATACGACCGTATCTCACACAAGACACTACTAAATCTCTTATCCATGCACTCATTATATCCCGCATTGATTATTGCAATAGTCTCCTAACTGGACTTCCCAAGAACAGACTCTCACCACTGCAATCCATTTTAAATGCTGCTGCTAGGCTGATCTTCCTTGCAAGACGCTCATCGTCTGCTGATCCGCTCTGCCAGTCCCTCCATTGGTTGCCTGTATATTACCGTATTCAATATAAAACACTTCTACTTGCATATAAAGCTATTAACCATACTGCACCAGCATATATCTCTGCACTTATCACACAATATCTCCCATCTCGACCACTCCGCTCTGCTCAAGATTTGCGTCTCTCATCTGAGCGGATCACTAGCTCCCATTCACTATTACAGGACTTTCATCGGGCTGCTCCCATCCTATGGAATGCCCTTCCATGCACAATTAGACTCTCCGCTAGCCTCCAAACTTTCAAGCGCTCCCTGAAAACTCACCTCTTCAGGCAAGCCTATCATATTTAAGTTCTACACGCATAATCCTCTGAGGCACTTATGTATTATATAGCTTCCCTTCTGGACTTGTAACTTGTTGGGACTGCTATGCTATTACTGATGCCTGTCCTTGTGTTTCCCGCCTATATACCTAATAGATTGTAAGCTTGCAGCAGGGCCCTCCTACCTCCAAGTCTGTCTGTTACCCAGTTTGTTTTATCACTGTCTACTATTGTAAAGCGCAACGGAATCTGCTGCGCTATATAAGAAACTGCAAATAAATAAATAAATAAGTGGCTTTCAAATCTACCCACATCCTGAAATTGACAGTTGGCATGAGCCAAAAATAGATTTGGTTTAGTCAAGTGGAAAGACAAGTAATACTTCCGAGTGTTAGGCAATCCAAGGACCCCATGTTCCAAGTGGTTACATAGTACTCAGAAATGCACTAACAGTGTCAAGCTAAGAGTAAAATTAAAAAAGGCTATTCCAGTTTGATAGATCCACATCTATTCCAAAACGAATAAAAAAAAAAATTACTTGCACTGATAGAATATGTAGGTAGTGGAAGTATTTTAATGTTGGCAGTGCCATCAAAAGAGTAAAAAGTACTACTGAACAAGCAGAAAGAATGAGGGCTGATCTTCAAGGGATGGTCTCCAGATTTATCTGAAATTACATTAAATATAGTTAGCTTGATGTGCCATGGAGGGACGCAAAACGTGTTTTGTTAGAAGGGGAACATGTTTTGTTAGAAGGGGAACATTGTCCACATAGAAAGCCAGTTTGTGATCCAAGCACAAGTTGTGCTTTTATGTAGCCTAGAGCAGGCATGTCCAAATTGTGGCCCTCCAGTTGTTATGAAACTACACATCCCAGCATGCATTGCTTTAGTTTTAGCAATCCCTAATAGCAAAACTGTGGCAAGGCATGATGGGACTTGTAGTTTCACGCTGGAGAGCCATAGTTTGGACATGCCTGGCCTAGAGGTTTCTTCTAAAGGGCAATAACAGACTCCCATCATGGAGTAGAGGCAAATCTGTTGGATAGGATAATAGAAGTATTGATATATTAAGAAATAAAAAAAAATATTAGTTTACTATTGGAGGGTAAGGTGCATATTAAGTCTAATCAACCTTACAAAGGGCCTTCATTGCTTTGAAAGCCACCATCAAAACACGGAGAAACCACTTAACAAGATATAATGTAAACTGCTTTATGGATGTTATTAGCCACTTGGTGGCATGGAGTGAAACCACTTGGTACGGATGAACTAATGTTAATAGGATAGAGGATTGCCTGAATAGGTTAGCAGTTATTTTTTTAAATCATCATTTAGAAGGAAAAATGGTTTAACTAGAATCAACAGTAGTGTTGCGTTCTTTGCAATAAGGATCATCTCTGCTGTGGTGATCAAAGAAAAAAAAAACTTTGGAGCTGGCAAAGGAAATTCCATTTAGTAGGTCAGCTCTGTACAAATATATTTAGCTCCACAAGTTGTATTGAGCTTAGATGAAAAAGAGGTTTCTGGTGGATTATACCTCCAGACTTGCTCTCATGGTTCAGATTTCTATTCTGCTATATCTGTATCCGTGCTAGACCACGCTACAATTTATCTAGCTATTACACCCATTTTTCCTTTTTACACCAAAGACACCAGCATCATGCAGCGGACTTGCTCTTAAGTGCATAAACATCAGTCTTAATTAACTCTCAGGTGGTTTATCTTTCTGGTATTTAACAACCCTGAAAAGACCTAATCTTCAATTAAATGGGAACCCTTTATCCACTTTTCAGCCTCCAAAAATATTATACAAACAGTGTCCTGAAGACATAGTGATTGTATTGCTTTGTATGAGAAGAGTAGTCAACGATGATAAATAAGGTCAATAAAACAAGTAAATTCACACAACAAAAAGAGAAAAAAGAAACTCTGGTGGGGTGCACGCTAGACCCTCCTGAACTATTATGTTTTATTGCAGTTTAAAACATTTTATTGAATTAACTATGTGAGTTACCACACAACACAAATAATTTTTTAGAAGAAACTAAAGCCTTTAGTTTGCGAATATTAATTTGCAGTCGGTTGAATTATAAATAACACTGTTTGTGCAGTCATAGAGATATCAAAAAATGATGATATAGTATCATACCAATCTCATAAAAAATGGAAAATGACCATCATACCTCCTTGAATCCGACCAACCATCGGTACTGTTATTCACCCATCAGGTGATATCAAGGATTTAATCATCGGTCACATACAATAAAGTGTGATCTCTCTTTACATACAGTAGGGATTTTTATGGTACACCAGACTTTCGGTGTGCAGTGTGACCAACACGGAGAGAATCTCCAAAGGATAGTTCTGACCCCATACTGAACACTAACATAATATTAATTGTTAAAAAAATCCCCACTAGTAAGAATCCCCCGAACCCCCTCTCTTTTCTCAACAATAAAACAAGTAGTAAGCAATGGCCTTTAGATTCAGCAGTGATCCAATCAATAATCACCTTAGTCAGTGCAGTCTTTGTATTGTTGGGAATTAAAGTATGACTGATGTGGGTCCACGAAGCAAGTCGATACATAACTAGGAAGGGCAAGGGAGCTAAACGATGGTATTAAACATTTGAGGAAGGATTAGAATATTTTTATTTTTTCAGAATAGGTGTCATCACTGCATGCTTGAATAATGATGAAGCAATACCAGTAGAAAGATTCCAGATTTTGGTTAAGGTTGGGATTAGCACAGGAGACAGCTTTACTGATTTGTGAGATTACAGGATCCAGAGGAGGTAGGAGGAGTAAAGTGAAAATGCTTCATATGGAAGATAAAATGGAAAGCTTTACGAATGTAGAGTCTTAATGAGGTTTAACAATTCTATTTCTTCAAAGTATTGGTGTCAGATCCTGAAAAACACTTCAGACTGTCTGGATTATGTTAATAGAAAGGCAGAATCAAACTGATGAGAGGATCTGCTTTCATATTGTGTTAATGAAAATGTTCCAGAATGTCTTCAGGAGGTAGATCCTGAGGTTCCTTGGGACAAAAAAAAGAGCTGAATGTGCCGTCTAGATGAAGAGCATGAAAATGGGAGCTCCAAAAGACCCTACACAAAGAGACTATCAGATAGGATGTCTGACCGAATGGATTTATAGAAGTAGTAAACCTGCATTGGTTTGCAGGGTCTATTTCGAAATCCTCCACCTTTTGTTTGACAGTATATAGATCAGTAGCTCTTCTGAAGCAGACAGACCAATACAGTCTTAAAACTGGAAACTAAAGATCTAGGCAGTAATATTATATAGTTCTGGAGAGAAGGTGACATTGATCCTGGATCAGACCAACTTTCCTCCAACCATCCAACTAGATGCTTGGATGGAATTAAATTATGGTACTGTATGGGAGCAAATAACAATCAAATGTGCACACAAACCCAGGAAAATGGACAAAAACATTGTCAAATTATTTAAAATCAAACAGGTTCAACTACAGTACCTTGTTGGAGCGACAGTTTTTGTCCTTTTCCAGATTTTGGGAGCAAATTTCTGAAGTAAATATTACATTTGCTCCCATGCAGTACCATATTTTTATAAGTGTTCCCGTTAGGCTTCTTTCACAGGGCGCTGCGCCCTGCCCCTTTTTTGTCCCTGCTGAATTCCGCCCTGCATAATAATAGGCCCCGCGCTTACTGTCTCTCCCCGGCCGCTCGGGCCGCCCTGCGCCCGGCATAGTGATACACGCTGTGGCTTGCGCTGCAGCTTACTGTCACTTCCCGACACTCACGCTTCGCTCTGCCCGCCATAATGATACATGCTGCGGCGAGGACAGCGGATCAGGCTGTCACACACTGACAGCCTGTATCTGCTGTCACTGAGCACTGGACAAGTGGTGCTGGCGTCCGCTATATCACAGACAGCGGTGCCGGGAAACAATGCAGTGCCCACCCTTCCCCATCTGTCCCTACATACTGTGCTGGCGGCAGCCGCTGCTCTTGTCATGCTATTTGACAGACAGCGGCGCCGGGGAACACTGCAGCGCCCACCCTTTCCCTGCTTCCCAGTTTGTACTTTGCTCCTACTGAGCTTTGTCTCCTCCCACTACCTACAAGTACCGGCAGCCAGGGTGACGGGGCTCCGCGCACCTGCAGGGGCTGTCATGGCTGTTGGCAGGGAGGTGAGGGAGCTGACCCGACATATTCATACAACATGCCACACAGCTAACCCTGGCTGACAGCTTAATCTCGG